>NC_081449.1:9652411-9705055 GCF_007210705.1 Tigriopus californicus | reverse complement strand
ACTTCGGGTTCAAGTCTCAGATTGAAATCTCCGGGAAGTAAAATTTCCAAGTTTGGAACTCGATCCATAAAATTGGTTAAATCAAGTCAATCCTAATGTTGTAGATTTCCAAGGGAGGTTTGAAGTAGCAACGAGCGATGGATATTCCTTTGCTTGAACGGCAAGGATTATATCTGATTGCTTAACGTTAGTGGGAATGAAATTCTGAAATTCCCTGCTTTTGATTACTTCATAATCATTCATTATTAGAGTAGAGGGGTACCGTATTGGTAGAGCATCCGCTTTCCAGTTAGCGAATCCTGGTTCCAAACCCAGGCTTGGCAAAGCCAAGCTTTTTCGCACTATTCAAATTACAGCATAAGTTGGTGCTTTAACAGCTTCAATGGGCGAACCTGCGATCATTCCCGAGGGTTTGGTAAAAATTAATGTTGCACGTTTGGCTGCGACAACAGAGCGGGAATATCCTTCAATTGGGACACAGATGCAGGCCGAGCGAGAGAGCTGTCATCTGACTCCAAACAAACAAATCATATATAATGTGATCAACCAACGGATAAGAGTTAGAGGATCCGGCCCATCCTTCAATATAGGGTTTATCAGGAATTTTAGTCAAAGACTTGTCAAAAATCAGACTTAAAAGATGCTACATATAAATAAAAGTCAAGTAAAATGAATAATCTTCTCGTCTTGAACTACTGGGATTCCAATCCCGGTAGCGGTAAGGAAATCCGCAAGAATAAAAAAAATCTCACCCAAGAAGAACATTTTTTGGCGATAAGGTCAATTTTAATAGTACGCAAAAAAGTGCTCAAATCCTGAAAATACATTTTTGTTTAAATAAATCTTGTCACTTTTTGGTGTCCCCTTCTAAGTCTCAGGGTTCAAAATTAGAAGAATATCATAAATACAACTGCATCATTTTTTCCTGTTAGGTTTTCTTTACATTTTTGTGTCTTTCAAATGTTTTGTTTTTCTAAAAGTACAATTTTCAAGATGTTTCGTGAATATACCCTGTCAAAGAGTGCCAAATATAATTGAATTGTGAAACTGAAATTCTTTATGAGCACCATGAATAATTTGTTTTTCTTAAAAAGTAGCATTGTTCTAGCATTTTCGAATTTCAATTAGCATTTTTTAGCCTTGATTTTGCACGAGCTAGCATCTCTGGCTGAAAACAACCTGGCCAGCCTGGTCTAAAAGGGCTGATGGGAACGAAAAAGACTCGAGTCCGGCAAAAAGTCAAACAATCAAAGAGCTCATGTGAGTCCGACTTTTGCTGGACTCCTTTAAATAATTTTAGCGCTCACCTTATAGCTTGGCAAAACATGGCGTTCCCGTTACGTTTTAAGAAAAGTCACGCATAAGTCTAATTCAGCACCTCTCTAATCAGTCAAATTGGACTGGAGCGAGTGTCAACCAGGAAATAATATTTTTGAGTTTGGAAGCATGTTAGGGTCAGTAAGTACAAGGTTAACCACATAAAACCGGCCAGATATTCAATTTGATATAGCAACCGTAATTTAAATTTCCCACTCTTCAAAATTTCACTGATGACTCATCCAAGATTTGCTTACATTCTCGCAAAAAACTTGAAACTCTCAATTGATCCGTAAAAAAATGGCAATCTCCGAAGCTATCCGAGAGAACATTATTTTGCTTCATAAGCAAGGCCTCTCCAAAAGAGCTATTGCCAAAGGCTTTTAGAAGCCAAGTTCACCGTCCACGATGTCATTTCAAGATTCAAAAAGACTGGAATGATCAAGGACCAGTGCGAACCCGAGCTCTCATCAATACTGTGAGACAACGGTTGAATCAAAATCCCCAACGGGAGCATTTCCCAGATGTCCAAGGAGCTCCAAGTATCCACCACGAGCCTCCGGAGAGTCGTCATTTATGATTTGAAGAAGAAATGTTTCAAATTCCAACGAAGGCAAGTCCTATCTGATGGAACAATTGTCAAGAGGCTTGTCCGAGAACGGATAATAAAAAAGTTCCTTACCCCTGCGCCGCGGCCATCTATCATTTGGAGTGATGAGAAAATATTCACTGTCCAGAAGTCCTGGTATCGTCAAAACGACCGGATTTACGCAGCCAACATTGAGAACATCCCTGTAAGTCTCAGAACCGTTTTTGTCCGCCAACACTCTGCTCATGTCATGGTTTGGGCAGGGGTATCTGATGATGGTCAAAAAACTCCTCTTGTGGTTATACCTGAGGGTGTCAAGGTTAATACCGACGTCTATCTTGAAATGTTGGAGACCCATGTCCTTCCTTGGATCAGAGAACAGCAATGGGACCACGGATACTGTTTCATGCAGGATGGAGCCCCATCTCACACCTCCAACAGAACCAAGGCTTGGTGTAAAGCCAATTTTGGGACAAGAACGTTTGGCCTCCTTCTTCACCAGACTTGAACCCTATGGATTTTTCTGTTTAGTCAATTTTAGAGAAGAAGGTGGGAGACAAAAACTCTCCGAATGTTGGGGCTCTGACAACGGCATTGAAGGCAGCATGGGATGAAATCTCTGAAGATTTGGTCCAAAAAACTTGCCCCTTGGCCAAAGGGCGTTTCCAAGCCGTAGTCCGTAATAGGCTATAATGTCGAATAATTTTAAAATTTCTAATTATAATATAGTCCAGGCTAAAATGCCAATGTAATAAAGTTTTCAATTAAAGCCATATTTTTTTCAAAATTTGCTTTTTTCGTGCCCGGTTTTATGTGGTTAACCTTGTACTTTTGCGTGACGATTAAACTCTTTACTTTGCAATATATGGTAAAATCACGATTCTAAATTCGAAAAATGACAAAAATGTGTGTTGGTCTCAAAGGACGTTTGAATGTTAATCTGACCCTAAACAAGGAAAAGTCAAGCCTGAAATGATGTGAATGGAAACCAGTCAATTTTGCCACAATGCAGCAAGTTTATAAAACGACCAAACAAACATTTGTTGATCGACATTGATCTAATTCAGCAATAGATTTACGTCAATTAAGAATTTCTTATTCAATTCTGTCAAGGAATAAAGTCCATTTATCAAAGTTTCATGCTTCAAAGTCACCCCCAAAAAATAATGCAATAGTAAAATGCCACCAGGACAATTTTGATAGCCCGTTGCTACTGCTAGACCACCGTCAGAGTCTCTAAATCTCGCGTTTTTATTTCAATTTTGCGCTTTATGCCCATAGTTTTCCTCGATTTTTTCGCCAGTTCTTATGACTCATTCCTGGACATCCTTCACATCTAAAAAGTCAGATATAAAAATAAATCTTTTGATTTTGAGAGGTGTTCAAAGGGATAAAAAAATGTTACATTAAACTGTTGGTGAATGGCGTCTAGAAACATAAAAAATGCCGAAAAACTGGATATAGCGATGCACATGCAATGTTTTACTCATTGTACTGTATAATAAGGCTTACAATAGCCTGATCTTTTGTTTTTAAATGTTAATTTTTGCATACGTAGCTGGTTTTTCTTATGTTTCTCTCCAAACAAGCGCTTTTCTTGACATCTATTTAGAGAAAATTGTGCAATTTAAAGTTTTCCTCATTTTTTCTAGAAATTTGTTTGACATGAAAGTCCAAAATAGGTTACATATATATTAACAACTGCCTGGACATATATTCCATCCTTCCATTTTGAATAGCTCTGTCTCTTTTTCATGGCAATTTTTGGAGATTCACTGTATTAAAGGTGGGGACGCACTTTGTTCGTCCAACATTCATCTCCTTTAAAAGTCAGACACATCTAAACATGTTTCAGAGGGGTATAATGTGAAAAGACTTGGCTTGCGATCATTTTCAGGAAACTTGAAATGAAAACATCTCTAACATGTAATGAAACATAATCTCAATAACAAAAATGTTGCATAATAGTTTCACTGTGGCATTATCAATATGCTGTTGCAGAACTCTGGTATCTATTTACCATGAAATGTTAAAGAAATATGCATATATAGAGAATATATAGAGATATATAGAGATGCATATATAAAGAAAGATGCTCGTCCAGCTGTTTAGTCTGAGAGGCAGCTTGAACACTGCAAAAATCTGCTCCCAGGTTTGTTTGCTTATTAAAACGTCAGATGGCATCTCCCTCACTTGGCTTGCCATCTAATAATATGTATCCCAATTGAGGGATATTCCCAATTTGATGTCACAACCAACATAAACTATTAGCTCACCCTCAGGAATGACCACAGGTTTGCCCATTTAAGCTGTCAAAGCAACTCTTTTGTAATGTAAATATTGCAAAAAGAGCTTGAACTTGGTTAGCCGTGGATCAAACCAGGAGTCGCAAATTGGAGAGCAGATGCTCTACCAATACGGTACTACAACTAGCCTCTCCTCTCCAGGTATAGTAGGTTCAAATTATGTTCCTAAGAATTGTTATGACAGAATTTTCCTTTCCATTGAATATTCCATTCAATAAAGACCATATTTATATGCAAATTTTGGCCAGCCCTACTAATGAGATACCCTGCCATTGGTACGGGCAACTGGTCCTGCACCATGACAATATTCCACATTTGGAGTCTAAACTGGATTGGGTGTCTGATGACTAGGGCCGGCCACAGTTTGCAGATAAATTTGGTCTTTATTGACAGCAAATTTGCATTAAAAATGCAATAAATTTGCTGAAAAAGATATTTGCACAATATTCCGAATGCACTTTTTGGCCGGTCCTACTGATGACTAAGGCCAATGACTAATGTCAAAAACTCTACTACCTGTTTTTTTTTTCAAACCTTTTTGTAAAAAAGTACACGTTCGTAAGAAATAGAATGCAAACATATCACCAATTGCGTGCTTATGTATTCCCTCCATCTTCAATAGCTCTTTTATCTTTGCATTTTTTAAGACAAAAGTTCTAAATTATTACGAATTGAGAGTTCTTGTTATATCCTATCCCCTTTACTAGAGATTAATGTTATTGTCAACAAATAAGAAAAACCCATTATTAGCTTTTGGTTGAGAGTTAGTTTTAGGTTACATAAGTCATTGCTTCTGTCTGTAAAGGTTTGTTTTTTGTTTCAATGTCATAGTTTCTAAAAGTGATTTGTAAATTATGATTATTGATTGATATACAATCCAGAAAGGAGGTCATTAGAATTTTACATTGACTGATTACAAGTTGCAAAAAGTATATTTGCATGACTCTATAAACCAAATTTTTCTTCATCAAACTAGATCAAATTATATAAAAGCTTTCATGAAGCCATGGTTTGATCATTTTTTTTTGACCGCTAAAAGCAGATATTTAAAAATATCTAGAATGTAATATTTAGCCGAAATCCCCTTATTTCACAACCTATCCTCAAAGGTTGACCCCTACCGTAGTAAACCAAATGATGTCATCCACCTGGGATGCTACTCTTTCCTTGAAATCACTGCAGATTAGTAGTGCATGCAATGTACTGTATAATTCAGAAAGTTTCTTAAGAGTCATCATGAGTTTTGAAAGTTTATGATTCATTCTTTCAATCAATGATACCTTGCTGATGCTTCTGAAAATATGTTTTTTCACTGTGTTTTCAATGCTTTGTGCTTATGTTTTTGTTGGGTTAATGAATTTTAAAGATTTGTGCTAATGGTTTTTGGGTTAGAGTTTATTAATGATTTCTTCTACTTACCAACGTTGGCTTGATACCTTACCAATTTATTTTGATGGGCATTTGATGTTTTGTTTATCAATATTTGTTTAGAAATCATAAATATTGGCCTGATTACCAACATTGGTTTGATTAATGGCCAATTTCCTTTGGGTGCCTTGCTATTGTTGTATCTATCATCTATTACTCCCCTGAGCTACTCTCCACAAAAAGGTGCTGGTCACTCACTTGGTCACCTCTCTATATCAAAAGTAGACAACTATGTTTGGTGAAATACAATTGATGAATACCAAAGTTTTTTGTCTAACATTGCGCTTTGTATCTTGGGCTTTTAGTCCTCTTGTTTGGGCCCAACTGGGGCCCTGATACAGGGCCTTGGGTCGGAGGCACAACCCTTTGGCTCCCATCAGCTGCCAATCGGATCTCTAGTACTGATGGGAAAAGGGCAAGTAGCAAGTCATCACAGACACCCAAGTACTACTTGTTTACAAGCAAAGCTTGGCCAAGCACTAGAACTTGGGCAAGCTTAACACAAGCAGAGTTCGTTGCTAATGTAGGGAGCCCAGACGGTTAGCTGAGGAAAACCCCAAAATGAGGATTTTTTGTGCGTAACTAAATTCAGATTGCCAGAAACAAACCAGTCATTGAACCAAAGCCACATTACTGCCTCACTGTTGGTGCACTTTATTGCTTTTCCTGTATAAATTGATTTAATTTGCCCTGGTATAAAATTTCTTGCGTAAGTTTGGCCACACCATTTTCCCCTCAAGTGTCTGTGTACAAACCCAAGTTTGGGCAAGTTCCTACTTGGGCAAGTAAAGCAGCCGGATATACTTTCCCCTTTTGGTGCTTGCTTCACACGGGTCAGTACTGATGTGATCAATCTGCCTGCGCCTCAATCTTTCAAACCAGTACTGCCAAGTTTGATCCAAACTGGATGTTTTTGGTCAGAAAATATACGTTCCCCTGACCTAAAAAAATCCAGCTTGGATCAAACTTGGCAGTACTGGTTTGAAAGATTGAGGCGCAGGCAGATTGATCACATCAGTACACATCAGTAATCTCTAGATCTCTGTGCTCCGGACGTGACGCGAGAGTCAGTCAGTCCAGCCGTACTGGAAGATTGTTTGAAGCCGGTGAATTGGTCTGAGCTAGAGACCATATAATGACTAGACCTCGCGTAGCGCGAGGAAAAATGCGAACATTTGCCTTCATCAGCTGAAACATAATGTTTGGTGTACAATGACTCATGCTTTTTCATCGGCCAGCGTGGCTGGATTCTGAGTGTGTTTGTCACTGATTGCATTCGTTGAAGACCAGACGATTGTAAGTTGTTGGTACTGATCAGGCAGTCACCCTCCTTTTTTTTGGTGTACAGAGTTGTTGACACCAAATCCATGTTCCTCTGGACTGAGGTCGGGCCAATGCGACATTTAGTCATTACATGATCTGTGATCTGAGCCGGTCTGAGCCCTGCCCCTTGGCCCAATGGAAATTGAACAAATCCAGCCCCACCAACTGACTCGGTGAGTCGGCGTGTGAGTGGAAGAGTAAGTGAGCGCAGCTAGAGGCAGCGGACTGAGGAACCGGCCTGCCTGTTTCTTCTGCATGTCTAGAGGGCAATGTCCATCATCTTTGACAACGATGACAACTGACAAGGAGGGCATGTCCCCAAAGTTCGGAACTGGCAATCTGGCCTGGTAAGCTGCTGTTGTGTTGTTCCCCGACCATATCCGCCCACAGGTTAGTTGACAACACGCTCGGGACGAGTACGTCGTGGCCAATCAGCACCACTGGACCCGCCCTCCACCAACCTAACACGCCCATGATTATACTCATAGCTTCTGAGGCCTGAGGACAACCGGAACTTGGGTTGACACTCGCTAGCCCTGTCCCTACGTGGCCATACCCGTCCCTCTGGACCAGTCCCTGTCTCATTCCCAGGGGCGAGTGGGCGTGGCCCCTGTTGTCCCCCGAGCCGGTCCGTCCCTCGCGGCACGATCCTCCCTGTTCCACCCCCGAGACAGACCAATCTCACGTACAAGAGGTTGGCCAAGAACCGAAGCCAGGCTCAAGGGATTGCCGGCCGTCGTCCTCCACCTGTTTTTTGGCTGTTGGATCTGTTTCATCTGGTTCATCTGGTTGGAGGGGCGAGAGGCCAGCCCGCCCAGGCCCGCCCAGGCCCGTCCAATCGCCAGTCCCATCTCGGTTCACTCCGAACCGCATCCTACCCGCCATTGTGGTAGTGGTTTGGGACTCCCTCCCTAGGTCAGCAGCCCAAGCAGCCTAAGCAGCCCCATTGCCACGGTTGAGGCTCTGAGCGTGAAGACCAGACCGGGAAGCGTCACCACTGCTGAGCGGGCGGGCAGTGAGTGATTGGCTGATTGCCATTTGGGCAGGAGTCATGCTGATCTCCCCCGGCGACGAGTTGGTCCAATGGATCGGGCTGTATCGAGAACGCCACTGGGCGCTTCACGGACACGTGGGTCCCTTCCTGGTAGCCTATGCCCTTTGGGCTTACGCTTGGCTTTTCGGATGGACCGGACAACTCCAGGCAGTGGCTGAACCCGACTCCGACCCCGGCTCAGTGGTTGGCCCAGCTCCTGATTTGCCTTGGGAAGCGGCCATGCTCATCTTGGCCGGCCTAGGCTTATTGCAGATCCTGCTTTGTCTGACGTGCTATTGGTCCGTGGATTGTCTGACCTTTTTGACGTGTGCTCGGGTAAGTGTGATCCCACTAATCAGCTGGAATACCAGCCGACTTGGAGCGTCTGACTGGAGCGTTTCTTCTGTGTCTGTCACAGGTGCAGGACCCATCCACCGCAACCGTGGCTAAAGTCGTACCCCAACCCAACAATGGATCCAGCGAGTTGGTGCGATTGCGACTCAGTGCCGAGGGATCCGCCCGGACTTGGATGCTTTTCCAAAAGCTGAAATACACCTGGGACGCGGACAAGCACCTATTTCGGGGAACGGAATTTCCCACCAACCATTCCTACAAGTATTATTTGGAGAGCAAAGGCTTCGAAACGCCCGAAGCGCTGGCCACGGTCCAGGCCGACCTCGGTCGTAATGAGTAAGAATGACAAACAACCACCATAAGTCAATCTTAAGGGTGTTCCGAGACTAATCGGCGAGTTTGCCGTTTTAGCGTGGACATGACCATCCCGACCTTCAAGGAGCTGTTCGTAGAGCGCGCCACGGCGCCCTTCTTCGTGTTCCAAGTGTTTTGTGTGGGATTGTGGTGTCTGGACGAGTACTGGTATTATTCGCTCTTCACCTTATTCATGTTGGTGGTGTTCGAGTGTACACTCGTCAAACAACAAATTAAGAACATGTCCGAGATCCGAAAAATGGGTAATAAACCCTACCTTATTCAAACGTACCGTAATTCGCGATGGCGACCCGTCATGACCCATGAGTTGGTGGCCGGAGATATCGTGTCCATTGGTCGCTCTCTTGAAGACAACCTTGTGCCCTGCGACTTACTGCTTTTACGTGGACCCTGCATTGTGGACGAGAGCATGCTCACCGGGGAGTCCGTGCCTCAAATGAAGGAGGCCTTGGAGAATGTGGATGGGGGTGGCCATTTCGAGGACGAGACGGATGGCAAACTCCACATCTTGTATGGTGGTACCAAAGTCGTCCAACATACACCGCCGGCCAAAACCGTGACCGGATTGCGAGCCCCCGACAACGGTTGTGTGGCTTATGTGTTGCGCACGGGATTCAACACTTCGCAAGGCAAACTCTTACGAACAATCTTATTCGGTGTTCGACGGGTGACTGCCAATAACATTGAGACCTTCTTCTTTATCGTGTTCTTGCTCATGTTCGCCATTGCTGCGTCCTCGTACGTGTGGATTAAGGGTTAGTGTTGTACAAGAAACGAATGTGGATAGTCATCTAGTCCTTGACCACCAAAAATTGGCTCGGCGTTTACTTTCAGGCACCGAGGATCCGAATCGAAATCGGTACAAGCTCTTTTTGGAATGCACCCTCATTTTAACTAGCGTCGTTCCCCCCGAGCTGCCGATAGAGCTGTCTTTGGCCGTGAACACCTCGCTCATCTCATTGGCCAAATTGCGAGTGTTTTGCACGGAACCGTTCCGTATTCCATTCGCTGGCAAGGTGGAGGTGTGTTGCTTTGACAAGACTGGAACCCTCACGAGTGATAACCTAGTGGTTGAAGGCGTGGCCGGTTGCAACGGATCCTCGGAAGTTCAGCCCATTGATGCAGCCCCCATCGAGAGTGTTCAAGTCCTGGCTACGTGTCACTCTTTGGTCCAATTAGACGACGGTTTGGTGGGTGATCCTCTCGAAAAAGCCACTCTGACGGCCATTGATTGGAATTTGACTAAAGGTTCGTGAAACGCGACCTATCATTGCCTTCTTCGAGTTTGAATCACCCTCGTTCTTGTTTCAGGCGAAGCCGTAGTTCCTAAACGCGGGCGATTTCCGGGCTTGAAAATCTTTCATCGCCACCACTTCTCGTCGGCTTTGAAACGAATGTCCGTGATCTGTGGCTACACGCCCACGGGCAGCTCGGAAACACTGTATCTGGCTACGGTTAAGGGAGCTCCTGAGACCTTAAGAGAGATGTTTGCGTCAATCCCTCCTGATTACGACGAGACGTACATCTCTCTGTCGCGAAGAGGGGCCCGCGTTTTGGCTCTGGGAATCAAGGAATTGGGCTCCTTGAGTCACCAACAAGTCCGGGAAATGTCTCGAGATCAACTGGAGATTGGTCTTCGTTTTGCCGGGTTTGTGATCATTTCTTGTCCCTTGAAGAAAGACTCCAAGGCTGTCATCAAAGAGATCCTCAATGCCTCCCATCACGTGAGCTCAACAACCGACTACGGGTGTCCAACTTTATTGTTCACAGTAACATTCTTGGTATTTTAATAGGTCACAATGATCACCGGGGACAATCCTCTGACGGCGTGCCACGTGGCAAGAGAACTTCGCTTCATGAAAACCAAATCGACCCTGATCTTGACCCCCACAAATGGTGGCTCTGTTTGGGTTTGGCAGAGTGTCGATCAAACCAAAGAGCTTCCAGTTTTGATCCTGGGCAAGCTGAATCGGCGGAATGAAGCTTGGGTCAGCTTGACCAATAACCACGATCTTTGCGTCACGGGCGAAGGATTGTCGTTCCTCCAAACGGAGACCAAGCTCCTGAATGCCCTTTTGCCGCACGTGAAAGTGTTTGCTCGAGTGGCTCCGAAACAAAAAGAGTTTGTGATTACTACCTTGAGAAGCTTAGGATACGTAACTCTCATGTGTGGAGACGGAACCAATGACGTTGGAGCACTAAAACACGCCAATGTTGGTGAGTAGTTTGACGGATTTTATTGACCCTGTTCCTCCTCAACCCGAGGGTGTCAATTATAAATTCAAGGGGTCGCAATATTGTCGAACATTCCCGACAAACCTGAGGGTCACAATAAGCCCAAAAAGAAAGAAGAGGACAGTCCAAACTCGGCTGAGCGGAAACTAGAGAAACTCACCAAGTCGGGTAAGATAGCTCGAAGGCCTACGGAAACTACGAGAGAGCAAAAGATCATGAAGCAGCAAGCCCAGCTTCAAAAGATGCTGAAGGAAATGGAGGAAGCAGATCAGGCGCAAATCGTCAAATTGGGCGATGCGTCCATCGCAGCTCCGTTCACCGCCAAATTATCTTCGATATCGGCCATCAACCACATCATCAAGCAAGGCCGATGCACCCTAGTGACGACGCTTCAAATGTTCAAGATCTTGGCCTTAAATGCCCTGATTTTGGCCTATTCCCAGTCTGTGCTCTATCTGGAAGGCGTCAAGTTCTCGGATGGGCAAGCAACTCTTCAGGGCATGTTGTTGGCCTCGTGCTTTCTGTTCATTTCTCGGTCTAAGCCCTTGAAGACGTTATCCAAGCAGAGACCTCTGCCCAACATTTTCAACCTGTACACAATTAGCACGGTTCTATTGCAATTTGCTGTTCACTTTGGATGCCTTGTGTTCCTCGTTCAAGAAGCTTATCGTCGAGAGCCCAAGTGAGTTAAAAAACACCTTCAGTCAATGAGGGAGTCGATAATGATTGCATTCTCATGCGCTTTAGGAAAGAAGAATTCCCGGATTTGGAAAAGGACTTTGAGCCCACGTTATTAAACAGTACTGTGTACATGATATCAATGACGCTTCAATTGGCAACATTTGCCATTAACTATCGAGTAAGATTACGCCATCCTTGCGGTAAGAATCACCTTTTTATTCCAATTCATTTCCCCATCTTTTAGGGTCACCCTTACATGGAGTCTTTGCGAGAGAACCGTGCTTTACTCTACAGTTTGAGTGGAACGGCAAGCTTCATCGCCATATTAGCCTTGGGTTGGATCCCGGAGCTCACCGAACAATTCGCTATTATAGACTTTCCAGATGAGGTAACGTTTGTTGAACTAGTCGAACTTGAACATTCGATCAGCGTGGCGTATTTCATTCCAGTTCCGCAATTTGCTCATCGGTGTCCTCTGTCTCGACGTGATCTTGTCTCTGGCTGTGGACCGCACTTGTTTGTTCCTCTTCGGAGAGGGAAAGCTAACCCGAATGGAATAAAGACTCCGTTTGTGATGACGGTCCAATTTGGTGTGAACCATTGGCTTCATGGAGAATTAATGTTTGTTATTATTTTACTTATTAATTGTTACGTATTCACTCATTTGGTGGCTAATGAAAACGCAAAATGAATTCATCACTTTAGTCGACATTTTCCATTTATTGAGTGAACCACATGAGGCTTCCTAACTCATGTTGGAGGCTTTTTATCGTTATTTTTATCATCATTTTCATCCTTATCGTCGTGCATAAACTCGCCGAGTGACCTTGCCACTCTCGGCATAGCTACCTCGAGATTCAAACTGCCTCGATCCTCGATGACCACGCTCAGGGGCATAATCGACATACTCGTCATGACGACGACTTTCCCGTCTCGACGGAGGATCACGGTCACCCCGTGAGGAGCCCACTGAACCATAATACGATCGCTGAACGAGTGGGGAGGAATTAGATGCCATCATATAGGAGGATAACCTTGGTCCATGCGCTCCGTGCAATACTGAGGATGACGAGGGTCTTTCTCGCGTGGATCCTCCTCCCCCACCACCTCGATCTCGATCGTGGCGGTGGTTGGTGCTTCCGTTTCGCGGATATCTCGAGTTGGAAGAGGAAGAGGGGAGGAATTGTTGGTATTGGTGCTGAGCATGAGGATGGTAGTCCCTGGAATATGGGGAGGATCGTTGTTCGTCATACGGAGATGAACGTGGCCGTGCCATTTTCATGGAACCCAAATCCATATCCCGCTCATCCATCCTGTGGCGTTTACGGCTCATCATCCGCGGTGAGGCTCCCTGCTCGTCGTAACGATTCGAATGTATGGCACGGGGTAGTGGTCCCCTATTGGCGCTTAGTGGTCGGGTCTTGGGAATCGCCCTCGACCTTTCGTCGATCGATTTGGCTCGTTGCTTTCGGGCGGATTCTTTGGACTTCCTTAGAATCGGGGTCATGTCAATGGTCTGATCTTCTGGGAACAAGCGGCACAACTCCAATGCCACATCTGCAATGGTCGAAATATTTGGCAAGCATTACAAAAAAGCGAAACAAATCGAACCATCGGAACCATTTGGTGATTTGACGTACTAGGTTGGATTTCTTGGCCATCGCGGCCAATCTTAACAGGTTTGCCTTCGTTCCACGGGTTGGTCAGGTGTTGACAGCGTTGGAAAGAGAGCTCTTTCCGACACACCCAGTCCAATTCGAACACCCCTCCTAAAGCTTTCGCAGACAATCCTGCGCAAAAGAAACGTATTCATGACCAGAAAATTGGGGTCGCAATCATGTTCGACTTGCCTGTCAAACTCGACAGAGTTCTTAGAGGGCTAGAATTACATTCAGCTCCAAAAGGTTACATTTAAAGGTACTGATACAGATGCGGTAAAGGAGCAAGAAAACAATCGGTCTTGAATTTCAAACGAACTAAGAAATAAGAACAACTCTCGAACAACTCTGGAAATACTCGAAGAAACACAAAATCCAGTCCACTGGAGAGAGATTTGGTCAATTAAAGCCAACTTTGCCTTGCTACAAGTATTGGATTAGATGTTGTTACAATGTGGAGGTTCTTTAGTGGTTGACTCACCAGGTGGGAGAACCCAAGACACGGAGGGTCCATCTCGACGAGATCCTGAGGCCATTCGAGCGAAACCAGCAAACCGACCCGACTCTTTAATGGAGAACACGAGGAGCACGTTGCGAGATTCCAAAAAAGCTTGGTTGAAACGACTTTCGTTGGCCGGGGGCGTGCTCCAAACACTTTTGGCTTTGGACAAGGCGACGTTCTCCCCATTGTTGCTCTTAACAAGGAAAACGCGAGCATCCCGAAACAAGTAATTCAACTTGGTAGCGTAGTCATATGATTTGCCCGAGCCGCTCTTCTTGCTTGCATCACTTTTCCTTCTGTCCTCCGTATCTTCTCGGCCATCTAAGGACTCGTCAGGTTCGGGGTCAGAACTAGCTGGGGGTTCGATTTTTTCCCAAGATCGTTTTCGAGGTGGAGTAGTGGATTCTGGCTTTGCCAGAGGCGAAGTGGTTTCTTTGGCCTCGGTCTTTTCACTCTGGCTTTCTTCCCCGGTGTTAGGGCCAGGTGTGACCACCGAGGAGGTGGATGGCGCAGAAGACGATTGCTCAGCACCGCTCATCTTATCCTCTTTGGCTTTGGTGATGGAGTCGTCGGCCTCCTTACCTCGAGGAGCTTCGTCGTCCATGTCACTATCAGAAATGTCGCTGTGAACGTCGGTGGGCTCCAAATCGGGCGCAGTGTTGGCGTTTTTCTGAGTCGATGATCGCTCCGCCCCGTGGTCGCCATCACCCTCGTCAGTGCAATGACCATCATCATCATCGTGAGCTAGTTCCTCATCCGAGATATCTTCACCGGCTTCATCCAGCCTCCGTTGGTCCTCCTCTTGGCGCTTTTGCTCACCCTCACAACGCTTGGCAGCGGCGTGAACCGAGTTTGTCTGGTCTATATCTCCTCTCTCATCATCATCATCATCATCATCCCTCCCAGGCTCATCGTCTTCCTCGCCGTCGTCGTCTTCCCTTTTGTCGTCATCGTCAAACATGTTCTCATGTTCGTTGCTTTGTTGCAAGAGGTCATCTAGGATGTTCTCTTCGCCCGGATGCGAGTGAAGGGGGTCATCCTCGGTCAAGCTAATGGTGGGGCTGTCAGCCATGGCGCTACGGGGGTTCGTCGTGCACACTGAGACTTAAACGAAAAGCTGGAACAAAAAAATTAGGGAAAGTCCGGGTCATGCGAGCGGCCTTAAAACACACCACCGGGTGATCAATGTCCTGGGCGATGGCGAGTGAACGGGGGCTCCTCATCATTGGCATTGACACAAGGTCAGGCCCACTGAGTTCACCCGTCAACTCGTTCATCGCAAGGTGTACCCCGACCTCGCGGCCGACCGCTCATGTATTGAACGTCCTTCACTGCACTCAGGGCAACTGGCCTATCGCTATCGCTCGAGGCTGCCAAATGTTCAATAAAGTAATGCCCATTACACTTTGCCCCGCATCATTCTCATTTATCCTGCCAACTCAGTCCAGTACTCCAAGAAATGGAAGCGGGAGCGGATTCAGGACGGAGGCCATGGGCACAACCGCACATAGAGAATGTTCGCATCGGACTGGTTGAATCACGATCCAGGCGGGGGCGGGGTATGGCCGCAGGCTGAGCTGAAAAAGATCCCACCTCTGACCCTGCCTGGCCACAGTCACTCTCATCTACCAGAAATTATCCCCACCCATCCCACCCCCACCTCCTCAACCGACCCAATGGCTGGGCCGATGCCGCTCAGGTCCATCTAGGTCGCGTCGGCTCCACGGCTGAAATGTCCGAACGAACATTCGGAAGCGGTCGCCTAGGACCGAACTGAGCCGAGCGATGCCCACCACCCCATACGGCCAGAGTGAGGAGGCGAAATCCCACCCCCAATCACCTTGATCACCTTGACATCCGTGTCAAACTCATCTTCCACACTAATGCCTTGGATGGCGCACACGCACGGTGATGGCTGAGTCCGTCTCACCCTGCTGCCCTGTCCGGACAGGGGCGAACGTACAACCCATTAGCCCCAACCTAACCCCAGGCTTGACTTGATGGAGGACAGAGGACAGAGGACTGAGGACTGAGGATTGAGGATTGAGATTTGAGACAGTGTCCTAACCTGATTAAGTGCACACGCCACCAATGATATCGATGAGATTTGTATGATCGGTGGATGATGGATGGTTGATCGATCGATTTCCGAAGAGCGGGATGCAAGATCGAAAAAGCCCAATCCAAAGAACGCACTCATTCCAAGTCCGTACTCATTCACTCACTCACAGGAATGGATGGCCAAACCGAATCCAATCAAAGGCCCAGCCCGAAGAGTCTGATTTGGAAGGAGGGGGAGGAGGAGGAGGGGGAGGAGGAGGAGGAGGAGGAAAAGGCGGGAAACAAGAAGGCCGGGGAAGCTAGAGGAGAAGACGGAGGAGTGTCTACCAAGCCAAACCCCGACAGACGGCTTGACGTGTTTGTTGGAAGGTGTATTGAAAGGTGTAGTGGAAGCAAGAAAGGAAATGGGGTCAGCCGCACTGTCAGGGTCCCATGTCAGGGAGGGATGAATCGCACAGTCATCCGCACCCGTCAACAATTGGGGTTTTTAAGGAGTTTTGCCACGAGGGTGGGTGGTTGTGCTACTCTGATCGGAGGCTACGTATCGCGCAGGCTCGTACGGATGGTGGTTGGGCGACCATGTTTCTTGGCACGGATGGGTAGAGAGTGCCTGCTTGCTTGCCTGCTTGCTTGCTTGATAGCTTTGAGCGGGTGGGTGGGTCACTTACGCTACGAACGTCTTTGGTCTACACGCCCTAGGGAACCTGACGGGGCTAGACTGATTCAGAGGCTGAATCAAAGGCTCAATGGACACAAGTTCCTCACTCCTCATGGGACTCGATTGACTCGGCCAAGAATATCCGAATCCAATCCAATGAACATCTCTCTTACAAGAACAGCAGCACCAGCAGTAGCAGCAGCAGCAGCAGCAGGAGCCCAAGCAAGCAGCATGGTGACCAAACCCTTTGGTGGATCAAAGGAAACCAAGGACCGGGTGGGTCCATTTTGGGAGCTAGAGACCTCATTTTCAGCCTGAAAAAATGCACTTCTAGTGCCTCTTATGCCTAAAAAGGCATTGTGAGCGTCAGCAACTTAAAAAAAACAGACCTATTGGCAGGGCGGTAAATTTATAATTCATATTTTCTGGGCTTGAACCATTACCGAAAAACGAAGAAGTGCTTTACCGTTACCGTTACTTGTTAAAAAAAGTAATGAGTAACACATTACCGTTGCAGTTACCGATGCCGTTTTATTTGCAGAAAAAAACCACTTTATGATCTTTTACTGAATTTTTTTTTGTCTTACTTTTTATGGTTAGAAAAAAGTTAACATAACTATTTCACTGATTTGACAAGAGGAAAATCAGGTTTACATTTTGAGGCTCACTTACGGGTTTTGTCAAGCAACTAGTGATGCCATTTGTCACAAAAATAGTAAATTGATAACCTGCCAGTACCCAAAGTAGCAAATAAGTTACTAGATTTGAGATAGAACTTTTAAAACAATTGGTGAGGACACATTTCAATATTTTTATTTTCCCTTGCTGAAAAAGAAAAAGTAACAATAACAGGAGGACTAAAACCTCGTCCTGTTCCCAATACGGTTGCTTTTTAGACGATCTTGTGCCATTTCAGGGTTTAAAAAAGGCGAAACCCTCAGAAACGAACATTGAAGTTTTCAATAAATTCTCCCCAATCCCCCGTACCAATGCTGCAGTCAAAGAACTATAGCAGTGCAGGAATTAGTCATTGCATTTGCGACGAAGACGAAGTGACAGTAACGACAGGGCTGAACACCGTTCCTTTACCAATACCGTTGCTTTTGCAGAAATGCAATGCGTTACTGGTAACATTACTCTAGCCCAACTAATAAGGTATTTTTGGGAGAGTCGGAATCAAAACATGTTGAGCAAGTTTTCAAAAATTTGGAAATCAGCAAATATGCAAAATAGAGTTCAAATAAAATCTCCTCTCAAATCAATATGGGTCAGTATTAAAAGTTAAAACACACCTCAGTGTCTTGCTGACGTGAGGACGCCAGTTATCCCTCTTAGTTATTGCAATCTTGGTCGAAACATATCAATACTTGTCGGGTTTTTGCGCAAGTTGTGATATTGTTTTGTATCTTTTTTAAAAATCAACGGCAATCTGGTCCTTCAAAATATAAAAAAAAGGTTCGAATATTCTAAAGCTAGATTTGGTCACGTTGAGCCCCAGCCAAACTCAGTGCTTCCATGTAGAGGCCAGGAAAATAGCGTTTTAAGAGGCTCACAATACAACGGCGCAAGATGCGCAAAGGCAAAGGCGCAAAGGCTCTTTGACAACTAAGGTCCAATGGATCAAGCCTCTTAGCTTTTTGCTCTCTGAACATTATTAGATTTTAGGTTTGTAATGGCCTTAACCCTCCATTCCTGATGCATTGTTTGTTCTTTGAGAACGGTATTGTTGGCCTCCTCGCTGACTTGAACAAGAGCAAGGGCACTCCATTTGTTTAAGCTTCGCTTATCATTTGGTATACACCAAAATATATGTAGCCAAAAAATAAAAGGTCATGGTTTTATGTACATGTGTCATGCAACATCAAAATGAAATGGATTTCATCAGTAAACATCCCACCATCATAGTTTATCCAGATGGTAAAGCAGATCAATGGTTTACAGGAGAGAATATAAAACCTTCCTCATCCTCATTGGGCATTTTGAACGTTGTGAACAAAAGTTCCGATAATTACGCTAACTCTTGAACTGACCGAGTCGATGAGAGACTTGACCCCCTCACCAAAACTTGGGCCTTTTTCTGGCTCTTTCTCCACAATCGATGATCAGCCCAAGGGAATAATTCCTTCCATTCTAGGCCAGATGGGGCGCAATCAGCCTTGCTCGTCGTCGGGTGTGCCCGGACGATCGGTCCGCGTTTGAAGTTGAAGAAAATCCATCAATTTGAGTGGGTCTTGACCCGTGGCCAGATCCACCATGTCTCGCGGAAGAGAATACTGCCGAAGTCCGTTGGGCTGAATTCCGGCAGCAGTGGGGATGAACCGGCAAAGAGTCTCGGAATCAGGCGATAGATTTGCGAGTTCGTGCCAATCGAAGAGTAGCGGGTCGGTTACCCCACCCCATGGCGCGAAATCGACCAGTTGGACTCGATCTTTGGTCGATCGAACCACGTCAAAAGTGTAGTGGGCCAAGTGAAAGCGCGACTGAATGTATTCACCGAAGAACGAACGGATATCACCCAAGATGTTGACTCGATCCGCGAGTAAATGATCAAAAAATGTGGACACATCACGTTGGGACACGCCCACGAGGCGGCCATGGCGGACAAAGGCACGGAATTCGTGTCCGGGGTTAATATCTAGCCACGGTTTGAGGATCAACGAATACGGCACGCGTATGTGTGGCTCGGGAGGCTCCGAGCATTGTTCAAAGGGTCGGTGGAGGTCGTGGCCGACCAAATCCGATCCTTTGAGGAGCAAATAGATCTGCGAAGCTTGATGGCAGCGTAACGAATGGCCCAAGGCCAACCACGTGGCATCCCGAGGGGCACTCCAGTTCAATTTGCAGAAGGCGTTCCCGCCCAAACGCGTCAAACTAGTGCGAATCTGGCGGGTGAAGTCAGGAAAGGTGGGACATGTGGCACTCACATCCTCGGACGAAGACCAAGGCGACCCAGGGGCGTCACCCGCCCCTAGGGACTCATGGCCCTCCTCTTCATCTTCCGAGAGCCGATCGTGGTGAGAGTGATTCATCTCGGCCTGACACTCTTGGGGCACAACCAAGCTGGCCGAATCGCGGAGGTAGGCCAAGACCGGGGCAGGCAGGGGCAAGATCAGGCTGGGCAACGCCACTTTCTCAAAGGCCGGGTACCAACACACATAGTCGCAGGCCAACACGTCAGCCACGCTCACATCCGGTGGAGGCAGAGTCTCGGGCAAGGGCCCAGGTGAAGGCGAGGCGGGGCCTGAACTGGATGAAGTCTCTTGCATCTCCAAACCCCTGTGTCTCCTTGGATCAGACGGTCCGCACTCTAGGGGACTCTAGGTCAGACGGACAGACGGACAGACGCTTTGGAGTTTGGATTAACGTCAGCTGTTTGTCATCATTTAGGAGTTTGAGTGCAAGATTTTGAAGCTCGGAACACTCGGAACCATCAGAACGGACATTTCCTTCATTTTCAAGATATGTCAGCGTCATAAACGGCTTGACTCTTAGGAAAAGAAGTTTTCCATTTACAAAATATGCAGCTTGCTTGATGCCAAACTTGTTCATGGAGTGAATGAGAGCACATGAGGATGGTAGTCATCATGTGATGAAGTTCAGCTTCAAGTTAGCCATGATGCTAAGACATTATATTTGCCAGATGAGCGTATCAAAAACTATGGAATTGACCCTCAACGAAGACAAATGGCGGTTGACAGTCAAGCCAATCGGTAATCAACACATCAACCCCGGAAGGGCTGTTAGGGTTGTCCGAGCTGTTACCCACCCTTTGGTTCAACTGTCACTCTCTAAACAAGCAACTACAATGAAGTGCTATCCTACGTCATGAACTCATCTGTGTTCTGAAATGCGGGCAAGACCTTCACTCAGTTGGCAATCAGGTGGATCCGTAGAATAGATTGGGTTTTCAAATGGTATTAAATATTTAGAAGAACGCAATATGCTGCTTCAGAAAAGTTGCCGAGTACCCATGGAAAAAAACCTTTTCTATGGTGCATGTCGACTATATCTCACACTGGAAATATTGAATGAGCATATTTCATCAAACAAAACCCCATAAACAGCTACCCATTGAGTACTTTCAAAGCATGGCATTGGCTGAAGTCGATTTCTAATAATAACAAGTAGGTTTCTTTTAGTCTAAAACCTAATGATCTCCGAAAGGGACTTAAATTTGGCTTCCATGCAATGATCCCCCACCTATTCCAGACACCCGGACACCAGCCATCCAAACTTGAAGTGCCCCTACTGGCTTTCAATTACTTGGGGGTTATGACCGTAAAGACGCTTAAAATAGATTAATCAAGCATCTTTACTCGGTCTGGGGGACAGACGGACAAGTCAGACCTGTTGTATTAACAACATTAACACCAATGATTGTTATGGAAGTTGAGTGAGTCTCGGATTTCTGTCGAGCCTCTAGATTTCTGTTCAGATGCTGATCCACTGGAATCAGAGCACAATGTTACAAGAATGTTTGTGTCCACCTGAAAAACTTGCTTAGAATATCAAACATCTTTGAAGCTTAATTTCATCCTTATTTGCATCTTGAGTTACTTTTTTGCATAATTTTGATGACCTTAGTTATTACTAATATTTCTAAATTATTAGAAGAATAGAAGCGATCTATATATTTCATTATCTATGGCCTGGTTGGATGACGGACCAAAACGAACAAAACGTCAAGTACTGCTTGCTCGGTGCGCTGCCCAGCAAGCTAGCTAGCTAGCCAGCTGAGCTCTTGCCTAAAGTCTAAGAAAGATAGTAAATTGCCGGTAAATGAATTCATGGATCATCGATTGGTTGGTTAAACTTGAACGAATCACATACATAGAGGCATCATACATGCTTGTAGGATGATGAGTTGTTCCACTGGCTGGGATCTGGTGTTCCACCAAGATTGGGAAGGCGGGTCCCGTTTGAAGTTGCGCCAATACCGGTCGAACCGATCGGGCTTGACCCTGATCCGGGGGGATGTGGCCGGCCCACTCGTCAATGGATACTTCTGTCTAGGTGAGCGAACAAGCAGGCAAGCGCTACTCCTAGAATATCTCAGAGAAGGGCCCTTGACGCCTTGACCTTGTTTCAGCCACGGAAGCCCATGACGACGACGGATTGCCGCACACACTCGAGCATCTCATCTTTTTGGGCAGCCAAGATTGGCCTTTCAAGGTGCTCTTGACTCCATTCATTCACTCATTCATTCATTCATTCATCCATGCTTGCCAGCGGATCCTGAGCTCTCTGAGGTCCTCGAGGTCCCGCCCGAGATGCTTTGTTTATTGATGATGGATGAATTATAATCATAATGAAATGATAATGCTGATGATAAGCCGGTTTGATTTTTCATGCAATTTTTTTTTTCCTGAACAGGGCGTGTTGGATCTGATTGCCAACCGTTGTTTGAGCTCGGGCACCAATGCTTGGACCGATACCGACCATACCTGGTGAGTGAGTACACATGACAAGAATCAGTAAATGAGTGAGGAGGGTCTGAGGCAGGAAATCAGATGGAAGATTAAAGACTTCAGCCACAGCTCCGGGCAAGATAGAAGACATTAATGCACCCAGACTTACGCCGTTCGTTCTTGTCTAGTTACACCATGACCACGGCCGGTTCGGAAGGCTTCTTGAATATGTTGGGCGTGTACATGGACCACATTCTTTTTCCCACTCTGACTGAAGCGGGCTATCTCACGGAAGTGCATCATGTCAATGGGCAAGGACAAGACGCCGGCGTGGTGTACTGCGAGATGCAAGGGCGTGAGAACACGGCTGAAGAGCGCGTCCAAAGGGCCCTTCTACAAGCACTCTATCCCGGGCACTGCGGCTACAAATCCCAGACGGGCGGTCGACTCCAAAACTTGCGGGATAGCACGTCCCACGCCAAGGTGCAGGCTTACCATCGAGCCTTCTATCGCGCCGAGAACTTGTGTCTCGTCATCACGGGTCAAGTCTCGGATGAGCGTGTTTTCGCTGCCCTGGCCCCCATCGAGGACAAGATTCTCGAGAAACGTAGCCAGGGTAAGGCGTATTGTAGGACACTCAATGGTGAATGGTTTACCGAAGCCTGCCCGCCATATTTAAGCTTTCCTTTATATTTCATGACGCCAGAACCTCTGGCTCCATTCCTCCGACCGTGGCAGAATCCGGTGCCCGCATTCGAAGCGGATTTTGTGCAAGAGATTCTCTATCCAAACGACGACGAACTCGACGGCTTGGTTTACCTGGGATGGCGGGGTCCAAATGGCACTACCCATCTCTACGTGCTCTTTGCCACCATCATGATGATGGAGTATTTAACAGACTCGCCCATAAGTCCGTTTCAAGCGGCCTTCGTGGAAGCGGACCATCCTTTGGCCAGCGATGTGTCCTATCATATGATCGAGAATCGCGATTGCACTGTGTTTTTATCCTTCGACAATGTGCCCTTGGGTGACGTCCATCAAATTCAACCCGTGACGGCCCAGACTCTTGACCAGGTGCTGGACAGTGGAGTGGACTTGCACCGAATGAAAACCCTCATTGAGCAGCGTATTCTCCGAGAACTTGGAGAGCGTGAGCACGGCCCGCACGACCTCATTGCCCAATTGGCTATCTCTCAATATCTTTATGGAACCTCGGAGCAAGATGTATGCGAACGATGGAATTTTAGTTCAGAACTCCCAAGCTATGCTTTCAATTTTCCCACGTCATTCGTAATTTTTCAGTTCAAAGAAAGAGCCAACGCTTTACAAGCTTATCGGAGACTCTCTGAGGAGACACATGAGTTCTGGCTTGATCTGCTGAGTGACATTCACCGTAAGCCCAAAGCCGTGGTGATAGGTCGACCCAGCGTCCAATTGCAAACGGATTTGGCTAATGAAGAATCTGATCGAATCAAACAGCGGGTGAACCAATTGGGAGATGACGGCTTAAAAGCCTTAGCCAAGGAAGTCGAAAATGCCATGGCCGAGAATGACGTTGACGTTCCTGTGGAGATCTTGGACGCATTTCCCGTTCCATCAGTAGATCCGATACAATTCCATCAATTGGAATATTGGAACCCATTAGCCAACTTCAGCTCAAGTTTCCGGAATCAATCACTACCCCAAGTGGGTCCGAATGATCACATGATTCATGCAAATACAAACTTTGTGCATTTGCTTGCGTTCTTAGACACCGAGCACCTTCATAAGGTACGACTTAATGCATCGATTTTCGTAATATGTTATTAGCTTGCAATATATTCAGAGAAGAGCTGAATACCTTTTTGCAGGATGTCCGAAAGTATTTGTCATTGTATAGCGAACTATTGTCCGAGTCCTCAATGGAAATCGATGGCCAAGTCTTGCCCTTTGAGGAGGTAATTCAAAAGATGAACGAAGACACAATTTACATTGGATGTAGTGTTGGATTGCACGGAAGTCGCTTTCAAGCCGGACCAAGCTCTCGATATGTCGTCATCTCGGTCCAAATTGAGCCCAGTAAGGTAAGTAAATAAATTGTCCGTTGTTCATGTAACCTTACGCGCGGTCAGGTTGATCTGCAAGTAACGTCGAGGACTTGTTTACATTGATTAATTATCTGCAGATCCAAAAAGGCTTCGATTGGCTCCATCGGTTCCTCCATAATGTTCAATTCACCGTTGAACGTGTCCGAACAGTGGCGACTAAGATGGAAAACAGCGTGTCTGAATTCAAAAGGGAGGGCAATTTTATTGCCAAGACCATCAACAACTTGTTATCGATGAATGCCGATAGCAACAAAGTATTATCTTCCATCTTCCAACAAGAAGGAACCTTAAAGTACACCAGGAAGAGCCTTACATCTGGTTCGAAAACTCGACCGCAATCCTCCGTCAACCCAAAACAACCGAAACAGCATCCTGTTCTGGATAGCTTGGAGTACATTCAAAGTGAACTCCCAAGAAGTATGGCTCTCTTCATTGCCGCGGATTTCGACCGTGTTCAGGTCCCGTGGGATCTAGTCGATAAATTGTCCAAAACTTCTAGCAGGACCAACGAAAACAAGTCAGTCTCATTGATGGACGGAACTACGTCTCGCTTACCCTCGTCTATATTTCTGCGTCTGTACTCGTTTCCAGGATCTCATTTGGGAGCGATTTTCAAGATCGGCAAGTCGAAAGTCGTCATATGATTGTAGGCATTGGATCCGTTGAATCCAGCTACTTGATCCAGAACGTGGCCTCCCTCACAGATCCCGACCATCCAGATTATGCGGTGCTCTTACTTTATCTACAGTACTTTTGTCAGTTAGAGGTACGAGTAGATCCTGCTTTACCTTTGCCTACCAATGATTCGAGCTCCATTTATTGATCCTAGGGACCTTTGTGGCGTAAACTTAGAGGACAAGGCTTGTCGTACAGTTACTCGATGGACGCAAATGCCTCAAAGGGCTTTCTTCAACTGGCCTTGTTCAAAACCAGTCATCCTCATCAGGCTTACCAAGCTACAAAGGAAATCATTGTGAGATTTAGTACTTGTCGACCGTGTCTCCCCGCGTGAGTGAAAAATGACCATCTCCTGTGGATTTTGCAGATGGGGTCTCTCTCTGACCAATTCGAATACAACGAACAGGAGATCGAGTCGGCCAAAAGCTCATTAACCTTTAGTCTGCTGGAGGCAGAGGAAAACGTACAAGGATGTATTGTCGAACAAATTAAAAGAACCATTCGTGGTCTAGCGGATGATCATCAAAAGTGAGTACACTTCATATATACTACACGCCACTGATTCCCTTAAAACTCGCTTTTCATCTTTCCTTTAGAAATCTGATTGATCGCATCCTAAAGGCCAATGAATCCGACCTTCGTCGAGTGAGCCGTTTATACGTGACACCTTTGTTATCTGGAAACGATACGCGCATGGTCATTGTTTGCCACCCCAGCAAAGCCAAGAGCATTCAAGCTGCCTTTCAAACGTAAGAATAACTTTCAACTTCATATTGGTTTTGCAATTTAACAAACAAATCAACATCCAAGGGGCTTTGTTATTTCAGAGATGGGAAAGATTTTGAAGTCTTCATGTCAGTAGAGGAAGTGTCGGCTTCGCTCAAATGATTGCCTTTCCACGTCTAGGAACCGCATAGATGGTAGTGTTCAAACCAGTTGACCGATCCCCCACCTCATCAATCCCCTGTCAGTGACATGTGCTCTTGGATGTATTTGGCCACTTTTTCGTGACCAAATCGAATCGCTTCCTCCAGAGGTGTAAATCCCCATCTAAAGCAAAACAGATCATATACAGATATAACAGTCATCATTTTGGATCATTGTACACTTATGCGTCATACTATTCATTTGAGATCAAATGAAACGCACAAGAACTGCAATCATTCATATTCTCTTATTATCGTCCGCAAAATTTGATGGGGTAGGACCAAAACAACCGTTTCCAATGAGGATGGTCATTTAGAGTAACTTTGTTAGGCGTTGTAAGTGATCACCTCTAAATATTTGATAATGTTCTCGAGAGCAAAAATACTTGGATTGGAAACTTTTATACCCCTCTGCCAATTGTTTTCGTCCACGAACCCTTGCACTGACTTTCGAGAAACAATAAGCCCACAAAATGTGTACAAGATTCAAAGCTTTGACGAACCCACGGATAATCGATTTGTGGAATAACTCCTTTCTTTAATGAATGGGTTGATTATGATTCATCAACAACTTTGGCATCTTTCTTTGAGTAAAATCAAACTTGTGTTTGATCTCGTCCTTTTTGCGTCTGTACTTGACCGTAATATACGTTTCCCTTACCTGTCTTTGGGCATGGCCTTGATTCCCGTGGTTTCGAGAAGAAATTTGACGCATTCAAATTGGCCCTCCGCTGCGGCCACATGCAGAGCAGTGCGCCCATCATAATCGCCCAAATTGAGATCAATGCCTTGTAGATAGTGTCTAAAAGAAGTTGAAGTCTTACTCGATAGCGGGTAAAAGTCCGCTCGGGTTGAATAATCGTGCTATCATTGTGATGCTCTTGTTCACGTTGCAAATACAATGTTTCATCCGTTGTAAATTTAAAAACAAATCAAATCAGAACCATACCTTAACGAACGACTTTGATTTAGTCGGAATAAGAGCTACTTCTTCGTTAGTTCAAGGCCAGCTTTTGGTTAATATTCTTGCTACATTCATCAATGAGCGCCTCCTGCATAGAAGCTCGAAATGACATGACAAGTCTGAAGTCAGAAATACTCGAAAAATTGTTAGACAACAGGACATTGAAAGAACAGGCGGCTTCATCCATCAATTTTAGCAAATTATAGTAATTATTATTATTATTATTATTTTTAACCCATGTAGCACTTTTTGCATCATGGTTACGAATAAATTCATGGGTGCAGGTGAAAAATGGAAGCATTTACCATGAATTGATTGATTGAGAAGGATAGCATAATAGGGGAAGAGTCCTGATAAAGCCATTTATGGAGCTTTTGAATTTTTCTGCGGATTGGATTGAACGAGTGGCCAATGGTAAAAATCGATTTTTACATGCTCCTATTGAAACCCAATCGTTCGAAAGATTGTATCAACCTATTCAAGCTATCATTGGAAAAATAGGCTTTCTGCAATAGTCCTTTTCATTGAGGGAGACAATGTCCTCTGCTTCGTCTAGGTGCGGACAAACAAACGTAGAAACGAGAGAACAAGCTTTAAGATGCCAGATTTCATCAAAGGTTTATTTGATGAAAAATGCATTGATGAAGTATTGCGCTACAATGAATAACCCTGCAACTCATCTTGGAGACCTTTCAAATCCTCTATGGGTAAAATTCCGAACAATTAAGACATGTAAATAATCATTTTAAAGGAGGTTGTAAACTGTATAATGGACACTTTTGCAATCATCATTTCGAACAAAATAGAATTACAAAAAGGCACTCCTTCACAAATTTTTAGTAAGCAACTTTTAACGCATCGCTATATCTAGAAGTAAATTTAGTTTTTTAGGACAATTTAATAAAAAAAAGACGATCTCTAAAAGTTGCGGGTATGCTACAAGTATACAATAAATTGCTCCTTGTTTATTTCAATTTAGAGGTCAAAAGTGTTGATAATTTTACTTTTTAAGTTGGAATGTATCAACAATAAGATGTTCAGCGAAAAATACCTTGTTCAATCAGGCATCTTAGAGCGCGTTCTCGTCCATTTACGTTTGTTTGCCCGCAAGGAGAGAAGGCGGAGGAGAATTAAAAGAACTTTACACGAAATATGGTTTACGTTTTGCACGTCGGGGGCGCTTTGTGACTTAGCCTCTAACACATATAGGGCGGATTAGGATGATGTTTTTTTTTTTATCAAATAATGTGTTTGAGTTGTTTTTGGCTAATTCTATCAAAATCTTACATTTGATTACTGCCCTTGTTACGAAACTACATTCGTGGCATGCTACGAGTAGCCACGGACTTCTAGAGATATGGACTGCAAACGGAAGCAAAAATATCCTATCTCCTAAATCACTCATCTTATTCCAAATAAGCACTTGATACGACCACAAGGTCTTGTTGAATAGATGAACTCAGCCAAGTTTGAGCCTAAATCTATGCTTAGGAAACTCAGGAGACATGTTCAAAGTTATGTAGTAAACACTACATAAAATTTGAATTTTTGGCCTTCTCTTGGTCAGCTACATAAGCTTTTGACAACATGACTTTGCATGTAAATGATATAAAATTGACCTACCGTTAATTGAAGGGATCAACGTTTCTTATTTTATTATTACTTTAATTCGAAAAGTGGCTGAGAGTGGTTATGACCAAGAGCAGGCCGATTTGCCGGGAAGCTCGTTCGCAGTCCATATTTCTAGAAGTCCGTGGAGTAGATTATTTAGTAATCTACCGTGCATCTTCCCCATTTTGTTTGGACTGTCTGACGTTAGAAATAAGGGCCCTCTTTCGATATTGCTTTTTTTCTTGGCCCTTACATCTAACTTGATACAATTCGACAAAAAAGTTAAATCTTAAAAAAAACGCCTTTTAACTTGTTTTGGCTCTTTTTACAAAATCGGCCCTATATTTGGTAGAAGCTAACTCACAAAGCGCTCTCTGAAGTGCAGAACGTAAACCACATTTGGTGTAGCGCAGGAAGGTAGAATTGCTTCAGAAACCTTGGTAATTTGAGATTTCCCCGCCAAGTTGTCAAAAAGGCTTTAGTTGATAGCAGTTCCCCAACTTACTAATACATATAATCAGGGGGGGGGAGGGTCAACCAGCTCTCTGTTTGAATTTCGCGCGCTTTTTCGTGATTTCAGTCCGTGTATGATGTCATGATGTCCCCAGAGGGTTAGATGTCCCCAAGACGCCTAGTCTAATGATACAGGTGTTTTAAGTAATGACATCAATTTTGATGAATGTGGTCTGAAAAGTTACTAATTATGAAGATTTGATTTGCCATGAGAGGGCCAAAAAGATTACCAATTTTATGTCTGTCATAGTCAATTTGATTGTCAAGTATAAGTTTAACTTTATAATATGTTCCATGAAATATGTTGTTTGGAGGGAATGCACCCACCTCAAACAGCAAATCCGTATTCTCATCCATGATATCATAGGCCATTTTAAGCAAAGTATTTTTTTATGATTATGCAATAAAGTCAAAAAATGTTGTGATGGTTTTGGCAAGTCTATGGTCTAATACTATTATTTTACGATGTTTCAACCTATAAACCCAACAACATTAAGTCTAGGAACTTGCCAAAGTAAAAAGAACTGCAAAATATGACTTCATTACGAATTATATTGCTAATGGCACTTTTTCCCTTAAATTTGAATAAATGACAAGGATTTGCCAGACAGAGTGCAAGTATTTGTTGCTTTGTTAGAGTAGAGCAATGTTTGTGCTCTTTCATTTTCAAGACTACCGATTCAAGAGTTTTGAGCATTGACTGTCAAAATAAGTCATTATTAAGGTTGATTTGATGGAAGAAAGTTAATGTGTCTGTTCAATCCTTGCAGACGTGAAGTTTTTCTTTTAACCAACTCTTTGGGTTGTTAGGGTTGGCCTCCTAACATTACTAACCAGCTTAAGTTTTCTTGAAGTTTCTAAAAAGTGACATATTCAAGAGTTAAAGGCCTAGTTGTGACATGTGTTTTATGTACTTGGTCATGCACTTCTCCTCTCTCTTGAGGCGCGGAGTGACGGCACACCTGGCTGTAGCGGGCAGCCACATTGGTACTACATTGCCGACCTACCTGTTTCTCAATATATACCTTGCACATATTGAACATAATCATCCATCAGATGTGCATGACCGAATATACATCGTTTAATGTATGCGTTTTGAGCTCACCTTTTCAGAGCTGTGACATCACCCGAGTTTGCAGCAAATAGCAGGGTCACATATGAAGCTTGATTGGTGTACCGAGTTTTGCAAGGATCCACCTTCCGCTCAGCAAAGCGTAGATTATCGAACCGGTGGAAGTTGTAGGTCTCCACTAACTCCTAAATGGGAAGGAGGGTTATAATAAAACCTTAAAAATGTTATAACTGATAAGATGAAGACCTCAGCCATCGCTTTAAGCTTTTTTTGTTGCGGGAGGGGGGATCACCAGCTTTATTAACTGCTGTAAGGAATGTAATCCCAGGTATAGTCTCTTCAATGTGGGTTCTCAGACAGAAACCAATTACACAGATGGGTGTTATCACTTATCATGTATACCGATGTCGTAAGCCATAAAATAAGTTCAAACGAATCAATTGTGATCTTCATTTGTTATTAACATCTACAAAAGCTTGGAGTCAAACAAGTTGAAGTTGATTGAACCAGAAATGCGGATGGCTTTCGTGAAATAGATGGCCGTCAGTTGAACATTTCGTTGTCTTACATGTCGGTTTCAGAGCCGATATGTAACGTGATTTTGGTGAGCATCTAAATTTAACCATATAAGATTCGTTGGCAAGCATATCAGTTGACATTTTACGAAGTTTCAGTACTTTGAAATAATCCCAAGCCGTGAGCAATTTCTGGTCGATATCGTTCAACCCTGTATACGTATGCGTGTTCTGTAGACTGACCTGAGAAAACTGTAAACCGCGGACGGAGTTCCCCACATTATCAAGCGGAGGAGACCACAACGCTATGGCCATAACATTGGGAATGACTAAAACGAGCGAACCGCTCACGCCAGATTTTGCTGGCAATCCGATCTGAGGGAATCAAAGAGGGTTAAATGTAGACTTCTCCCTCATTTGTACGAGTAGTTGGACCTAACGTTGAAGGCGAACTGTCCCGAGTAATTGTACATGCCACAGCTGTACATCAACGAGAGCACATCTCGGACGCACGACGAGTTCAGCACTTTATCGCCCGTGGTGGGACAAAGGCCGCCGTTGGCCAGAGTGGCTCCCATCACGGCCAGACTTTCTGTGTTCACTTCCAGGGAACAGAACTATAACGAGGAGAGCCTATTTTGTGAACCATTCATCAAGTGCAAGACTTCAAGTTCCAGGTCAACTTACTTGGAAATAAAGATCCATGCTTCGTTGGAGATTGAAATTGCTGGGGAAACATTGGTGCTCCTTCATGAAATAGGCCATGGCAAAATTCCGATCTGCCGTGTCTCGTTCGGATAAGAACACTGCGTTATTGAATCCGATGTTTTCGCCCCCGGCTATGCGCTGCAATGAGACAAGAAATCAAATTTGAGGAAGAATGGTGAAGAATCGATTTGTTTTAGCCTGAATCAAGATCAAGGGTAAAAGTACCACCCACTTACGCGCAGGTAGTTTTGCATGTAATCGAATTTCTCAGCCAGCTTCATCGCAGGGTGCAGAAGCGATAAGCATAGGGAAGAAATCATTATGGCCCCGGAGTTCAGCATGGGGTTGTGAGGTTTGTCTGTTCAAAAGAGTCAACAAAATGCCCTGTTGTTTAATTCTTTTGGTCACCACTCCCGTGTGTGGTAAAGGCAAAGGGTTAGGTTGAGCTTACCGCGGGCATCCAAGCAGATCTCGTTGAAATTCCGTCCACTGGGCTCGTGACTAACATATTTGTGCACCATTTCCGGACCCAACTCATTCAGACAAATGGCATAAGTGAAAGGCTTGCTGAATAAAAATGCTTATGCCGTTTTTGAAGTATTGCATCGATGCATGAGAAGCATTTGTTAGACTGAATCGCTTACCTGCACGATTGGATAGTAAAACTTTGATCAACGTTGCCCAAAGAGAGCCTTTGACCATCTACAGTGCAGACGGAACATGCCCAAATATCTGGGTCATAATGGGCTAACTGCGGGATGTAGGTGGCATTCTAGAGGAATATATTAATCCATTTAAAAATAAGAACGATCCGATCACAATGTGTAACGGTAGGTGCCATTGAATCGTCTCCTACCATTCCTCCGCGGTTTTCTTTGCATCGATTGAAAATGCCTTCTATGGTGTCGGCGAATGTGAAAAATTCAGGTACAACGAGCTCATTTCGGAAAATCTCCGCCAAGAACACGATGTTCTCTTCGGATAACCTAAGACGATAATGAAGACGTACATACAGTAGGAATCACATGATTTACATGAGTCACAAGATCAGAATGGATTTACGTACTTGGCGAAAGATTCAAAGTCAACATTGATGTTCTCCCGGATGGTACCCTCTGGTCCGGCACGATGATGATATTCCGTGACCGCCTTGAGGAACTCTCCTAATCTCTTGTCGGTTCGACGAATGCCCGTCTTTTCGACTTCCTGGATCGAAGTTGAGCACAAGCATTACAACGAGGATAACCATTAGAAATGACATGTCTTCCAGTCGATCCCTACCCGAAATAGAGTGCTGATGTTAATGGTGTTGGACCCTTTGTTCTTGTACATTTGGAAAATGGAACTGGCCACATTCTTGTTCCGGATCTCTTGGATGGAGTCGTTGTTAGCGGCCCCATTATTGTCCTCAGTATTCGAGGTGATGATATGGCTAGAATTGCGTGTAACCCCTTGCAATTGATCTGACCCCCTCTTTTGTGCTAATAAATTCTAAACGTACGTACTTCCAAGTGCTACTGCTCAAGGAGCGGGTTCCAGGGTGGTGTTGAGCCAACCGACCGGGATTATTTTGGGTCCCGTAACAGATTAAAAACGGCTGAAAGAGGCAAACAAAGCTTATGATTTATGAACCATGCCAAAGAGAATCGGATTTTAACCATTCAGTGACCTGCCGAGAAGAGTTTGTCTTGTTGAAGCCAGCTCTGAATGAGGGTCGAATTTGGGCCCAAACTCGACCCGAGCTCAATCGCCCAGGCAGCAAATCCATTGGTAGTTATTGATCCAATTCAACGACTGGATCCAACCTTCACCCTCCACGCGTTAAAGCGCAGCAAAAAATGATAACGTGAGCTTATCCTGTCCCTGGCTTGTCCTAGGCAGGAGAGATCAATTTGAAACCGTGCCAAATTTGTGCTACATCTCTTTGGTAACGAATCATGAATGGCCCGCGAACGGTTTTTTTGGACATCTACGTACTAGAGGAGACAGAACGTGCCAACTCACCTGGCCAGTAGATATATGGTGGGCCAAATTTATTATTGGACCCAAGATAAAACATCGCCATCAGTGATTGGTGACTTTAATGCATTTTTGAGCCATTCGTTTACATTTGTAAATCGCCAAGCGTCTAACTTGTAGATCAATCTAAAATTCTAATGAGATGAAGTGTCGGAGGAGGGCTAATGATTTTAACTACAAAACTGTCCAACCAGAACTTAATTGCGATCTAAATCCTGTTTCTTAGTTACCTCGTTTAACCCGAAGTGATGACAGAGAGGACGATAACCTGACTGATTGACTCTTTCAAAATTGCCTCAACCATCACCCTATGTAGTAGGCACGAATATGAAAGATGGGCCTCAACCAGCAAAGTTGAGCGACTTGAGTTTAACGACAAGAGCAATCAATCCGATAAGCGAGAAGCGACTTCAGGAAGTCCGTCCGTCCGTCCGTCGAAGGAGTTGAGCCATTAACTTCGAAATCTAGGGATCAGTTGAGCCTGAACACAAGACCTATTGTTAGACGCTTTTGCACTTTCGTTGTGACAAAATTCCAGGATATTTCATGCACGCACCAAGGAAGATGTGATCTAGAGATTAATGACTTTCACCATGAGTTGATTTGGAATCCAATATAATGCACAACCGTAGCTGAACGTCCCGACGGATTAACTTCTATCACTGGATCTAGTCCATCTTACTGTTGGATAAAAACGAGTCTTTCGCCAAAATATCTAATTATCAGCCCAATTCAGAGATGTACTCTAGAAGCGTCCGAAAGAATTTAGCTCGAGCCCAACGGGTCATTTTGTCTATGAAACCAAGACCTAGTGATGAGTTTTATGGAGGTAGAATATGGTTAAATAGACAAATAACTCTACCATTGAGTGGTTGATAAAGTCAAAGCCATTGGTGACATAGTCTCCGATTATTTTAGGGTGCGATTTTTCAATGACAATCAGTCGGGCGAAAGCATTCGATACACGTAAGAATCAATCGAAGAGATCACAAAACCATCAAGCAAATTTCTTGTCAGATGTCGCCCCACCTCGATTTAGGGCACTCCTAAGGGCCCTGGATTCAGATCCTAGATTTATCCATCCTTCCAGCCCTGCCCTCCTGCTGGCTGGATGGAGTCGTGTCAATCTCGGAAGACCACTTGAAATTCTCCGGCGGTTACCCTTTCTCAAGAGCCAGCTAGTAAGAAATTCACGTCGTACGTCATGCATGGATTCAACCATGAACCGCGGGCGAATGGAAGGGATTCTTGGGTCGAGAATTGGTGTTTCGGAATCGAGTCAGCGCATTGCCTTCTTCTTCTGATAAGACTGGTATCAGGTCGCCACATACAATTACATATTTCAAATTTCATATCAATCGAAGGACTAGATCAAAAGCTGTGCCCTCTCCAAGCTCGCACCATAACTCTTGACTCTTGACAGAATGAATGGGCTAATTGATAACCAGAAGAGGACTAAATCATTCATTCTGTTTTGTAATCTGCATCCGTTTTTGTATTGTGATTAAGCGGTTATAACTTTTGATGCAGTTGATTAATTGGGGTGAAAATTGAGATACCTTATTCTATCTAGTGACCCAAAAGGACCAGTCACACTTGGAGGAAAATGGAACGTTAATCCTTTCCAAATGTTTAATGGTTAGGGCCGGCCACAATTTGCATATAAATATGGTCTTTATCAACAGCAAAGTTGCTGTAAAAATCACCCGAATTTGCACAATAATTTGTAAAAAAAAAATAGATGCACCAATTCCGTCTGGAGGGCTGTAAAGGCTATTTTTGCCTTCCAAATAAAGCAGTAGTCAATGAAAAGTAAACTTCTGTCATAATAACTCTTTGTATAATAATTTGAACCTACTGTACCTGGGGAAAAGAGGCTAGCTGGGGTACTATGTATATCAGTAGAGCATCTGCAATCTGGCTCCAATTTGCAAATCCTGGTTTGATCCTAGGCTAGCCAAGTCAAGCTTCTTTGCAGTATTTAAATTACTGCATGAGCTCTTGCTCTCACAGCTCCAATGGGTAATCTTGCGGTCATTCCTTAAGATGAGGTAATAATTATTGTTGGCTGGGACAATAAACTGGAAATATTCCTCAACTGAGACACATATTGTCAGATAGAACGCCAAGTGAGAGACGTTTTAACAAACAAAAACAAACCCGGGGAGAACATTTTTGCATTGTTCAAGCTGCCCTTTAGACGAATTAGTTAGATCAGGATCTTGAACATACATCTTTGATATTGCCTGATACAAAGGTACCTGAGTTCTGCAACAACATATTGATAATGCCACTGTGAAACTATTACACAACAGTTTTGTTATTAAGATTATGTTTCATTACATGTTAGAGATACGATTGTACTGTTGTCAAGTTTCTTGAAAATGATAGCTGGTCAATTCCTTCCACATGAATCATCCATCTCCTAACCATTTACTGATACCCCATGGAACCATGTTGAGATGCTTTAATGTCAAACAAATTTCTACAAAAAATCAGGAAAACTTCAAATCTCAAAATGTTCTCCCCAAAATTGACACAAATTTGATTAAAAAATTTCCAAATTGCAGAAATATTAATATTTTTGTGCTGAAGTGGCTGAAATTGCATGATAAATTGCAGATGCGATAAATTTTCAGAAAATTTGGGACATGCAAGTTTTGTCCGGCCCTAGTCATGATTCAGCGAATGAGCTGAACTTGCCGGTGTCTAAATCTTCAGGAATGACATCTCAGACGACTAATAAACAACCGCCTGAACGGACTATGTACTACATACAAGTAAAAACCTAAATGTCCAACTGTCATTTTGGCATCTTATTTCTATAGTCCGGTACCACGCACGAAGAGAGCACTTGGTTTGTTTTGCATGACATGGAGTCTTGAACAGAATAAATCGTCCTCCCTATCTGGGATTCCGGTAGGTGGTCGTATGCTCGTGTGTCTGTCAGTCTTTTTGTTTGGTCTAGCTGGCTCACGTTTGAGCCTGGCACTTGGCAAATGCAAAAGACAAGACTTTGCCAGTCGGCACGATCATGCAAGGGCCTCTCCGCCATGTCAAACCGCCTTGGGCCCCATCATCCCTGACCTACTTCCCTGGGCGACCATCGGTCCGACGGGTGTGGGGAGTATCCCCGTCGGCTTCGGAACGAAAGAAAGTCCTCATATTAGGCGTGGGCTGGGGTGGGTTTCGATTAGCTCGCGACCTGGACAAGCGCCAGTTCGACGTGAGCGTGGTATCGCCGCGGAATCACTTCCTTTTCACCCCGCTCCTGCCTAGCACCACGGTCGGCACATTGGAATTTCGGTAAGCCATTGCTTGAGTGGTGACAGGGACCCGCGTCATCCTGACTGTCTGTGAGGGCCCTCCTGTATGCTTTCAGGTGTGTCCAGGAGCCCGTCCGCACGATCCGCGGTGTCCACTACCATCAGGCTCAAGCTACCGCCATCGACGTCCATCACCGACAGGTTCATTGTCTAGACGTCTACCGTCATTATGGCAGCGGAAAGCTCGTGTTCCAACTACCCTACGACCATTTGGTGATTGCCGTGGGCACCAAATCCAGCACGTTCGGCGTCCCCGGACTCCAGAGTCGCGAGGAACAATTCTCGCCCACCGGGACTTCAAAGGACAACGTATTCTTTTTGAAACAATTGGAACACGCTCGATCCATTCGACATCGGATCATAGAGTGCTTTGAACGAGCTTCCAGCCCTTTCGTGACAGAAGCCGAGCGGACTCGTCTCCTGACTTTTGTGGTGGTGGGTGGGGGGCCCACGTCCATCGAGTTCACATCCGAGCTCTGCGACTTCATTCGCCACGACGTCAGTCAGTGGTACTCCGATCTCAAGCACTCGCAAAAGATCATCGTCATTGAAGCCGGGAAGCACCTCTTGGGCAACTTTGATAGCTCGCTTTCCGACTATGTGGAAACGACGCTGGCCAAACGGCAAGTGACATTGTTAACCAATCAAGTCGTCAAAGAAGTGAAAGACGTGTCGGTCGTCTTGGATGACGGCACAGAAATCCCTTTTGGCGTGTGTGTTTGGTCCACGGGGAATGGAGCACTAGAATTTGTTAAGAATCTGCCCCTCCCATTGAGCCAGGACCATCGGATCAAAGTGGACGAAACGTTGCAAGTCCTCAACCATCCCCATGTGTATGCTATCGGGGATTGTGCCGTCAACGAGGACAAACCCCTGGCTATGCTGGCGCAAGTAGCCAATCAACAAGGTGGTCACTTAGCCTCGTGTTTGAACCGCGATGAGGCCTTGGCGTTCCAGTACAAATTTATGGGAGCCATGGCATCTCTGGGCACGTTCAACGCAGTTGTCGATCTCAACGGACCCAAATTCAAGGGTATTGTAGCCTTTTTGACGTGGCGATCAGCCTATTGGACTATGATGGTATCTGTGGTCAACAAGATACTGATCCCCATGTTTTGGTTCAAGTCGTTTTTCTTCGGCAGAGACACATCCAAATTTTGACATTATTTTTCCATCAAATAGGACGCTTCGATGTAAGTAAAGCCAGTCACTAGTCAACGAAAATGGTGTATCATTTTTAATTTCAGTGATGAATGGTCAAACAACACTATGACATTTAGCAATAATCTCAAAGCTATTTTTCTATCTGGACACGTGGGAAACTTGTTGCGAAATCAAGCTAAAGACCACCTCAGATCGCGAGAAATCTTCAAGATTGATGACGGAGCTTAGCGAATTACTTTTATTGATGTTGGGGGTCCAACGAAACATTAAAGCTGGTTTTATCTAAAAACTTGGAAGAAAAAAAGGGAAATAGCAACCCGTAAGTTGATTGTGATTTAATCACTGCGCGTGAAAACTGGCTTGTGTTTTATGGGGAACAATCAGGAAGCGTAAGGAGGGAGTGGGGCGTAACGAACTTATCGGGAGTGAGTGCATTTATCAGAGATTAATGCCGGTGATCACATGGTGACCCCCAAAAAGGAACACCATTACTCAAACGTGATCAGGTTTTTGGGAGTACCCTCTGGGTCAATGCCTTTGGTGCTCATATGAAGACAGTGAACCCAAGTACGAGCCAATTCGGGGGTGGGTGCACGAAATCGGTAGACGCTCTTTTGAAATGGATCGGTGAGTTGAAACGAAAGATTATCTGTGGTTGTATCAGCCACCATCACGATCCATCCCAAGATGGACTTGAATTTGTAGGGCTCGCTCCTGAAATCCTTGCGCTCTGTTCCTTTGGTAAGGGTTTTGGGCAAGAAAAACACTAGGGCTGACTCCCAGATCTGGAGCCAATATCGTTGCCAACTAGATACGGTAGGACGACGACCTTCTTTGATCAAGGTCTTCCTCTTGACGCAGCCCTGTAAGATTTGCACTGATTAGGGACTTGTGTTCGAGATCCCAAAACTATTCTGCCCCACCTCCTCGACTTAACGAAGAAAAGCCGTTTTCACAACCTTAATTGTTGTTGTTTTTGTTCTGCTTACCTGAAACGAACATCGACTGCCCGGACCGAGAGGCGCATTATTGGCAGTGGCCACAGTGTTCGTGTCGGCCAACGTGGCTTTTTCTGACAAATCATAAGACAATCCATCCGGACTAGGATTGGATGAGGCACCTAGAAACGGTTCTTCCAAAAGCGAATCATCCAACAGATGATGCTTGAATCTCTCATCTGATTCCGCACTGGAGAGTGTTCCCGAATTCGACCATGGAGGCCCATCGTCATTTTGGGTGGCGGATCCACCACAGGACAGAAAGATATTGGCCCCGTCAGATCTTGATTTTCGATGACCGGGTACGAAGGCGGGTTTGACTGAGCGAATGCAACAATTCCCTGATGAAAGAAACAGCATCACATCACAAGACATCTCCCTCGACTACTTGAATCATGACCGTTGACAACTTACCTTTGGCGGGGGAAAGATTCAATTCGGCCATTAGCCCGGGGTCACGAAACGAATGAACCGATTCTTTTGAGCTAGAGGAGCTGGGCACCGAGTTGGGCTGTTGGTTGGGATTGGGTTCCAGCTTCAGGGACAATTTGTAGTGGTCCTCTTCAATGAACTTTTGAAGTTCGTCGATGTACTGGATGGATCTACAGCGGGCAATGAGAATAAAAAAACAATAGGCTAACTTGAAATTGACACAAGATTGGAATGACTCACTTCAAATACTGCTGGCACTTGGGTATGACGGGCAAATTGGAGTAATTCGATTGCTGCAATTCGGACACAATCCTCAGAATGTTGTTCATTTTAAATCGTCTCTGCTGGGATTCGAGCCCTCCCGAGTGCGGGTGAGCCATGTCGATGTAGACCAGGTCAGTTAGATAGAGGCCGAGATAGGGTAGACACGGATCGTGCTTGAGCGCGATGGCGTTCATATGGTCGCGTAAGCGGGCAAAGTTGTCCCGCTCGGAAAACAGATCGGCCAACTTATCAAAGGTCTGCTTTTCCTTCCGAGGCACGTGCGACCAAGTCTTGCTCAGGCGGAAGATCGAGGCGCTCTGCAATGCCGAAATAATGGCGAACTCAGCGTTGAGGTTGTTGAGCTCTTGTAATTTCTTGGCGGTCCGGATAAAATGGGCCATGACTTCGGCTCGAGCTTTGACCGAAGACTCGTACCGGAGAATCTCTTGCGTGCTCCAAAAGGCGACGTGGTTGAACCGTCGGATGAAGGCCACTACGTTCGGCGCCACTTCCAGTTTGTTCTTCTTGTTCCACGAACACGACACCAGTTCTTCGGGTGCGATGGCTTGAAAGGCCGGACAATCCAGCAAGGTGAGTTGCGAAGCCAACTCCTCAGGTGTGAAGCTCATGGAATCCAAACGTGGCGAAGCACTCGTCGGAGGACTCAGCGAAGGCAGGCGCGAGCCAACGAGCGAGGACGCGCCGCCCGCTTGCGAACCGTGACCCGGCAGTGAGGCGTACTTAAAGGCTAAGGAGGCGGAACCGGCCAAGCACTCAGCGGGCAGCGGGCCCCGATGAGCGGCGGCCGCTGAAGTGGATGCTACCGAGGCACTCCGCGATACCCAAGGGCCGCCGCCACCTGATCGACCGGTCCGACCTCCATAGACGCCGGTGATGGGCGCCGAGGCTAGCCGCTGGGTCGAGTGGGTCGTGGTCATGATCATAGCGTCATCAGAGGCGCGTTGGGTGGGGGGTGGGGCCGGCGGGTCACGTGGTGCCCGGGGTAAGGAACTCCATGGGCGACGCGGGCGAGGGAAGCAAGCCGAGGGCAACAGGACGAAAGCGGGGCGAGGGCGTTCCGCTCGGGATGGAAAGATGGAGAATCAAAGAGAGGTTGGGAGCCGTGACTTGGGCAGGGCACAAAGGGCTCGCTCGCTCAATTGACGGGGGGAGCTGACGTCCACCAGGGGAAAAAAGACGGCTCTCTTGACCGTCTAGGTGTGGGAGGTGTGGACGTATTTGCCTAACGAGCGAGATCAGGCGTTCATGATGCAGCTTTCCTCCACGGGCATAATAGCTTCCTCCGACAGAGGGGCAGACAAATAAGTCAGCAGACAAATAAGTCAGCAGGCAGGCAGGAAGGCAGGAAGGCAGGAAGGAAGGCAGGAAGGCAGGAAGTGCCTCCGGGGGTTCTATGTATGGTTCTAAGTCAATAGCTGACCGGGCTCTTAATCCCTCCTTCAGGCCGTTGTCTGTCTCTCTGCTTGTTTGTGGGTTTGTTGATTTCTTGAACGTCTGATTGATCCTCTCAGGGGGTGGGATCCAGGGTGTGGTGGGTCCTTTGGTCTGCTCTGGCTATGGGCAGAATCCCAAGAACAAACACACTTACTCACTGACACACTGTGTGTATTCCAGGGACAGACTGACAGACGAACAGAGTGACTAACAGACGGGCAGAAAGAAAGACATACACATAGACATAGACAAACACTGACTCAGGGCTCCCATTTTCCACCAAAAGGTTGCGTCGGAAAGCTGTTTTTGAGTCTGATTGGGTTGCTTCTATAAGGTTGGGAAATATGTTAACAGATCCAGGAACCCAGACTGGGCCCCGGTCATCAAATTCGAAAACTTACCGTTTTACAACCATGCACAAAGTATGCAATGATCCATACTTCGCGCAAAAAAGAGTTTTCTATAATGATGGAATTATTGCCAAAACTGAGAATTATCACGAAATTAAATATTATCTTCTATCTCGAAAATGAGTTCCATTTTTTTCCTACGATTTAACTTAAAAAACAGCAGACATACTGAACTGTGGAAGTATGCCTCTTTGGGCGTGCAAGATAGTGTGTTATGTTCTGATTTCACTTGTGGCGTTTCCTTTAATTTACTCTCTGTAGGATTGCCCTGTAGAAAGACTTCTTACTGTTAACGTTGATATTCCTTCATTTCTAACGTGTAAAAAGGTTGACAACAATAGAAGGGAAGGAGAGAATATTGAGTAACATATGATCAGTCCTTTCAAAAACAATCCACTACATATCCCATGACACCAAAAATGGTGAGCCAGACCCCCTTGGAATACCATGTACAATCGAGACAACTATATAAAGTTCAAAAAAGCAAGAAGCTACCTTCACCCCATAGTTTATCTATGGACTCAATGCAACTATTTTTGCTATGAAGCGTCAGCGTCTGAACATGTTCTCATTTTTTTTGACTGTTATTTCTTGGACGAAATAGGAAAAAGTGAGGTCTGATTTGTTATGGTGGAAATCCTGGACTGACTGAATGATTTACTGACTTTAATCATCTGGCAGTGCAGCAGCTACAAAGTTGAGTAAAGCCGAAGCATTGAAAAGAAACTAATTAAGCTAACGTTGAACAACCGCAAAACAGTGACTGTCGATACCCTCTCGTTAGATCACTGTAGTTTTTTTTGTTTCAATTAAAAGGAGGCTCAATGATAAGACCGCTCCCTGCAGATTTATCCAAAGACAAATGTTTGTACGTTGTGAGAACACGTGGAATAAATTAGCATTCCGAATTTAGATGATAGAGCGGTTGTTGAATTTTTGTCCGGGCAATCGATTACAGGTACTCATGACTTTAGCTGTCTACAGGAAAATTTGTATTGGGCTAGTCAAGTAAACGCGTTCAGGAACAACTGACGTTATTCCATGAAGAAAAATCAAAGACAACATGCCCAGCCAAACCGCACTGTGCATGCATTAGATTTTGACATTTTTTTCCATTTTATATGCTTGTCTAGGCAATTAACATTGTGGTATTGAGCCAATTTGATAGTGCGTTCACTGATTAACACCAAACATGCTCATTTGGTAGGGTTTTGTAACACAACTTGCTCAAAATCACTCGATTATTGAAAATTCAATGGGCGAATGGTGTGAGTTGACTGTGATGTTTGTCTTAGTTCTCTCTCCTCAAAATGCCCAAAATCAGGGTGCCGGATTACATTTTTCCCTGAATTTCCTTTACTTGACATCCCCTATACCTTGTGAAGCTAGTGAGTGACCAGCAGTGAGGGTGCTTACGACGTTGGAGTAGTGTTTCTTTGCTAGTTGACGGAAAAGAGCAAGAATGCAGGTCTTGTCTGGCTCGTCTTTCCCTTTTGAAATTTTGTTGAACTTTCTGATCCTGTTTTCTTCATATTAGGAGTGTATTTGCCTCTTTTCAGCTTCTCTTTTCATCAATGAAGGAAAGCCCCTTTTTCTAAATAATCTGTATTAACCTTCTGTAAGAAAATTAGCTGTTTATAACTTTACTGCACCTAATTAGATATATTTTTTTCATTATCAATTGAAAGGACGTCATTGTATTAATATAAAAGGCACATGAAATGGAATCTAAACTCTAAAATGTTGCATAATTGGAATTGTAAGGGGAAGCAGGGCCTTTTTGAGGGCAAAGTATTAAATATCAATGTTCTGGCTTGTCAAGTGAACGAGTTCATGAACAGCTGACGTATTCCATATGGTAAAATCAAAGACAATATGTCCAGCTAAACCGCACTGTGCATGCATTGAATTTTGACATTTATTTCATTTTACCTCCTCGTCTAAGCAAATAGCATTAGGGTATTTAGCCAATTTGATTGTGCATTTACCGAATTATACCAAACATGTTCACAGTTCACTCAAAATCCCTCGATTATCGATAATTCTATGGTCGGATGGTGGGACTTGACTGTGATGTTTGTCTTAGTTCTCCCTCCCCAAAATGCCCAAACTCAGGGTGCCGGACCATATTTTTCCTTGAATTACTTTCACTTGACATGCCCTATCCGAAAACGAACAATTTGATTTTCTTTTGCCAATCCAAATCCGAAAATGGTTGGTCAATTCGATTTGAATCCATCTGAATTCGATTGGTTTTGGATCTGATGCACAACTGTACTCCACATGCAGCTAGTTAAAACATGATTGTCACCAGCTCATGGACCTGGCAATTAAACTCATCTAATTTCATGCCAAGAACTTACAACCATTGATACCTTAGAGAATTGCCTGTGTTGAAGTTCTTCTCGCGCCCTGAACTTCGAGAGCTATTTACGAGCGCAATATCCCATTCTTGAATAACGAAGCCTCGGCACTCCTAAAACGACGAAAATGAGTTCGATCAGAAAACCAAACAAAACAAACCCACATGGTTCATTTTTTCATTTTGGTGCGGAGTCCACACTGATCTGGCCTATTTTTCTACGAAGGTCCATGGCCTTTTCTCTTTTTTTCCCTCCCAATCAATGAACGAGTAGTTTTATTTTGATTAGCTCCACCTTCCTTTCCGGCCATTCCTTGAATGTATGCCATGTCCGGGCTATCCGGCTTGACCTTGGCCTGCGCCGCCGTCTCCAAATGTGAGCCCGATCCTGATGATGGTGAAGATGCACTTGAACCAAGGGCGGCCATCAGAAAAGCACACTCCGTGAAAGTGCCGCGTCTCTATAAAACGTGTGCCAAAGTACTCCAAATCCACGATGAAGGTTAGTCAGTCTGAGACTAGCAATATTGAAATGCTTTTGAGATATCCTCCTCCTCGACACTAATTTTCTCTCTCTCTCTCTACTTGTGTCGCTTTGTCAATAACTCTGTTTAGGGCGGGGCGCGCTCAAGAACTTGATCTATGGGGCTAATCATCCCAATGTTAAGGCCATGTTAGCCTTACTCACGGCCTGTGTGGATCATCGTCATCAGCTAACAGCTTTGCGGGTTCATCTGAAATGGGAGGAACGCGAGCCTCGTTTGGATCCCGGTTTGGCCGACGTGTTGCTGACAGAGCTGCTTTGGGGCAAAGGTCGCTTACCCGGCCAGAGTCGACCCGTTCAGACCATCCTCACTTACGAGGCGGCCATACGGCGGTTTCAGCTTCCGCCTTTGACCGACTCGGTGGTCGAGCGAAAACGACTTACCCGCATTCGACCGCGTTATGTGCGGATTAATCGCTTACTAGCACCGGACACTGGGACTGTGATGAGGCAAATTCAAGCCGATGGGTTCTCCCTGATGAGCCAAGTGTCGTTATCGCAGACATATGAGCAGTTTTTGAGCCGGGTGCGAGATCTCCAGCCCGGTCAATTCATCCTCGATTACCACATTCCCGACCTTTTGGTGTTCGCCCCTGGCTCACAATTTCACGACCATCCCTTGTATAGGGCGGGTGTGCTGCTCTTACAAGACAAGGCCAGTTGTTTACCCGTGCATTGCCTGGCTTTGCCATCGGGAGCGGTTGTTTTAGATGCTTGCGCCGCCCCCGGGATGAAAACCTCCCAAGTCGCCGCTTCGGTGTGGACGGTTGGCACAAGGAACGGGCCTTGCGTGTACGCAGTAGAGCGAGACCGCCAACGCTTCCATACCTTGCGAAAAATGTTACAAAATAAAGGTGCGGCAGAATGTGTCAAGATTTTCAACAATGATTTTCTCTGTCTGGATCCGGCCAGGTTCGATGATGTCGAGTATATCGTTTTGGATCCATCGTGTAGTGGTTCAGGTATGGTATGTGTTTATGAATATCTGAATCCATTCAAATTTTAGCTCATTTTCATGTTTAATTACCTGACTGCTGTTTTCTTTTACTGGTGTACTGGTTTGGTGTAAGATAAAGTATGCAAACTCGTCCGGCATCTATTCTTTGGGATTGGCCCATTTTTCTTCCAATATTTTATCCTGTTTTCGGTGACAATGATTATTAATAATATCGTCCCATTTTATTTTTGTTTTTGCAAAAGGGTTTCAACCCGAATTGTTTTACCATTTACGTAAGTCACTTGCCCTAAGTTAATTACCATTGTTATAGTTGTTACTCAAGAAGATTTCGCATTGACCTAGAAATCAATGAATGAGACACTCCTAGTGAATGGATATGAGCATGTCACTTGATAACCCAACCATTTTTGGCACTCTTTTCAGGAATGCTTAATCGTTGTGAGAAAGTGGATTTGAGCGATGAGCGACTCGAGAATTTGGCCAAGCATCAAACCCGCCTTCTACTGCATGCTGGTACATTCCCTCAAGTCAGAAAGATATCTTATTCTACGTGCTCGATTATGGATCAAGAAAATGAGGGCGTGGTGTCAGCAGTGTTGGCGGACCCGAAGTTTGGTGCCAATTTTGAACTGTGCCCGCAGGTTTTGCCCTCGTGGAGTCGAAGAGGGCGTGGTGAAGAGCGTTTTAAGGCGTGCTTGCGGTCGGATCCGAGTGAAGACCTCTGCAATGGATTCTTTGTGAGTGTATTTCAACGAAAAAGTGAACCAAATGTTGAAGCGCCCATAATTAGGGCTAGAAAACGGAAGTCCAATTCAGCTCCCGAGAGCCGCCGTCGAAAAATGACTGAGGTATAGAAAATATGTATCTGTGAAATGTGTCAAATTCGGTCATTTGCACTCTAAAATCTGAGACGTTGTATTGTTGAATAAAAGCAGTTTCAAAAGATTGAACAGCCAAATCACTCCTCTTCGGAATCCTCAACCTGCCAAGTCGTATCTTTGAAGATGTCAGTAGAGACCGGGATCAATTGGCCAAGGACATTGACAGAATCCTCGTCAATGGAGATTTGTATGTCGGCGTAGTTCCTGAACTTTTGCCCCAAAGGCAAGTGACTGAAATTGTACCTTTGATTAATCACTCCCTCTGATGGAGGAAAGAATTTGCACACATGATTTGTGACCGGGCTTGTAGTGAGTTGGTTGATTTGCAACCCGGTGTCATCGTCTCGAATCACGCTGGTTACCCCACAGTGGATATCCCCTCCAATCAGAAGGACGTCGCGCTGAATCGCCTCGGCCTCCCCGGCTGCCTTCCAGTTGAAGCATAGATCGAGCAACCGAACCAGTTCGTCCTCGTTGTAGGGCCAGTGGTCTCGCAAAAAGTCCATGGACGGGTTGTCTGCTACCTTTTGACGACAAACTGAAGGTTCGTCTCCGACAAATGGCGTCTCCGAGCACAAAATAATCACTTTGATCTCGGGATTCACGAAGAGGCTTTCAATGTGAGACCATTGCTCGTCGGACAAGAGAGTGTTTTCCGCCTCTTGCTGACCACTCCCGCTGATACGGTTTCCGCGCAGATCACACATGAAAATGCCCACGGGTCCGTAGATGTGCTGATGCCACTCCTTGGTCTCCTCCTCCAGTTGTAAAGAACAGTCCGGATCCCACAACTTTCGTTGGTACTCTCGGTAGGTCCGCATACCGCATTGGAGAAAATTCGGATGGTACATCTGTGATCCGTCCGCTTTTCGCATTGTAGTGAAGTCATTAGCCACGTCGTTGTCGGACCAAATCATAAGGTTGGAGCAATTGGCCAACACCTCCACTTTGCCTTCTCGCGAAAACACCGACCTATACTTACTCCGCCAGAGTTCCCGACCCCTTAACATCATGCTCCTTTGTTTGTCGGCGGACAAACCGTCGTACAGTTGGCCGAAAATCGCATCAGCGTGTGCAATGTCTTCGTTGTCGGGATAGATTTGGTCCCCAACGTGGAGTACAACGTCCACGGTGGCAATTCGTTTGAGCATATTCATCCATGGATCCTGTTGTCCCAAGAGCAAACGACTGGGTCGATCGCAGCTCAAGGCCAGAATGCGGAAATGCTCGACGTTTTCGGATTTAGTCTTGAAATGGGCCATTCGGTAAGTGGCGTTGTATTTGCAGACCCCATTGAAAACGGCAGTGTAGCGGGTGTTGGGCTCGAGATCATGGAACTGAAATGTGGACGGCCGTTTGGCCTTCAGTTCCAAGCTCACCTCGGCAACGGGCTCGTCATGTTCGGGGTCTTTGTACAATCTGCAAGTCACGGGAGTGTACTTGTCTTGTCCTTGCACCTCAAGCAGGATGAAAGCCGAGTCCATGGTCACTTCGCCAATCACTGGGCCGGTCAAAACCCGAACGTCGCTATTCGTATCTACGACATATCCGTGAATGATATGAATCTTCGTGCTGCCTCTTTGAAGGGCCCTTTGGACCTTATCCACCAAAATAGACTGGCCCCACTCAGACCCACCCACGATTGACACCCGAACGTCCTCCAGCTCTTCTGCCATTTTGTTAGATATAATTTCTATTATGAAAGGTTTACCCACGATTCCCTAGACCTCGACCATTCACGAATGGCTCTTATCAATTATTCCTTCCACACCCACCAAACTATGCAATGGACGTTATCTCTTGATTAAATACACGAACACGAGCTGTGATAGGAAAGACATTTCTAGTACTTCATTTGTTAGGATAAGGGAAGAGCATGAACTCTTTATTCATGAATATCAGTCATATAAGAAAGTTTGAAACCATTAAAAGCTTCCTTTGAAGAGTCAAGGAAATATGGCTACTTGATAGTTCATGGTCGATTTGAGGCAGAGCTACGCCGCTTTTCGGTTTGATTTTCCAGCAAGTCGCACTCGTAGTTTTCGAAGCAATTATCCGACCGATCAATGACCGACGTCTTCACTGTCGAGTACCAATCCATCCTGAAATCAATTTGAAAACATCTCCATTATCAATTCAAGTAGTGTTCCTACCCGATCCCGTGCTACTGCCGATACAACTTACCAGCTGGTGGGAACAACAGCCTCCATGAGCATGACCATGACCTGGGATCCTGGAACACTCGTCTGGAGGATCTTGCCCGCATTACAAGTGACTCGTTGCCGACAACGTTGCCGATCCATCATGGCCCCCATGCCCGTCACGAGCGCATCCAAGTAGTCTTGCTCGTCCTCCTGAGCCTCACGTTTGGCCCGCGAAACGGCCTCGCGCAAACTAGGCAAGAACCCCTCAACCAAATGTTTCATGGCCGTTCGAGCCATCACTTGGAAAGCGTTGAACACCTCGCCAAAGTCGGTGATGGTTTGAGGCATGTTCTCGTAAGAGGTGCTCGAGGGGCGAGTTTTGTGTAGGCTGTTGGTTGAGGTCAGCCAGTCGCGGTCACTTTGGCCCGAAACTTGTCCGAGCGCCAGGATCAAGACCATCAAATATCCGTTTTGGACAAACATGACGAGGAACGCACTTGAAATTTAACCTGGAACGATATGTATCACCCAGGCGGTCAAGACTAGGATTGGGCTAGAAGGAATTGATGATGAATTTGATTTGAGTTGTTTGCTCGTGAGGAGTGCTATGCAAAATCTTCAATAACTTCAATCGCTTATCCATTTTTTTTTTTCATTTTACTAGGGTTGCTCAAAATATACGAGTGTAATTTTTCCAATCGTATCGTATTATTGTTTTGATTTGCACTCACTTGCATCTATCGTCGTGTTTGCTCGACGAAGTTTGGTTTGTCTTTGATATGTCCCTTTGTCCTTTAAAACATTGAAAATGCATTGGAAGAGGACTTTGTGTTTCCTCACTTTTAGAATGCTAAACTGTTAGAGCCATTGATGCAATACTTAAAAAACAATTCTCATTTGATTTTGAGTCAACTGGTGCTTGACTATGATCTAATGTCGTTTGGAAGTGTCATATTTAACTTCAATATATACATTTTGCGCCATCTATCTTGTTAAGGGTCTGATGCTCTCTAACATTCTCAAGAGGTACTACTTAGATACTTAGAACACACACAAAAACCCCTTCTGGCTGAGGATTTAATTCTTCATCTAATCATGTGACATGAAATTAAACAAAAAAGTCCCAACAAGTAACGAGTTAACTAGGAAGCAGAGAAGTACCCAAATTACAAAATGGCTGAAAGTCTCCTAAAATGTGAAAACTAGTAGGAAAAATATCGGAAAAAAACACGAAAAGGTAAAAAACTGGCTGAAAAGTTAAGTTTTTTCAGGCTTTAACGTTCTTTTTCGACGTCGATTAATGAGTAATAAGTCATCAGAAAGGTCGTTGCTTTTTGACTATTTCATGTTTTAACAAATACAAGGTACATTCCATTTCACAAGAGCAGAAAACAAATCAATATTGAGTCTCGTCGTTGGATCATTGCATGGGTGTGCCAATCAAAATAACGCGTTCACTTCCCTTGTCTGCACCGTCACACGCTCATCTCTACAAGGCCAGTTTTTTGATTGATGAAGTCCTTGACGCAATGGTATATGAAGATGTATTGATCCTGCAATTGAAAAATCCTTGTGAAAATAAAATAAATGCCTAGTCTAATCAAACAAGCTACTTACGAACGATTGGACCATCTTGGGGCGTTGGTCTCGCATGCTTTTGACTAGCGAGGCAATATCCACTTCCGAGGAGTGACAAATTTCTATTTGACGGAGAACCATGAGCACCCCGATGAATGTGCCAGTCCGTCCTACCCCCGCGCTACAATGAACTACAATGGGCGGGTTTGTTCTCTGACCACTGATTCGGCCCTCTGGGAGCAATTTTTCGGGCTTTGATCGTTCGCCATTTTTGAACTGCATCAACGACGAACACATTTGCAAAACGGCCGACGTGGATTCGGGCACGCCATGGTCTGGCCACGAGGTCATGTGGTATTGAGTCACTCGATACGTGATCGGATCCACTTTGGAGTCCTCCTCCTCCTACGACAGCAAATCTTTCAGTGTTTCAGTGTATGTTGTATCAATCAATACCCCTAGTGTTAATATGACTATGATTAATCAACCAACCTTAGTGACTTCAATGGTTCTAATCACTCCCACGTCATTTTGTAGACTGACTTCTGATGTTGTGTAAAGGCTAAGCTCGTCGAAGTGGAGCATTTCCCCGTCATTGGGCCAATATTCGAAGCATTTCACCTGGGGAAGTTTTCCGTGAAGTCAGATCAAATGCATTCAGCCGGTTTTCAATTGCCCTCTCGATTATAATTGCTCAATCTCAAATGACTTATTCAGTGAGGCAGGGGCCCAAACCATCACTGTCTGGCACTCAATTAAGGATAAATTTTTGGCACTCGATTATCTTTGTTTGCGTTGGTTTTGGTCAACATTTTTTTTTCACCGCGACGAAAATGTAGTCCCAAGTACTATCAAATTGAAATATTTTAATGCCTCTATTTGATCAGTCTTAAACTTAAAATGCTATTTCGCCTGACAACGATTTCAGAAGAGTTCGCCTTTTCTTCTAACTCCGGGTGGTTTTAATCCATGATAAAGTTTTTGCTCAAATGCCTGGACCTCTGGTAGCTATTTTCCTCGCTTTTTGAAACTTGAAAGTTCGGAGGCAAAGGCATATTCAAAAAGTCAAAATAAATAATTATTTTAAACATTTGTTTCGAAGTACATTCGATAGCTTTATTGGTTAAGGCATCTTAAAATAGGTTTTTTTTTCAAAAACAAATGCTATAAAAACAGATTTGTTAACTTTGGTTACATTTTTTTGCGAACTTCCTTGCTGCTTTTGGGATTTGGATGGATGCCCAGCAGTTCAAGATAGAAAAAGTTATACATTTACTTAATTTTATATTTATATCATATGTGATCCACCAAATAATTAGAGTTGGCAGATCTGACTAGCCTTTGATCAAAAAAATGTTCAAGTCTGACTTAAAGGATGCTACAGGATCTGCGTACTCCCTACGAATATGTGAGATTTTGCAATTTTTTTTAACAATGAAGGAGCCCGAGAAGGAAGATAGTTGGACTTCATTGTTCGAACTAGCCTGAATTCTCGAGGGCTTGAAGGTGCTCTCATAAAGCCTCTACGGTCACTACAATTGACCCTAAATCCTGGGTTGCGACGAAGCACCTGGATGCTTCTGAAGACGTACAGTATCAGATACCTTTCGTACCTTCTCTGAACACTGTACAGTCCCAACTTTTTTAGTCTCTCCCAAAACGAGAACTCTCTCATTCCTGTGATGTTCCTACTGAAAGATTTTTGGACTTGTTCGACCTTTTGCAAATCTGCTGAACTCAGTTTAGCCCCAATGGGTGAAGCATAGTCTCAATGTGGCTGAACAATCCACTTGTACGGAGTTAGCATCGTGATGTTATCTCTGGACTTAAACGGCGATATATCCAACCACACATTTTAAAAGCTTTAGCCACCTTCAGCTGGATATGCTCATCGAACTTTCCATTATTTTGGAGGACTACATCTAAATTTTTCATGGACGAAACATGCTTGATATTTTTACAATATTTGTTTGAAACTTTCTTCGCAAACGTTTCAAAAATGACAATCTTTGGTAGAATTTATTGAATATTTGAAGAATTGTCCATATATCTAGTCTCTTTTAGAATAATTCAAAAGCTTTAATATTAAATGTTTTACCTGCTTCTGGTGTAAATATTATTTTGACAGTTCATAGCTAAAATCTCAATCAAAACTACAAAGGCTTCAGAGCAATTCAAATCAAGTAGTTGTGGTCAATTTCCAAAAGAAAGTTGAATTTAATTCAAGATAGAATTTAGGCCTCCATTGAGAATGATCAATTGAAAAAGAGAGCAAAGTGATTCAGGAGGGTAGATCGAATCCAAAGAGTTTTTTCTCTTACGCAAACTCCAAAAGTTTGATCTCTATAAGATCAGAAGATCAGAGATCTCTTTCACAGAAACGTGGTTTCGGCCAGGGGTCCTAGACGAAGAACTTACAATAGTTGGTTTCAACTTAGTTCGTTGTGATGTATAGGATACGCCCTGATAATCCCATTTTTCCCCACATGGGGGTGTATGCCTATATATTCGGAATGATCAGCACATTACTCATGTGCAAATGTCGAATGGAGTATAAACAAAAGAAAATCTAATAAATGGGAGTCAATATCTATAAAATCTTTGGTCAACGATTGAATTTGAGTTGGCGGGTCGCTGAAGGCCATTCAAACTCTATTGGTGTGGTCCACTTCTCTTCTTTCTCGGGCTCCTTCATTGTTTAATATGCTTCCGTCTAATATTTGTAATTTGTAAGCCTTATTGATCCGGTAGCATCTTTCAAGTCAGACTTTGACATTTTTTTGGGTAGGATTCCAGATCAACCCTACATTCAAGGACTAGCTCGGTCTGCCAACTCAAACTCGTTGGTAGACTTAATGTCATATAAAGATTGAAGGTAATAAATAGACGAATTATAACCTTTCATTTCAATAGTACTGGGGGATTGCTTTCCCTGTAACGGTTAGAAAAGCCCGTGAAAAAACAAACCAAAGAAAAAAGCAATGTATAATGGTATATATGGTATAAGTTCATACCAAAACTTGCAATGAAGATGATCGCGTGATCAAAATTGAAATATCATAATAATATCAGTTGATACTCAATTCCTTCTCATTTTTAGTCAATTT
>NC_081449.1:9639148-9652375 GCF_007210705.1 Tigriopus californicus | reverse complement strand
AAAAACTTCTTAAATTTCAGAAAACGTACATTGATAAACCCTTCAGGTGTGGTTCGTGTTTTTCAAATGAACTTTGAACTGACTTACTCGATCGTTCTCTATAATGTTGGTCAAGCAAACAATAACCTCGACCTTCTGTTCCAAAACCATGTTCCAAAAATCCACGCACGTATTTCGCTTCGGCCCTTGGGCGGCAATGAAATAATCATCCAAATGAGGACCCTGCAAAACGAAGTAGAGCAGAAACAATCTATTCTCACTGGATGATTCAAAGAACAAGCTCTGACATAATACATTTGAACTCACTGTGATGACAGAAGCATTAATGTAGAAATCTGGAACCGTTGATCGAACCAGAGAGTGGTCATCTTGAATTTGAAAATATAGTGTTAAATGCTTTTTGAACGCACGAAAAGTGCTCAAAATTAAGTTAAGCGGTCCTACAGGGAATAATGTCCACAAATCGGTTTTTGGGCTTATTAATGTCCATTTGGCCAATGTTTCTGGGACGCCTCATTTGAAGCGAGTTTCCATATTCTTGGAGCAACTCAAACTCCTTGTTTACATCACCATCTCGAAGTCGAATGTGGAATTGAGAATTGAATTCGCGAACAGACATGGGATGGCACGACAAACGACGCTCATATTGGGACACTTTATTGGCGAGCCTTTAAAAAAGATGGAGAATTTCTTGGATTTCAAGTTTGCACTTTCTGCCCAAGGTGAACACAGTCTCTGAAAAAATCCAAATTTTACAAAGTGTTTGTTTGATGTCGAAGCAATAACATTGTTTTTCATCATAAAAAATGAAAGAAAACCCCTTTTTGTGAGTGTGAGCTCAAATTAGAAAATGAATTTGCTTAAAACAGGTTAAAAGGCATGATTATTCAAACAACAATCAAGCAGCGTTATTACCTCACCTTGACATGCACTAACAAGAAGTTTCATGACATGCACAAGCTTAGTTAATTCCGCCTACAGTTGTATTTTGCACAAAACTAGCTTGCTATATATATGACCCAATGATATTTCAAGTAATGTCCAAGACCTTGTAATAAATAACATTTAGTCAGGGAATATGTTTAAGTTGTTAAAACCTTTTGAAAAAAAATGTTCGAGGCACATTCTGACAAAGTTTCATACACATTGAATTCCCCCATTCCCATTTGAATGGAAGGACACTAAGGTCACCCCTGTACGTATATAAAGAAGGATCAAAGACGCAAGTGGAAAACCACAGACCCATTTCTCTAGCTAGTAGTATTTGTAAGGTTCTAGAACCAAAAACCAACCGCCACATCTACGCACATATGCAGACCTCGAACATTATCCAAAATTCTCAACATGGATTTGTCCCCACCATATATTTTGAAACGGATCTCGTTTTGTTCTTTGTAGAAGTCACCAAAGCAATGAATCAGGGATTACCAGATTTGGTTTGGTTTTTCTCGGCCTTTTCTAATCGCTACAGGAAATGCAATTTTGAGAATAAATGCAATTGCATGTTTGCACAGTCCTGTTATTACTGACTCGCTTTGGCCAAAGAATGAAACACTGGAATATGAATGCGGATGCTAGGATTTAGAATAAACCATTTGGAAAAGAGTGAAGGCATTGCATTTTCCTTCGAGTGAGGCTAGTCCCAAATCGCTGGAATCATGTACTTTAATTTTCATCTCAATCAAACGACTGGATCAGAAGCTATTCCCTCTCAAAGCCCAATACATAAAAGGGTACAAATTGAATGATTTAGCCCTCTTCTGGCTGTCAATAACCACAAGAGGGCTAGCTTATTTATCCTGGGAAGAGTTATGTTGTAAGCTTTTAGAGGACAGAAGTTATGATCCAGTCGTTCGATTCAGGTAAAAATTAGAAAACGTAGTTGCAGCATCCTGGGACCAATCTCATCTGCAGGAAAAGGCAATGTTTTGACTCTATCCCAAATTTCCAATTCTTGATCCAAGCACCCGGTCCATATCCCAGGTTAGCGCAGTTTCCTAACCTGAGAGAGGTCTCCGGTTCGATTCTCCTTTCCGGCTTTTCTCAAGTCAGGCGCTAACTGCACCCACAGACGGAGAACCAATCTGGTAAGGCCTAAAACACTGCCTATCGGAATTATATACGGACGATGTGAGGGCTAGCTTCGCTGATCGGGCGAGGTTCACCCTCCGACCCTAGCACCCCAAATACAAAAGAAAAGACTTCTTTTCCTCTTCTCGAAATATGCAAAGTGCAAGCTGTTCAACCAATTGCGAAAGTGGTTTAAAATGGCTTTGAAATTAAAAGTTGACTGTACAGGGCTGCCACAAAGGACGCAGTATTAACTATTGAGCTTACTTGACTTTGGGCTTCTTGTGTTTCCAAACACGGAAAAGGATAAATCCCACTATGATCAGAACCACTAATGGTATGAAAGTTCCCAAAAGAATAGCAATCAAATTGGACTCCTCCGGTGGGGGCTCGATTGGTTTCTCGCTTGTGGTCGAGAACCCCTCATTGGCCGTGGTTGTGAAGGTATTGCCATCACTGGTCGTAGTAGTGGTTTCGTTTCCTTCAGACGAAGTTGAGGAAGGATGCAATGTTGTTTTATTGTCATCGGTGAGACTGTCTTCAAATACCCCCCATGGAGTGGGGGACAAGTTTCCGAGATGGGGAGAAAAGTGGGTGTGTTCAGGCTCATTGGTACTGTCCTTTATGTTATGTGCAGATGATAAGCCATATTTCTTGGTAGTGAATCGACTGACGATCACTACACCTTTCAGTTGATTGTTTTGGCTGAACTTAAAATGGAACAATAAACACGCAAAGATGCCAAGCATGAGACAAGCAAACGCTTTCACCTCGGGTCGATCCCTCATTATGAGAGTACGACGAGACACTTGGTTGGTGTGAGGCAGTTGGTTAAATCATCTTTCTCACTTCACTTTTGCCCCAGTAACGTTCAAGGCGGAGAGATTGTTTCGACATGGCACAATGACACTACTACAATTAAAAGGGTGGGCGCAATCTCTCTATCTACAACATTGATTGATCACTACTCATGGGGGCCTTGTATTCATTTAAGATAAGAGCTTGAGGGTTCACATAACAGCTCACTCACAAAAGAATTCATACATGGATTTTGAAGCGTGTTTGGGGGAAAAGCAAGCCATGATTATCTTGAACAGTAATCAACTCAAGGTTGGAGCAGAAAGCAAAAAGGCGAAATGTCAATTTTTTCCCCGTTTAATCAAGGACAAACTATTTCCAACTCTATCAAACCCCATAGTCATTGGACTCGTAATAGCAAAACACTTCAATTGGATACGAAATTAAATGTGTAGAGAGTCAAGAAATTTCTTACCGCAAACACCTCATCCCAAAATTTGCATGTATGTGCAACCAATGTCAAGAAAGATGAATGGGTACGATTTGGAAAACCCCAACTTAGCTATCTGTACTCTGATGACACAACCATTCCTCAATTTCATCCAGAGAAGTCAATTCAGTTGTATATTAATCACTTAATGTTTCATCAAATAGAACATCAGCTTCTTGACACCCTTTACTTTGTCTTTCTTTATGGAAATTCGGTACTGTAATGCTGGATTTTTCAAGAGGAATATGATTAGTTTACTATCCATGGATTTGACTAACCGCACAAATGAGGTTACTTTTGAAATCAAGAGGCCAAGCGAAAAGCGAAAGAACATTCACTTATTCATGCGTGGTTCAAAATCACATAATGTGCTTTGAAGCACTTTTACGACGGTAGTTTTTCATTCGTTTTATGTGGGAGTACGGGCACATTCACTCATCATGAAATATCAAATGGCTCATGCTCAAAAGTGGTTTGAAGAGGTCCGAGTTATTAGGCACAATTGATGGTCTGAAGTGGCTTTACTACTAGGTAACTGGATCGTCAATCATTCTTTATATAATTTCAGGTCAAATCCCCATAGGCACAAGTAAAAGGATAATTAAAAGGAAGGCTTTACAGTATGTTATGGCATACCTTTTGAGTTACACTTAAATATGTCACCCGAAAAAGCTTGTGCCTTCAGGTCTCCTGATTTTTAAAAAAAGTGAACCCATAAATGATATTAATTTCCCTTTGGAAAACGCTAAAAAGAAAAAGAAAAAAAGAAAAGTTTATAGTTTTAAATCTTTTTTAATCTTTCATTCTCATTGCCAGCTTAGTGCTGTTTCATTCCGGTTCATCATGGCTTGTATTCTTTTGCCTGCCATCTCTTCATGCTAATAAAGTTTCTCACCATTAATCGCATAATCGCACCTCTTACACATGGTGTTAACATTGATTAACAATATGTCTATCATGCATGGCAAATGAAATTCTAGCCATTTGACCCACGCTAGATGACGCTGGGAGTATCTTCCAAATGCTGGAATGGATGATCTGGGTCTGGGATATGGCCTGACAGCCCTGCTCTGCAGTGCCCTGTCGAGTATGGAAGACGTTCCCCGCGTACCCCTCCATATGCCCGTTCACGAGGAAGAATTTGATGACGAGGATGCTTCTTTAGGCGAAGTCCCACTGACGAGGTGAGCGGTGATTGGTGGGGATGGGAATGATACATGGCAGAATATAACAAGTCCAGAGAACGTCAGAAATCACCGCCAAGACGTAGACAGGTGCCACAGGTGCTCTACCGAGGAGGCATTACAACATTCTAATACACTACACTACTTCATTGTAGGGTAACGCTAGACATTTGTGTCATTCACTCATACCGGAGTTCCTTGAGGAGACGGGTCCCGCCGAATCGTACTAGAATATAATACACAAGTACATACATATATAGTAGGTCATACTGCGCTCGGCCGATAGGTCGGTCATGAAGCTCTCATGGGCGCATCCCGTCGTCCTCATTAGTCTGATTAGCCTATGGCTTTGGGCGTGCTTGACGGTGGCTCCAGTTTGGGGCGGGGAGGATTACTACGCCATCCTCGGGGTTGGGAAAGAGGCGAATAATCGTGAGATCCGAAAGGCCTTCAAGAAGTTGGCACTCACCCATCATCCCGACAAGAGCAAGGAAGAAGACGCGCAAGAGACGTTCCTCAAGATCAGCAAAGCCTACGAGACCCTGAAGGACGAGGAGAAGCGGAAACGCTACGACAAATTCGGCGAAGAGGACGACGCCGATGGAGGCAACCACCATCCCCGAGGCGGGGGCCAACGCTACCAATCCTGGAATTATTACCATGACGATTTCGGCTTGTACGACGACGATATCGAGATCATCACCTTGGACTATCACGATTTCCGTCGCAGTGTGTCCGAGAGTTTCAACTTCTGGTTCATCAACTTTTACAGCCCACAATGCGGGCATTGTCATGATTTAGCGCCCACATGGCGTCGATTGGCGCGTCTCTTGGACGGGGTCATTCGCGTGGGCGCGGTCAATTGTCAGGACGACTTCATGCTCTGCCGTCAACAGCACATTCAATCCTACCCGTCATTGCTTTTTATCGGTCCGGACGGCACGCATCGATATCGGGGCGTCAAAGAGGAAGAGGAGCTCCTTACGTTCGTTGCCGACCATGTACCCAATCAAGTGTTTCTTCTCACCGAAGTCACCTTTCAAAAGTCCTTGGAGCGGGGTCGCTCTTCAATACCTTGGTTGATCATCTTTTGTTGGAAAGACGATTTCAAATGCCCCGACCAGCAGCACCGGAAGCTCTTGGCCTACATGCTCAGTGGGTTGGCCAATGTGGGCTTACTGGATTGTCAAAAGAACAATCAGTTCTGCGACCAATTCCAGGATGGTCCTCGAACTGAATCCAAGTTCGTTCTCTACCACAGTTTGAAGCAGGTGTTAAGCAAAAGCGATGGGATTGTACTCGACTCGTTCGAGTTCAAGGATGTGGCCGAAGAGGTCATGGAAAAGCTCCCCGCAGTCGATCATCTGGACGAAGAGACGTACGCCCAGCTTCGACTCAAATTGGAAGACGGAATGGGCGTGGGTTGGTTGATTCATTTTGTGTACGGTCCAGATGGACGAACCAAACACGACAAAGTGATCGGATCGAAAATCCCCCAACTCAAGTTTGGAGTAGTGGATTGCATGGAGCAAGCCAGCGCTTGTCGGGAGCTGGGTCTGAAGAAGCCGCATTACGTGCTGTTCAAACGCGACGGCGCCTACGAAATCTACCACGGTCGGGAGAGCCCCGAGGATCTGGCTCAATTTGCTCGTGTCGGCGCACAAGCGCGAACTATGACCACCTTGGTTGGGTCAGACTTTCCCGACATTCTCGAGTCTTCGGCCGTTTTTGTGGACTTTTTCGCTCCGTGGTGCCCGCCTTGTCTGAACTTGTTACCTGAGTTTCGCAAGGCAAGCCTGAATATTGGCGGTAGTATCATGTTTGGTACGGTGGATTGTACCATTCATGTCGCCGTGTGCAATCGCCACAACATCCGCTCATACCCGACCACCATTTTTTTCAATCAAAGCCAGCCGCATTTTTATCACGGAGAACATTCGGCAGCTGCCTTGACGGACTTTGTTCACGATGTGCTAAGGCCGTCGGTGGTGAATCTAGATTACTCCATGTTCCATCAGCTCGTGGAGCGAAAGGAGCCAGATGAGATGTGGCTCATCGATTTCTACGCTCCATGTAAGTTCCATGTAGTAACTCTGCTAGATCTGGCATTCGATCCATTGGCTAGAAGCATGCTCAAATGCAGTTTTTCTCACGTTTAGGGTGTGGTCCGTGTATGCAACTAGCTCCAGAATGGTCCAAGTTGGCCAAGGCGATGAAGAAACTTCCCGAGGTGAAAGTTGGCAAAGTGGATTGCACCAAAGAAGCGGAGCTTTGTAAACAGAACTTGATTCGGAGCTATCCATCCATTCGAATGTTTCCCTTGGACTCCAGAGGAACAGATCGCTATTTGGTCTATACTGGGTTTCAAAGAGATGTCGCCACTCTTCGGACGTGGGTCATGGAACATTTACCCGAGTTGGTAGAGAATTTCACGCCCTTCTTATTTCGACAAGAGGTTGAACATTCGGACAAACCTGCTCTTATCGATTTCTACACGCCGTGTAAGTACACTTCTTCCATATACAAACGACTCGTACGTAGAAGAGACAGAACTTCTGCTGTACGTAGCTGTGGTTCTATCCGCGACTCATTCAACGGACCAGGGCCATCTTGTTAGTTAGTTGTCGAGTTCGCTGAAGTGCTACAAGTCCATTCGACTTATTGTTGTATAGAAATTGATGTTGACCTGTCTGCATGATGCGTGATTCCGAATTTCGTTTTAAGTCGAGTGATTTGCAAGAATTAGATCCTGTATAGATATCCTCCCATTTTGTAGGGTGTGGACACTGTCAGCATTTCGCCCCTGTTTTCGAAGAAGTCGCTTTGGATCTTCGAGGGGAAGTCATATCTGCCAAGATCAATTGCGATCGCTTCCAAAATCTGTGTCGAAGTCAAGGAGTGAAGGCATATCCTACCGTCAAATATTATCCAGGTCTGTCGACCGAGGGCGTAGAACTACCCTCCCGCCATCCTGATGAGATCGTCTCATTCATTCGGAGACAGAACAGGCTCAAAAAATCGGATACTGAAGAAACAAAATCGTTTTCACAAGAACACGATGAACTTTGACTTGTGATCTCGATCTGATACTGCCATTTGAGTGCACAACTGTTATGAAAATGCACTAATCATATTATGCCAAAACTTATTTTAAAAAAGAAGATCAATTTACGCTCGAGTTTTCAGTTATTACATCATGTTTATTCCACATATCATGAGGTTTAAAAGAAAGTCGAATTAATCCACTATGGTCACTTCCTCCTTGACCAAAAACTCGACCACTTCCTCTTCCATGACGGCGTTCTTGACCTCGAGCGTATCCGTGTCCATTCCATTTCTCAATTGGATGCGCATATCTCGATAGGCCTGGAATTGCTCCAATTTCTTGGCTCGGTAGGCCTTGTACTCGTCGTACTTGGCGCGACGCTTGTCTATCAGTTCCTTGGAGGCCTTGGAAGAACGCATCATGTCTTGGGCTTCGAAATCCACGGTGTACTTCTTGAAATTCTTCTTGATCTCCTTGACGTCCTTCTTGGTAAGAAGAGTGGGTGGGCGGGGTCGCCAAAGGAACTGACAGAACTTATCGAGCTGGCATCGTTTGAGAATTTTGCCTTGGAATGACCAGAGCCAGTAGGCGTTGTCAACCTTGTGGCCCCACCAGGACACGCCCGTCATGACGTAGCGACCCGTGGGATCCCACTCAACGTCCGTACACATGAAGTGCTCGCCGGTGTTCATGGTGGTGAAATCGGATGTGTCGACAAACTCGAGCACCCCGCTCATATTCCGGAGCCCAGCCAAAATGATGAATTGACCGCACGGACTCCAGAACAAACAGTTGGCTGTTTTCCGCTCGTACTTCTTCAACAACGCAGGCGTGTGTCCAGTCTTCACGCCGTAGAAGCTCACGTTGAGACTTTGACCCTCGCCATGAATGATAGCGAACTTATGGCCTATGGGTTCCCAGGCGAAAGCCTGCACATTCTCTTTGATTTCCACGCTATCGACAGGAATCTGTTTCTCGCGCATATGGAAGATCTCAAAGTTGTAATAAAGGCCAGCGTACTTGGGACCGTCGTCTCTCTCTCTTCGCAACTTGCTATAACGATCCACTTTCACGCACAGATAGTCGCCACTTTTCTGAAGGACGAAAACAATTCCTTTATGTAAAATCACATGATGTCGAAACCAAGTGGTCTTAGCTAAATGATGGAAAAAAATTACCTGCCAATGCATTTTACAGTCGGCCACATTGAACAGATTCTTGACCCGGACCTCATTCCTAGATGGGATCTCGATTAGTGTCACACGGGCAGGGACATCCTTATCCTCGGCCACCCAGTAAGCTATAAGAATGAACACGCGGTTGGTCATGAGCACTTAAGAAATGAAGCACACACTTGGCAAACAGGCTCCAGGTCAATCTTACCAAGAATATTTTCCGTGGGCGCCCAGGAGAAGTCTTGCATACCGGCCACCTTGATGCTCTTCTTGTCCAACATGCCGAATGAAGGTGTTTCGTAAATGCTAAGCGTGGACTCGTCAGTCATGCGTGCAAAGTATTTGTCGTCATGCGACCATTTAAACAACGGCCACACGGGCGGCCCGTCAGCATTGAAGGCTCGCTTCTTGAGGCCGCTTCGAGCCTCCCAAAAGATCACCGCCGTGGGCTCGTCCGAGATGGGAGCTTGAGGCGCAAACGTGACCACGTACCTCTCACAAGGCGAAAAGTCCACGTATTGAACGCCGGGATGAGATAAGCGCTGGAGCTTGCGGAAGTCCTGTCCACCCCAGATGGCAATCCCGGGGCTGTGAAGTGTGACCAGGAACGTGCCCGAGGGCGACCACTTCAGATAGGTCTCGGTCCAACGGGGTCTCAACTCCAATTGGACGGGATCGGGCTTGGCGTTTTGGTGGATGGCCACCTTTTCGCCGCCCTCATAGATGATACTGAACTGGTCGTAGGCATCCGTGTTGAGCAGCCAGGATTTGAGGTTGCCCTGGTCTTTGTAGGCTTCTTCCTTGGGCGGCTCCCATTCATCCGGGATTGACATGTATTTGTCAAAGTCCGAGAACAAGTTCACGGTGAATTTGTGCTGCTTGTCCAATCGATAATTGTTCAACGAGCGTACAGCCTAAAACCAAACGAACACACCATCGATAAAACAACCTGTACAAAAACATGAATCAAGGTATTGATTGGGGACCAAAGTAGTGAGAAAGAGAGGACGAAGAGGACTGAGAGGCGTGTCTGCTTACCTCGAGGGCGGTGGCGTGGTTGGCATATTCAAGAAACACGTAGCCTTTGCTGGTGCCATTAGCCTCAACCGGATGATGCTCGTTCACAATGTCGCCCACCTAAAACCATCCAATGGGTATCGTTAGTATCTTGAACTTTTGGTTCAGCGACATCGCGATTTTGTCATTCAATTCAATAAATAAATGTCTTTCAATTTTCAAACTAAGTTGGTTCAGTCACCAAAAATAGAAGAAGAATAGAAGATAAAATAATGCTTAAGTGAGTTTGGCTCCTTGAAATTGACTTTGACAAGGCATCTTCACCGCTAAATTCTTCTTGCCATTTGGAGCTTTCAAAATGTGAAATGTTTATCCACGAAACCTGGCACAGAAGAAGGCCTGATGTGATGTGCTTTTTTGTGTATTTAAATCAAAATAAGCCAGCGATGTTAGTGTCAATTGAGGTTGGGATTAAATAAATGTGAAAATTTCCTTCAATTTCTTTCTTAAGGGCTAAGTGATCTAGTAGCAGCTAAATTGGTTCCGAGAGTAGAAGAATGCTCCCATAAACGATGATAAAACGCCCCCCAAAAAGGTATGTTCCCAACTAACTAATGGAAATCTTGGCATGGCTAACGGTTCCAAGTGGCGACTGACTCATGGGTGGAGGATTCCCGCCTTCCAGGCAGGGACGGGACTCTCATCCCAGAATCCGGGCTCTCTCTCACCTGTCCAAACACTTTCGATACGATCTTCTTGAGTTTGTCCAATCGGTCGGGTCCCACTACGGGCGTGCCATCCACCACCACCACCGAGTCCACGCCGTCCGATTCCTTGGGTCGACGAGCCAAGATGTCGCCCATGAGCGCGGCGTCGTCGATCTCGTCCACAAAGTCCGGATCATCGCTGAAATCCGGCTCCTCCTCATAGTCTTCGTCCTCTTCTTCGTCGTCCACCTCGTCCCTGGGGTCCCGACCCTCGGGATCATCCTCATAATCATTCTCCGACATATGTCTCGACATGGTTTCGGGTCGTTTCGATGCAATTCCACTTGCACTTTTCTCCACCGTCCAACGGCAAAACTACTCAGTCCTTGATTCAAGAAGGTAGGCACGCTAGGCACACACCACCGACTCTGGCAACCACCACGATTCAGCTGTAACAGTCTATTCATTCAGTCTCTCCACAGAATGGATGCGAAAAACAAATGCTAGGTACTGCTTGATTTACTAGAAGCAGCTAGAATTGCTGAAGAAAAAGAGCAACGAGGCCAAAAGAGGGGTGGCAATTAAGCCTCCTCCACAGTTTCAGCCCCGTTTTGGATTGGTCTTCTTTTTTTTCAGACCCTGACTTGTGGAGCCAGTGCAGCCAAGTGATTTATTAGCCACCGCGACCCACGTTAGGTATTTCTGCCCAAGTTTCGGGTGTTCAGTACAGTCGTTGGTGCCGGAAATCAAGGTTAACCGCTCAAATGGAAGGCACAGTGGGACATTGGTCTGCTACTTTATTTTATATACGTTTTGTCTTCATATTGCATTCGCTTCATAAGAGTGATCCCAAGTGGAACGAGGGATTAGTGGCAGATACATATAAATTGATCGTGTACTCTTGCTCTTTTTCATAGGGCTTAATTAACTTGATTTACAAATCTTCAATACCTTCGTGAATGCACAAAAACTTCCAGGAAAAAGCCGCGCCGCGAGTTTCAATTCATCCCCGCAAATTTAAGGTGAAAAGCGCAAAATTTGTCCGAAAGCACAAGTTATGGAGGCTCTGGATTCAGCTGAGGCTGACGAGGGGAGAAGGGACCGCGGGGAAGGTGTCGTTTATCGTGGAAACGGAAAAGCCGAAGACTAGGTACAAGTCTAGCCAAAATGGCCAAAGTGACTTCGACTCTTGGGTCAGATATGATTGTCCATGCATGAGATTAATCAAACTACGGCAGTAGTAACGAAATAACAGTAATTCGTTCCTTTGCAGTTACAGTATTAGCGCAGTAGCTCTAATTAGGACTGAAGTGCCAAATTTAACTTTTCTTTGATTTTTTGCTTATTTGATTGGAATTCCAGGATATTGCTTGTTTGCAGATATTTGATCCACATTGGAATAAGTTTAGTGTTGCCAAACCGCCAGGACCTAAGCAGCGAATTTTTATGTTTACTTTTCATTATTTTGCAGGCACTAAGGTAAAGGGTAATAAATGCTTGCATCCAAAAGCTGACTCTTGATTCTCTGCAATCTCTTGATTAGTGTAGAAAAAGAAAGACAAAATCGTCTTCTTTGTCTTTTTCATAACATATGACTCAAAAAAGGAGCGTGACCTGATAGGCACATGTCCAGATGAGGCGGACAGAGTAGTGCCTTGGCAGTTGTTTTTTGGAATGTTCATGATTGTAAGAGGCTAAATAAAGAAATTCATTCAATTCTCGGAATCAGGCCTAAGCCTTGGAGGAAGTGGCCTGAATATTTTGAAACTGCATCTCACTGGCTTATTGAGTTAAACGGACAAAGGACAAAGGGTGGGATACTGGTGGGATCTCTCTATCAAGGCTGTATCACTTTCATCATCATTATCATATTATCTTGGATGCAAATGCTTCTTTGAATTACAAGGACACCCTCATAGAAAATGAAGACCTTTATTTGACATTATCTTGGTGAATAATCTTCGACTGAAACTGACTTGACAACTGGTTCAATGCTTTTGCAAAAGACTTGGCTTGAAACCATTTGATATGTGGTGATGGTTGTTTCACCCACAAGGGAAATGCGATTGCTTTCAATTTTTAATTTCGGATGCAATTTTCCTGTTTATAGCTCTCTTCTGTTATCATGAATTGCTTATCGATGACGTCACGTCAGCTGGCTGTTGTTTTGTATACATCGTTTTGGACACTAGTTGATAAGACCTGACCAAGGACGATGTCATCATGGTAGGGTGGGGGAAACGTAACTTTTATCCAGATGAACCGAATGCATTTTTCTTCACACAAGTTGGACTTAAGTTAGCACAGAAAGCGTTCGCCAATTTTGACCGCAATGGAACATCTGCGTCAAAAGCAATGAGGTCCTAAAACTCAGTACAACTTGCTTAGCGCCACCTTGGTAAGACACAGTGATATTCTATGTAGTAAAGAAGTTGGATGAGCTCGCCAACAAGTATTTTTGGCGCCATACTGTACATTAGAGTCATATGATTGCACCAGTGTGAGCCAAAGCTTAGGTAATTGGCAGTTTTAGCAACTTCTTGGAAGAAGAAGAATCTTTTGGAAGTCCTAAGAATTTTCAACTTTCCCTCCCTTTTGACAAAATCAGTTGCTCCTTCCTGGCCAGCATGGCAATGTCAAGTCCGGTATCACAAGAGTCAGCTTGGCTTTCCGTTTCTTGTTGTGACATTTGAGTTTAAAAACTTCCTGAAGAATCAACCAGAGAACTTCTCTCACCCAA
>NC_081449.1:9620347-9639097 GCF_007210705.1 Tigriopus californicus | reverse complement strand
ACGTGTAGACGGCTCAGAGATGAACTGTTTGTCAAATGCCAAACATTTCCGAAATTGTTAGGCAAACTTTGTGACAGAAAGTTTCTCGTGTAGACGCACCATAAGCAACTTCTGCTCAGTTGCTTGCTCAGAGATGAACTGTCTGTCAAATACCAAACATTTCTGAAATTGTTAGGCAAACTTTGTGACAGAATGTTTCTCGTGTAGACGCACCATTATGAGACGGCTATTTTTAAAAACTACTCTATTACATCAGTCAGTAAACTTTTTTTGGGGCTTTCCCAAAGTTTGATGGATAGCTCATTCATAAGTCGGCGCTCTCAGATCTCTTGAATATGCATGGCCGGCCAACTGCACAGAGGCATCTACTTTTTCTGGCGCAAATATGGTTAACATCCACGGGAAATCAATCACAACCGTTTACAAAGACTTCACACTTATCACTTACACTAATTTACGCCAACTCCATCGATAATTGATACTCCAGTATGCTTCTTCAACTTATAAACTTTTGGACATGGGATTCATTGAACGATCGCGATGAACTTGTTGTTTGTCAACTGTTTTTAGAGTGTCACTATAGTGTTTTAGGGTAGATTTGGAAAAAGCGTGAGTTATTTCAAACAAAACAGTTAGCTCATTTACAACAACTAAACCCTGCTTGCTTGAGTTAAAATTAATTCATAGCCATGTCAAATCCGGACAATTGGTCCAATTCACGAGATCAATTTTCCATCCCTTTTCATATTTCATTCAAGGTCTTCTCAGTTTTTATCTCCCTGACAGGCACAGAGGCTGAACAAAAAATCAAATGGAGCGGAAACAGTTCAAATTTCATTCGCGAAGAAGTTGCTTACCGGGTGTCGAGGATAAGATTAGACACACAGTTTTTTCTTTCTAAAATCCTTGAAATATTTCAAGGTTGCGTGAGTTTCATCTCTTTTTTGTCATTGTCCGCTCTTTTCATTTATGTAAACAAAAATACAAAAATGTCAAAGCTGAAATCTATGAAAGCAAAAAGAGAATCCATTATAACTTTGCTGTGTGCGGGATTCACTTTTAAAGAAGTAAGTTGGAACCTTAATGTGGCCGCCGGACGATTTACAATGTCAAAAACTGTCTTGATTGGCAAGATGACTGTAATTCCCCCTCCTAGGAATGCAAGAACACCAGCACTTAGATATCCAAGAGTGATAGCTGGAATAAAAAGATGCATCAAGGCAGTTCCAAGCAAACCAATGTGATGCATTGGATTGGATCTTCAATCTGGTTGCCAGAGGGATTTGACTTAATGCAGATGCCAAAATTGAGGTTTGCAAGTCTACAGTGATACCCTGGATGAGATAAGTAGCATAAAACCGGCCCTTTGTCTTTCAACAAGACTTTGCTCCTGCTCATTCCGCCAAAAGGACAATCTCCTACTGGGATAATGAGGTAATCTTGTTTTGGAGGCCTAAACTATGGCCCCCCAAATTCTCCAGATCTTAAAACTCTGGACTATGCTGTGTGGTCCTATGTTGAGAAAGAAACTTGCAAAGAAAGACACCTTTTAACTAAAGTTCTTGGCCGCCTAATTGATCAACCATTGAAAATTCTCTCCTGCTTTTTGTCACTGTTTTCGGACCAGATTGGCTAAAGTCATTGCTTCAAAAGGATCATATTTCGAAAAATTAACTTTAAATAAAAAAAAAGTCAAAAAATAACGTAAATTTTACGTATTCTGATCTATAACATGTTAGAATTTTAGCTCTCCAAATTACCTTTTAAGAAATTCATGTTGCTTTTTTACGTGAAAGTGACAAATTTGTCTAATCTTATCCTCGACACCCGGTATATTGCCCATTACCTATTTTTTCCTATGGCTTAAAGTGTTCCCATGATCTCACGGCTTCGGACTTTGCTAATATTTGTCGTTGGCGAGCCCATCGAACTTTGCTGGAAAATATTACTGCTAGCTCATTCAATTTGCGCCCTCCCTGTTCCGAGTTTTAAATGCTCATAACTTTTTAACACAGACGCTCGATTGAGATCAAAACTGACCATTGCTTTCTGAGGCTATAATTGAGTCAACTCATATAAAGAGAAATGCATTTGATTGATTGGAATTGGAATTACTCATTTTCCCCCATCCCCGTCGCTGTCCAGTGGTGAGGTTATCCTTGACCTGACTAAGAGCGAAATCTTCCTTCAGCGTGTGTATACTGCACCAAATTTCACAATCCTCCCCACATTCATCCATGGCTTTAGTGAGTCGCAAGGTTCTAGCAGGGAAGTTCTATAAGCTCAAGAATTTTAAATATTGTTTTCTAACGAACGTGATACAAACCTGACCAAGAATGTGAGAAATGCAATGCGAAGCAAATAAACAATATCAATGCTCATTGGTGTGACATGTGGGCAGGAAAACGCCATATTTTAGGACCGTCGGAAGCAAAAATGAAACCATTGATTAACGAAGAATTGTCTTGTTGAGGGAAAAACTTGAAATGTTGGACGAAGTAATTGTAACTGCAATCCGTTCCCTTCCTTGAGGAAAGACCAACGCCCTGAAACTAAGCTATAGTGGTTGCACTCCATGACAGAATCCGCGTGCCCATGATGAAGCTGATAGACGGTCAGTTTATTGAATATATCAAGTTCTACGTCGATCGTCGATACAGATCCTCTCGGACTAATCCCGGCCTGGCTATTCAATCCAATGGCTGAGTGAGTCAAGATGATTTTTCGGAAGGACTGAGTAGAACTGGCCTCACTGAGTAAGTTAGCTTAAACCAAACAATCAATATACGTCTACCCAATGTCACTCCGAGTTACAAGGGTTATTTCCATGGTGGATGAATAATATGTCATAAGACAAACAAAGCCATTGCCCAAGAGCTTTCCATGAGCCGCGAAACTGGATGGTGTCTAATGGGGGGACAATTGTGTTGAAGCAAATGTTTTTGTGTAAGCTACTCCCCAAATGCAAAGTTTAGGAGTTTCACCTCTATGACCCGGCATTGCATTTCAGGGGGTCAATTTATATCTTGTCTGAATGGTTCATGCGATCCATCAATTTTCTATCTAGTTGGTGCTCCCACCTGGTAGCCCTGGCAGCCCCATGTGAACCCGCACCATTGAGCTATGAGTTCGATATGGTCCGAGAGAAATGCTTCAGACATCAACAGGCAAATCCCTTCAAAAGCTTGATGCTTATCGAAGGAGCGAACTGGTGCCACCCTGTTCAGACAGATCCTGTCAATTCTTGGTGTTGATATCGTTTCTTGCCATTCTTCAATCTCCCCGTAAGTGGAAGACTTAGTGACATCGCCAATGGCCTTCAGTTTTGGCGGCACACCCGCCTCGGGTGCCACCTCGTCGGCTTTTGGCTTTGGTGGGGCAGGCGTAACCCCGGCCAATTCCATGACCACGGCCTTTGGTGGAGGATTCGCCACCAACACGAGCATGGCCCCGCCTGCTTTTGGTACGCCGGCCACTGCGCCGTCTTTTGGCAGCTTGGGCGGGACCAACACCGGGGCCTTCGGGGGCCTCAGCACGGCAAATCGCCCGGGCGCCCTGAGTTTCGGTGGCGGCACGCCGGGCAGTATGGCGGGCAGTAATTTTGGCGGATTTGGCGCTCCGGCAGCCAGTGGGTCGTTGTTCGGCGGCTCCATGGCCAACACCGGCAGCATCAGTACGGCCACTTCGGCCTTTGGCGGCACGTCCATGGGCATGGGGGCTCTAGGTACTCAAACTACGGGAGCTTTTGGCGGGAGTGGTGGGGCCTTTGGTGGCGGGTCCAGTTTCATGGGAGGGGGTGGTTTAGGGTTGCCTAAGCCCGCTCAGCCTGCTCAGCCCGGGGGACTGTTTGGTGGTTCCAACTCGCTAAGTTTTGGCAGCGGCACCAATGCCAGTGGACCCATGGCCCCTGGTCTGGGTGGTGGTATGGCCGGGACGCCCGTCTCCGTCGACCAAGTCCAACAACTGTATAACGCCGTCCTCCATTGCACCCTCTTCGGTGACGAGCGCGATGCTATTCTGGCCCGTTGGAATATGCTGCAAGCCTCGTGGGGTGTTGGCCGAGCCTTCTTTTCTAACTCCGCGGTGCCCTTGGCCTTGAGTGCGGAGAATCCGTTGTGTCGTTTCAAGACCATCGGCTACAGCGCCATGCCCCGGGCCCGTAACGAGGATGGGATCTTGAGCGCACTCATCAAGAAGAAACTGTCCGAGATGGAGCCACTGAGCCAACAAGTACCCCAACATCTTTTGGGTGTGCTAGGTCAGCGACCCGGCTTGAAAGTCATCCTGGAAGGGATGCGCTCGGCTGGCCCGGATTCGACTGAACTCACGTTTCACGTCCAAGAAACTAACGGCCAAACTGGACAAACACGACGCATTCCCGTAGACGAGATCCACCCTTTCCTGATGCAGCCCATGCAAGTGCAAAATCTGCAAAAACTTGGCATCGAATCCCTCACCCCCAAAGTGAGTTTCTCGAAAGACCAAATCAAGGAATATCTCGACCATCCACCCCAAGGTGTCGACCCTCGGTTGTGGAAGCAAGCCCATCTCGAAAACCCCAACCCCAAGAGTCTCCTCCCCGTGCCCATGATTGGATTCAAAACGCTTCAACAACGCATTCAACGACAAGACCATCAGGCCAAGACTTACCAAGGACGGCTCGATGCGATCGCCGGAGACATATCAGATCTCCAGAAACGCCACCAAGATGCCCAGGCCAAGATGAAAGAGGTTAAGCGTCGCCAGTTGGAGTTAGGGCACCGAATCTTGCATGTGATTGTCAAGCAAGAGGAAAGCCGAAAAATCGGTTTCACCATACAGGTAAGATCTCGCTTGATTCGGCCGATCATGGCATATCCCTTCCAACCATGTTTTACACGCTTTCGTCCCTCGTTTTCCCCAGCCCGAAGAGGAGAGGCTGCGCATTCAGCTTGAGGCCCTCCAATCGGAGATCTCTGCTCCCACCCAATTTAAGGGCCGACTCAACGAACTCCTGTCGCAAGTTCGTCTCCGTAGTCAGTCGTCCAACTCATTTCAAAGCGGTTCGCAGACACCTCAAGGAGCCGGATCCATGGACCCTTTCTTATTGCAAGATGTCAAGCAGGTCTTGAAGCAACAACAAGACGCCATTCAAGCCTTGGTCAAGCTCATTACGGACGATATCAAGGATCTTACTGTCATCACAGACCAACTCGATAAAGACGACAATCAAACTGGGAAATAAAACCACACAAATACATCCAGACGCACAACCCGCCAGTGGTACCGCCCGGCCGCCGAATTTTTGTTTTATTCCAGCAATGTTAGGCTCGTTCCGATGTATTTTGAATGACAATGAGGAGATAGTCTCTGCAAGAAAGAGCTTAACGATTGATGAACTCGTCTATTAGGTCGACGCGATGATTGGTTCGGTCAATGACTTACCCATCTGGGGCCACCATGAGCTCGTGCTTCTTCGTCCTCATCCGCATGAAGGTGAGATCGTTGCTCGAGTCAATCTCCTTGAACATGGTACGAGCTTGCTCCACGAGTTGGTTGATCAATCCCGAGTATTGGGTGGTTGTGTGCGGGTCCATGGTGGATTTAATGGGAATTCCTTCGGCATTTACGATGATTGTGCCGATCACGCCCTTGTGGGCGATCAACTTTTTAAGGGTCTCTTCAACCTCGGAAGCCATGATAGAATCTAAGGAGCTAAGACGGGTGGGCTGAATGCTTTCTAAGCTAGTTCCTGGCTGAATCCAAGTAGTGGTTAGAACGTCCTCCTTTCCAGGTATAGCGATGTATAAAACCGGACTTTCTTTTCGACCCGCTTCCTTCCCGTCATCATTGCGTTTCGAATGGCCCCGGGTCAGGTCAAATCATTCAGGACTTTACCTTTGAAAAGAGACAGACCCACCGATCTTGACCGTGACGCATTTCTCTGGAAGAGGGATTGGTTATAAATTAATATAAAAATATGAAAATATGGTGAGGTTGCGAGAACAAGCTTGTTCACAAACGCTCCTGATTTCATATTGCGAGGAAGTAATCAGTAATCCGGTTTTTTAGGATTTTCAATGTTGCTGAATCTCTTATTCAAACTTGCCAAAGTTTCTTGTTTGGGAGTTTGTCCAAGATAGAACTTACAAAGTTGGAAAACATCGCTCTTAACTCATCAACTTCAAATTCAGTCAAGGATTTTTAATTACTTTTCTTTACAATGACGCAAGAACAAACGTTAGCAGTTGGTTACTAACGTTCTTTCCTTTTTTGCCCCAAGATGTCTCATTATGAAACAAGCAGTCCCTACATGGGCTTTTTGAAATTGCTCAGGCAACTTTCCTTCTGCCAATCTTAGAAGAAGTACCATAGAAGAGTAAAAATCGAGTTTGTTGTTTTTTTTATTGCAGCTGCATCGGTAACCACTGGACAGCGCAACTCTAGTTGATGGAAAGCAGCGCCTCTACAATCAGAAACCATACCCTAACAGCCGGTCAGCTGACATTCATTCGCTGTGAAAACTTGTACGCCTGGCTACCATTGCACTCTCTAGGAGCTGCTTCCTCTATGTGCCAATGTTTGATTCATCAAGTAAGATAGGAGTGAGCCACCGATTTACCAATTAGAGGTACCCTTCAAGAATTGTACGGTCACTCACTCCATCCGGACTTGGAGAGCTACTTTGTTTGAGAGACTGGATCGTTTTGGTAACGTTATGCATGTTTATCAATAATATCACCTATTGAATGAGTATCATTGGTAGCCCTGGGTAGTTAGTGGCAACAGCACATTGCGACGGGGATGAAAACACTGGCCCAAATTGCTTGCCAAGCACGTTAGCCAATTCGTCTGGACAAGTGATCACTTCATCATTTACTCAAAATGCTCCAACAGGGCTTTAAGACTTGCGTTTAGAATTCGGATACGTGTAAAATGCTTTTTGATTTAATTTCACATTCTGTACGGTGTAAGGTTAATGAATCAGGCAACCAATTTTTCTTTAGCTGGTACAAACTAGCGACAAGCATTAAGAGGCTTTTGTGGGAAACAAGGGGTTTTGGGTTGGGATGTACGTTACGCATCATTATACATAAAGCTGGAAGAGCAGGTAGTTATTGAAAATGTACTTAACCCAAGATTGGAGAGAGAGAGAAGAGTAAGAACAATACCCTATTGTCCTTGGCTTGACATTCCTTTGGAGTATTGGCGGTCACGTACCTTTGTCCGGCTTCCGGCCAAATGCCATCAACAACGGGAGCTGACAAAAGATCTGTTCAATCTGACCCAACCACTCTACTGTAATATGCAAAATTTTCATCATTTACCTTTATCCACCTGTTTTTGAACTGCCTGCAATGTGCATTGAACAATACTAAGCATCCTCCTTGTGATATCAATTTCTATTCAACTATTTTATTGCGTTTACCGTCTCGATATTTTTCTTTTAAATTTTTACAATGTTTCTATAATGATTTAAATCATATTTATATTTATTTTTACGCCATGACAAGAATGAGAGTCCCAATAAAGATTTATTTATATAAGTGGGAAAAGTAAGTATGTATAAGAGGGGATAGAATAGCTATTTATACAATAGCAGGGCCATTCTTTGCGTGGCGTTTATAGAAGGAGTTTGAAAAAAGTTGTTAAGGTAAAGTAAAGACACCTTGAATGCGATTGCTACTTCATGCAGCCAAGTTTGAAGAGAGGAGGGAGGGCTTGCCCCAACTTCTCCTCAAACGAGAGGGTATGAAATAGCAAACACATTTAAGGTGTCTTGACTGATCAACTTTTTGCGATTGGAACTTGAATAAACTGCATCTAATGGTAAATCTACATGACAAATAATTTGGCAAATAATTAGCCATTTCACAAACATTGTTGGCCATATCACAAACATTGTTGGCCATATCACAAACTTTTTGGTTTGAACATGTTCTAAGATTGTTTGTGAAATAGAATCATGGGCAACAGCCTCCTCACCAGACCTTCAAACCAAAGTGCCCATTTACAGCCATTATAGACCTTAGCTCACTCAATCCATGATGGTTTTTTAAGCAAAAATGGATAGATTGTGGTTTATTTTAGCATGGGAAAACACCAAATCAGAACCCAAGATAATGTAGGAGCCTTGAATTGTCAATCAATGAACAAAGTCATCAGATTTCATCCAATTCTCACTTAATTCAGTAGTCACCCTCCCATCTTCCGTTGATGATGATTGATCAACACCCATCTCCAGAATAGGGATTCATCTTCTCCCATCCAGATAATTGAAGCTTTGACCAGAGTGAACCCACCCACCCTGGGCCTGTCCCTGGGCTCGGCCCAACCCCTTCTTTTACAACCATGCCGTGATCGTGACTTGAGGATGCCAACCCAAAACTGGATAGTTCCTTTAACCTCATTTGAGGACTGAAGTGGGTAATCAGGTCGTTGTGTTAACCCAAAATGAACAACAAACTAAGGTTGCGTGATTTTTGTAATTAAGTTGCGCAACGGCCCATCCTACGTCATTCATAGCACAAATGCCAAGAGAAAAAATGCAAGCCGTTTGAATGCATAATGGCAAAGCTCCGGATTGGCTGCCCTTATCAGATTGGGACGGACACCAACCAACAGTCGGTCATCGGACTGACATTGACCACCCGTCACCAGATTCATATCAATCCCCTCTCATCAGTTTCAAACCAATCATCCACAATTGGATGGACACCCATCACCCAATCTGGTCCAAGGATGTGTATCAATCCGATGACGGGTGGTTGATGTCCATCCCAATCTGATATGGCGGCCAATCCGGAGCTTTGCCTTTATGTATTCAAAAGGCTTGCATTTTCTCTCTTGGCATTTGTGCTATGAATGACGTAGGATGGGCCGTTGCGCAACTTAATTACAAAAATCACGCAACCTTAGTTTGTTGTTCATTTTGGGTTAACACAACGACCTGATTACCCTGAAGTGATTGAATTTGGATCAGATCATCAGAGACAATGGAATCATTGGGTCATAGAGGTTCTTGGCCAGTTATTAGTTGCGGCCATTCAGCCCTTGGCCTGCACACCCAGCCATGGTTGATCCTCTACACCCTTGAGACCCAATCATCAAGACCAAGTAAACACTTTTTGCTGTTCTTCTTCCTATTTTCCAACAGCAATTTTTAGCCATGGAAGCTAGATCAACCATATCTGAACCGATTGAGTCCTACCCAATGACTCATTACCTTAAAGCCACCCATGACCATTACCATCACTGTCCAATGGCATCTGTACTTGTGGGTCATTATTTGTTCCTGACTGAACATATTTTAGCCTATGCCATCTGTAATGTTACCTGCATATAAATATCCATATTGTCTAAATCATGTTTTATGCTCTTATTATTTTCATATGCTTACAATTCTGACATGACCTTTGGACTATATATATTTTGACCTGTACTCTACTATGAAATAGTTTGTGATGTTAGAAGAGAATTGCTGTCAATTATTAACAATTATAATGAATTGGAAAATAGGTATGTTTTTTGTTTAAAAAGAGTTTGTTTATAATTTATTGTCAAAATGAATTTCAAAACATTTCAAAAAAGCAGAAATGTTGTTAAAAATGAACAATCAGGAGGCGGTTTATGGTATATTTCATAGATTTATGTAAAACATGCCTTCAAGTAGTAATCACTTTCAGCCAAAGTAATAATCCACAGAAGGAGATTGGCAAAAAAGACAGTATTGAAAAGTGAAGCATTCTCATCTTGATAATGCACATCAGTGTTGTTTTCTAAATTTTATTTCTCAGACTTCCCTCTCTTCATTATACTATATTTCACCTTGTTTATTGTGCGTAACAGAAATATTGAATGAATTCAAGGCCCATTGCAAAATGATACAATCACTTGCAAGTTCATCTGATTAGAACTCAAAATCAAAATGTTTGTCAAACTATTTTGATTGGGTGGTTTGACATGTAGATGGCCTAGATAAGAATTGTTTGTCAAATACCAAGCATTTCCGAAATTGATAGGCAAACTTTGTGACAAAATGTTTCTTGTGAAGATGGACCATAACAAATGCCCCCACTATTTGGGCTTTTAAGGTAGGATTTTCACTCGAAACAACTCAAAGCCAAATCTGACCTGGGAGAATGTTCATTCTCTTCATGAGTGATTGTCAACTTACATTCCAGCCCCTTGTGAACACAACACCATGAAATAAGCTTTCTAATGGTGGCGTTTGGCTTCCTTTGCATGCCAGAGAGGAAATATTATTCCGCTGAAAACCTGTCCTTGAAAAGAAAATGGCAAGAGAAGCAGAAAAAGTAAATAGCTAGAGAAGTGGGCAAAAAATTTATTACAATTAATGATCTTGAAGAGTAACTTCAGCCATGTATGTAATCTTGAAGGCACAAACATTCACTAAGATGTGTTTGATTTGGATCCGGGACCCATGTAAACTCATTGTTTTGGAACGGAATTGAAGTTTCGAAATTTGACTGCAATGGTGTGCTGAACTCTCTGTCGAATTGTCTCAAAACAGCGCACTAGATGATACTAGAGCTGTGCATCGAATCCGACTGTTCGGATCCGATCGGATTCGATTGACCAACAATTTTCGGATTCGGATTGGGTTCAGATCCGATCCAAGTCTAAAATTGCGAGGTAAATTAAATGAATGCAAATTTGTTTTGAGATTTTAGTAAAAGTACCGACGCATTTTTTACGAGGAATAATTGTGCCATGAATGACTCATTTGTTGTGTCAAGATTTGAATGCAATACGTTCAATTTTTCCCCCACGCAACCAAGGATGGTGACGAGCAGCGGACGATGGATTTATGAGTTAGATTGGTTAGATTCCTCAACCTTCAGCTCAGCCTTTTACCAGGCATGTCTCCGTTCTCTGTAAATGTTCATGGTTCCCTTCTCGCTCTCCTCGTTCATAAGCCAATGGACCAAGGCTCCTAGAATTAACCAAGGATGACAGCTTGAGATTTTTTCACAGCCTTCGTTGCGTGCATGCACTGCTAATACATTGAAGAAGTTGGTGCTGCTGTAGTTGCAGTTGTATTTGTTGACGCTGCTGTTGTGTCGGCTGTTGGTCTCACTCCTCCTGCTAGGCTCCTACTCACTGGCTAGGCTCCTGCTAGGCTCCTGCCATAGCCCCATGCATAGGCTATCCATGGCTTGTTGACAGACAATAAAGGAGGAAATCATCGTCCCATTTGGATGTGGTGGTCTTGTCACCGTTGCGCACCGTCCCAAGCACACGCCAAGAAACACCGCCGCACACAGCCATGTCAATCCAAGGGCGGATGCGTACCACTCAAGTGTGGACCTGACCATGACCTGACCATGACCTGACCCGACAGCATCCCAAATCAAGGACCCCTTGTCGTAGTCCCCGCACGGCTATCCGTCAGTCGGCCAGTCCACCCGTCTTAAGAGGCCACACGCCCAGTAAGTAAAGGCCTCAATCTCACGGGCAGCATGTCCGAGGACGTAAGCTGGAGCGCTGCGGCTCAAGAGCCGTTCACTTGCCAAGTGTCGGATTGGATTCGCCGCTTGGATTCCATCGGCGTGTTCACCCAGGGACACGCCGGACCTTGTGCCAGTGAGTCCAATGGAGTCGCCTTGCATCGGTTGAACGAGCTCACCCAAGCCATTGAATTGGGAGGCCTGCCCGGCGGTTCGGAAGCGAGGATCCAGATGCGGGTGTTGATTCTAAAACGGCTCCGTGTGCCCAATGATCAGGTGGCCGACTTGGCGCACGAGAATTGGACGATTTGCCACCGCCATGTGCGCGCCTTAACCGCCGAGTATCCCATGACCAGCTTGTGTTTCGCGTGCCAACGCCCCGGAGACTCGGAAGGCCCGGGTAGCGTGATTGAGCCGTTGATGCAGGATGCCTTGGCTTCGATTTCGAACCAAGCGGTCACAGGCCAACCCGTGTGCGGCCCTTGTCAAATGAAGTTGAGTTCGCTTTTGGATTCCATCATTGCTAGCGGGACCTGCTTACCCGTGGATCTCTTTCGACAATGCTTGATCGATCAAAAGCTGTTTCCCACTCAGTCCCCGCTAACTGCAAGTACGCTTACCCGCATGGTTCATGGGCCTCCGTTGGGGGACCTTGACATGCTCCGGAATCTCGTTTGGACCACGATTTCGTTCAGCGAGGCTTTTGCTCTGACCTCTAGTCGTGTCCCCACTCTCAGGTATTATACCGGATTCTTGGTTTTTCAATAATCGTTGAGTCTCTAATGCCCATGAATTGATTCTGTTCGATTTAGATGGATGAGTCGGAACCGTGGTTTCAGTTCGGCCAACGCATGGGCGTGGTTTGATCTCACGGTTCGCGAGTGTTTGGAGCTATTTCTAACGTGGAAATCTACCCCTCGGCGATTCCTGCGGGAAACCCTGATAGAACATTATAGACGTGCAGGTGTAATCCAAGATTGGTCAGAGCACCGCATATGCGCTCAATTGTGTCTGGGCATTTTTGAGAAGGTAGAAAATCTGTACGTGATGAGCGTGGACAATGAAAAAAAGACGGGGTTTTGGTCCAAGATGAAAATATTCCTTTCGTTGAGGTTAGCTCAGGTGATTTATGTTCCCAAGGACGCCGAGGAGTCGGATTCTCTCATGAGCGTGATTTATCAAGAAGACCGTGACGATTCTCGTCCAACCACGTTGTGCCTTTCCTGTCCGGATTTGGAGTGTCAGAGTTGTCGAGAGCTGGTAGAACGACCCTATTTCTCCGCTCATCGGCGCATTAGTAATCCCCCTCCAGAAGAGGACACCCGTCTTTCTGTTTTTTTCACGTGCCAGTTCAACCCAACCGAGCCCAACTTGATCTCTCAGTCTGGTCGGATTCCGTCACTAAGACTATTGGCCGTCGGACTCAATCAAAAGACAAAACCCAAAGTCAGTCCCAAGATGCAGCAACAAGTGACCATTGCATTGGTTCTCGATTTTTTCTTGACTTACTCAGCCAATGAGCCGAAAAAGCGATCATCCCATCAATGTCATCTGCTCTACATGGACTTTCGATACCGGCAACTGTTTTGCAGTACTTCTAAGGAGAGGTTCCTCGACAAAGTGATTTCGGTTCGAGCGCGGATCGAACAACTAACCAAGGTGTCTCAAAACGGAACCGCTCAAACCATTGAGGGTGTAGCAAAGAAACTCCGCAAATTACTTTTGACGCCCTTTTCCTGTAGTGAGCCTATTGATGAGCCAAGCCGTCAAGGGTTCCTAATATCCACGCTCCCTTCACTCGGTTTGTCCTTCTCCGCTAACGGTTTTCTGAAGACTGAATACCTGTGCTGTTCATGTGCAACTTTGGCTTGCACTGGGACGTGTTTGATTCCATTAGTGCCTTTAAATGCAACTTTAACTTGTTGCGACAGAAATCAACCGCCATTAATTCCAATTCATGTGTCAAAAATGGAACCATTGCTGAACAAGCGGTCAAATCCGAATGAAACGTCCCATGAGACAGAGAAAGTTATGTTACACAATCATGTGATTTCTAATGGTGCAAATAATCAGAGACCCTCGTTCTACTCTCGGTCTGCCGAGCTTGTCCAAATGTACCTGAATCCTTGCGATTTGAATGGAATCCTGGAGTATCTTAATTGTCAGCCTCTCGAGGATTCGGTATCATGGCAAGTGTCGAGGATCACCGATGATGAGATATTGTTTCAACGTAAGGACAAAGAAGTGCGAGCCGAACTTCAAAATATTGAAAGTTCATATACCAAATGTTGCTTCCGCGGAAACGCCTTGAGTGCTTTCGAGGACGAAATTCTTCCCTCTCTGCTTAAAGTCACCTCTAGCTACTTAGTGAGTGATGGAGATTTGGAATTATTCAAACATATCCCGAATCATGTTAAACAGACCTATCCTACACTCACCAATGGCCATTACCCAAAAATGGAGACTCAAGATCACTTCGTCTCGGAGGAGGATGTCAAAATTGAAACCCTTGATTTCCATTCCATGGTGGAAGATCATCTCTCATTAGGAGATCTCACCGACCAACTGATTCCGGAGAACACGGACGATCCAGGATTTAGGCTGAGCGTATCACCTAATCCCAAAAACCACACACCTTTTGAAGACGGGTTTTCTCGTGGCTGTGACACACCTCCGCCGCCTTTGGAAGATTCGATTGCACATCATTCTTTTCTGGGGAAGTTAGAAGAGTGGCATGAAAATTGCGATGATCACCCGCAAGACAATAGGTTAAATCAATGTCCAAAAGGAGAACAACTTATGCTAGTTGTGCCTCCAATCATGAAGAAACCCAAAGTCGAGCCTGTTGTGTCCATACATTCGTCAACAGATTCCGTCAAGATGAACGACCAAGTCGTTAATTTTACGCTCAGTAAAACGGATAATAAAAAGGCGATCGGACAGCACGCAGTGGTGTGCAAGATCGGTCGTTTTGCCTGTCCCATTTGCGGGACCATCTACAGATTGAATCAGCCGTACGGGAAGCACGTGGCCAATCGAGATTGCACGAAAACCAAGCATGAGAAACGAACGCCCTCTCGGGATGAATTCACTCTCCTGTACGTGATGATCCATCCTGGGCGAGAGGGCACCGACAGCACAATTGGCTACGGCAGAGTTCCGAGCCTTCGATTGCTTTGTCGCGGGATTCAAATGAACAGTCCATGCATCCCGCCAAGTCGGTTGCCGCCATTGACCAACAAAGAGTGCCTTGAGATCAATTTTTCTCTTAAACGAAGCGATAAAGCCTTCGAGAGAGAGGAGAGATGGAAATACCTCACTCAGCGCCATATCTTCCATCACATTGGAAATTGTGTCATGTTCCTGAATTTGGGGAACAACGTGCTCAAAGTGGTTGACATGCTGGAGAAAAAAATCAAGGCCGCAAAGGCCAAATCTAACCTACCCCTTGTTCAGCAATGGAACGACAAGTTGACCACATATCTGGGCATTCCTTTTCACGATAACTTAAATATAGCCAAGGTGGGAAAATTTAAGGCGTACGAGTACCCGTCTTTCGAGGGAGCATCCGTCAAGGTGCTGTGTTTGAACTGTCCTCAAAACGATTGCTATGGCTGTGCTGAGATGGGCTCAGGTAGAACGGCGACGTCAAAAAAGACCAGCACACAACCGGGAGCAAATAAGAAAAAGAAGAAGAAGCTGGTCTTGAAAAGAGGCAATAAACACCAAAGAGACTATTACGCAGCCGTGGGCGTATGGAAGACCAAGGCCAAGCTCAAGGAGGCGCGCCAGTCTGTGGGTCAGGTCCTAGGTTATAGACGCGTCGCTACCTACTCCGAGGTCATTAATCACGAACTGAAACTCCGGGCAGCTCTACAAGGTGGCTGTGGGCCGTCGAACGTTCCAAAGTCTCTTTTGGCCGCCTCTACCACCACCTCTGCTAAGCCTGGTCCGAAGTCGAAGAAGACCAGAACGAATAAAGTTCGGTCCAAACCCTCCCTTGGTGGATCACCGGCATCTGTGACAAACGGAGGTGGTTCTGTCCTTGCACCTCCTGACGGGCATGGGCATGAGGTGTCGATTATAAACTCCTTATCGAATGACGATCGTCAAGAAAAGCGACAATCTCAACGTCATAATCAATATGAACAGGACCCGGAACAACACATTCAGGGACTGGACCAACATATTTATGGGCACCACAATCATCAATATGAGTATGCCTCTGATAATGGGACAGACGATTATTCTCATGTTTTCATGGAACAAGCCCCTCCCCTTATGTCACATCCTTCTTCAAACCTTTCCAACGAGCTCCATCGAACGAATTCCCTCAATGCATCCAACCAACAGAGCTCAATATCGCATAATCACGTTATGCCATCTTGGATGTCATCATCTCCGTATAATGACCACTTTGAGCAACCTGAAACCAGATTTCAAAATGTGGGAATGGACACGAATGAATGCATTTTACCGGATTAGTGAAGCAGATTCCATCCAGTTTTCGTGACTATTTCCAGTCAGTTTTCTATCAATAAATATGAAAACACTTAACCCCGTTCATAAAAACAACGAGACAGTTTTATTACCAATCCAACCCACCGACGTTTTCTAGTACAATCCAAAACGAATTTTACAACAGCATAAGTAGGCCTTATTCCACCCGTGGGAGAGCTATCAAATACCGAGGTGCTGATTCATGAGGCTCAAACTTTAATCGTACTTTCGTTGTCTGAGACTTCTTGAATGAGCGACCCAGTTCCTCAATCATATGTTGGTCCGACTTCAAAGCGGAATGAATCCATAGCGCTACCTTGGCATTCTTCGGTCTTAAACTCAAAACGCAACCGTGAATCATTGCGGACAAGTTAAAGTTGGTTTCGCCAATCAGGAATAACAAACTATCCAGCCACGGGGTGACGATTAGATTGCTTGAGCCGGTGACCAACCAACGACCCCCAGCCTTGTTCAAAGGATCTTCCCAAGTGGGGTTAATTCCTTTGATGAAGATCGAGTAGTCTATTTTTCTTCCAGTCGGGAATGTTACAGCGGGTAGAATGATGTAGTGATATACAGACCAAAAGTCCTCGATTGTGTCAAACTCGAGGTGACTGACCAAGTTGGAAGACCAATCAGATGAATCGTGTAATGAATTCGACCAAAAAACCCAGCAATGATTTAACGGATGCTTCAAGATCAAATCTGGAGCCACGATATAAGTCTGGTTCTCATTATCTTTAAGACCTTCTTTGGGAGAGCCATGGGTAACTGTGCAATCAGGGGTTAAAATTTGCTCGTTCCCGTTAATTTTGATTGGGGTCTTCACCGGATCTTCTGGTTTTTTTGGGCGAACAACTGGTTCAGGGATTTTCACAGGGATCATAATGGGGTCGCAATCTATTGATTTAGGCTTTGAAGGAGACGGACCTGAAAGTTGGGTGTCATCGGAGGAGCACGATGGTTGGCTCGTAGGAACAGCTTTCGGCTCCTTACTAGTCAAAATTCGTGATGTTTCAACTGCGTTGACAGGATGTAATTTCACACCAGGTTCAGGACGCAAGCCGCCGTTAATTTTCATGTCGGACACTATGGTACTTTCCTTGGGCTCCATTTCTTGGGGAGCATGGTGAGTAACTTTGCCTGGGATGGCCGGAGGGCGGGATTCCTTAGATTTGATCGAAGCAAAACTGGGCAAGAAATCATAGGCCGCCTTGCGAGTCACTGCGCCAGCCTTAGCTCGGGCTGCCCAGGTGGTATTAGCGGCATTAGTGTCGGATGTTGGGGACGCCGGGATAGGAACTTCAGGACCACGGCTAGCCTCATTTGATGAACCCAAGGCTTGAGCCATGGTGGTTCCACTAACAAGGACAGATGGGCTAGAGCGAGAATCGGGAAATGCCGGCGAGCGCTCTTTGTTTGACCCTTCCCTGTTCTTACAGCCTTGAGCCGATCGAAATCCTGAGGCAACTTTAGAACCGGTAATCCATTTGCCGGATCGATGGTTTTTCCCGCCCACCGTCTGCCAAGCTTCGGAGTCGTCACTTTCATTGGGGCTGACGTGGCCAGAGTCGGGACAAGAGAGACCAACAAGCTTGGGGGATGTGCCTAATTCCAGGGAGGCATCAAGATTTTTGACATCCTCGTAAGTGGGCGTGGGTGAGTCCGCTCGGTCGCTCGTTTCGCTCAGTGCTCTCTCCTTCTCCTCAGTGGGTGCCAAAACCGCCCCTTTGGCAGCCGTTGAGCTCCCTTGGCTCAAAGTCACCCCCTCCTCCAGGGAATCTACCGGCCTTTTCTCATTTAAGCCTAAGTATTGGGGGGTCGAGTTAGTGGCGGGCGGGTCCCTCGTGGCTTGGGGCCGAGAGATAGTCCCGGGCTCCCGGTTATTGCGGTTTTTCTTGTTCTTTTTCTTGCCCATTTTAAATCTTGTGGAGAACGCGAGCAATCAATCGGAGATGATAGAGAATTCTCGACGACAATCGTTATGACCGATGGACGCTTACTCAACGGAGTGGCGCAACTACTTCGGATTCAAGACCATGGCAATGTTGAAGTCAATTAATTGGGGCTTCTCGACGTAGCTAAACGACGCAAGTAGGCCAGCTCCTCCACTTTTGGACCCTGGCTCACCAGTGAACGGATGGAGAAATTCTCACGTGGGTCGTCGAAACAAGTTAATGCGCTCGCAGAAGAACTATTCATGAGCGTGACAGACTGACTAGCCATGGTCAGGGATGAGAAATCATTAAAAGTCATTTTTGACCAGGTGGCAGAAAATGGTGCCAGAAAGTGGCAGAAATTCCTTCAAAGTGAAATTTTGCCATCGCTGACTGCAAGTGGTCCATGGATGCTGTTATCAATTGAATCAACCATTAAACAGTATCAATATCAATATTTGAGGAACATTTTGCATTTCAGCCAATGCTATATGAATATGCATTTTAGCAAAGGACACTTGAAAAACTTATCCAACCCATATGATCCTTCTTGTCTTTGACATCTTTTAGAATCAAAATCGGCCATTCTAAACACCGGTGGCCATTTTTGACCAACTTCCAACACCTTCTGCCATTTTTTGCCCCTTTCTGCCATTTTCAGCCACTTGTGGCAGATAGTGGAAGAAATTCGATCAATCTCGATTTTTCCCATCGCTGGCCATGGGGGAAGGGGGGGCTTGGTTTTTTACGGGCTTTTATAACCGCTACTGGGAATGTAATCACCAGTACTATTAAATTGAAAGGTTATAATTCATATATTTATTACCTTTTAATCTTTATATGATATTTGGTCTACCAACAAA
>NC_081449.1:9585279-9620322 GCF_007210705.1 Tigriopus californicus | reverse complement strand
GCTTGGACAAAGCTCATGTCTGCTTTCTAAAGCCTACAGTGCCAGATGCCTTTTTTGTGCCTTCTTTGAACACTGTACAGTCCCAATCTTTTTAGTCTCTCCCAATTGACTTTCGGAATGCCTAAGGTTGCCATCTTGCAAGCAATATGTTCGAAAGAGCAGATGATGCAAAAGGTTGAACAAGTCCAAAGGTAGTTCACTAGGAACATCACAGGAATAGGAGAGCTCTTGTATTGACTTTCCAAAAACGCTCTCTAACGGCTCAAGAGCGCAAAACTGGAAATGATGCTCAGTACACAAGCTCCGTTCTTTTATAGGATTCCTGTTGATTTTCTTTGACTTTTCCTCCCCTCTTTTTAGCCACCCCTCATTGGTTGGCGCATTTTTGGCAGATCATTGGGTGCCCACTAATTCATTCTTCAAGTCTCTTCTTCATTTGGTTTTTGAGTGTTGCCTAAACAAGCCATAATAACCCAAAGAGTCCGTTGTACTTGTCTTCATCCCGCCATTTTGTACTTGTCTGATTATGGTCACCCAGGCCAAGATGACCCAGAGAATACATGGGCACTTGCCTTCTTCCTCTCTTTCTCCTTTCTTTTTCTCTCTAACTCTTCTTGTCATTCACAGGGTATCCGTTTCTAAATCATAAAGTCTGCCTTTTAATTTGGCCAAAACTTTGTTATGAGAGCTCTTTGGGATATTGTCAGAACTTAAGATTTGATGCTTGGATAAAGATCTGCACTTTCTAATTACTTCCAAACAATTTTGAAGCTCTAAATAAGTATGGTTGCCATTCGAAAACTGCTATATTTGGCGTTTATAGAATACCGGCTATTGAGTTATGGTCGACCTTATCTCAAGAAAATGATGATCTAACCAATTACTTGGTGTCACTTAGACATACTGGATCAGATCAGGGTCATTAGAAAAGATCAAGACCAGAACGTTATTTGCACTAGTGGCTACACCTACATGCTGAGAAAAATTATGCAAGATTGCAAACTCCTCCAGCTTTTCGAATGCCTGAGATGTCAATTTTGAAATGGGAATATACCCATTGGGACTAGCCTCCCACTATATCACGTTAGCCGGAAAATTATAGTCCCCTTCTCTTGTGTTATTCAGTTTCAACTAGAGTTTCAACCAAAGGCGCCAAATAAGCCATTTACTCACTGGCTCCCTGAATTTGGAACTTGATTTTGCGAATCACGTAACTAAATGTGTTTAAAGCCAATCCCCCTTCAGTAGAAAGAACTAAGACAAACATCATTGTCAACTTGCACCATCCGCCCATTGTATTTTCAATAATCAAGTGATTTTGAGTGAGCTGTGTTATAAAAACCAACAAAACAAACATGTTAAGTGTAATTTCATCAACACTATCAAATTGGCTCAACACCACATTGGGTTTTGCATAGACAAGCATGTAAAATGAAACAAATGTCAAATTTCAATGCATGCACAGTGCAGTTTGGCTGGGCATGTTGTCTTTGATTTTATTCCATAGAACAACGTCAGCTGTTCATGAACGCGTTCACTTGACAAGCCCTATAAAGAAACACCACCAAGGGAGCTGATTCTCCTTCCCTGTGATGAGACGATTTTTCTCCTAGGTCCCTTATCATCATTGGTGGAGGTTTTTTGAGGGTTGCTGCTATCCAAAGTTCACCCAAATAAAAAAATCGCAGTGTTGAAAGGGTTCAAACAGTTTCTAGCATTTGAAGGCCACATGCCTACTAGTGGAAAAGAGCTTCCCAATTTCTTTTTTTCCGAGTTTTATTAGTCATTCAAGCATTGTGAAGAATCATAAGAACTTTCATCTTGTTTCCACTAATGAGTCCTTGACCTACAATTGCTTTGAACCATTTCAAATCTAACATTCCTGATGTTTTTGATTTTGTAGTTCTATAAATAACGGCACCTCTTGAAAGACCCCCGCCAATAGCAGCTCGTATTTGTAACATCAGATTGCCCAAACAAAACAGGAAGAGGCATGATAGATTGCCAAATAAACTACTGATAACATGCCATGAAAGACATTTCTTCTCCAGACATTACGTGACCGAGGTCACTAATTATAAATAAGATTCTGAAAAAAATAGCAAATGCATTATAATTCATTAAAATTTTAAAGAGAAATTGGCGAAATCAGCCCTCTATTTGGTACAGGCTGACTCATAAAGCGCCTCTGAAGTCCAGAACGTAAGTTATATTTCATGCAGTGTAGGGCTCTTATAAGAATAAGGGGCCCAAGCAAAAGATCATCTAATAACAGAGAAGGAGAATCAGCTGACTTTTTCTGTTCTTTCTTTTTTTAAGCGTCTTTAGGTGTACCCAAAGGGTTTGATTAGGTCCAGCAACCCTGGTCTAACCATAGAGGAAGTAAAACCTAGAGGGCACTGATGTGCTCAAATTGACCAATTCCTTTTTTATTTGCTTATTTGATTGAAATCATAGGATATTTGCTAGCTTGCTAATATTTGATCCATATTCAAATAAGTTCATTGTTGTTAAACTGAAATAACTTTAAATGCTAACTAGTTTGCACAGAAGTGCTAATATCTTATTATTTTATAGCCTTAAGCCATTATGAACCATTTACTTCCATTCAGAACTTGGGTTGTGAGTCTCTGAAAACTTACATAAAGGTAAACCAGGACAAGTGAGCTATTTTCAATCTGTGGCTCATTTTCAAAAAAAAGTGTTTCCATTAGAAGGTATATGACCCCTCTACAAACTTAATGCGGCTGGAGCCTCTAAGGGATGAAATTCAGCACAAAATGGATGTGAATCAATTTTTGAGCTATAGTCCCTTGTATTAACTTGTTTTCTAGCCAAAAAATATTCAGGTTACTCACTGCGTCAGTCTTTTATTTCCCTTTCCAATTTGTTTGCTTTGCATTTGTTTCTTTGAAACTAGCTGCTTGTTCTTATTTGTTCACTTTGTATTTAACTCTTTGGTATTATTTGCCCGTTCTCATTTGTTTGCAATTTGATTTCCCTTCCTTGATCCCATCAGTACTAGAGATGGTGATGCAAGCCAGTCAGTACTGGTGTTCTCAAATTGACCGTTTTCTTGTTTGTTTGACATTTGATTGAAATTTCAGGAAGTTTGCTTGTTTGTGAATATTTGATCCATCTTTAAATAATGGTGTGTCCACACGGCAAATAATTCGGCAAATAATTAGCCATTTGACAAACATTGTTTGGCATTTCACAAGCATTTCACAAACATTTCTCGATTTGAACATGTTTAAAGTTTGTTTGCCAATTGGAAAATATTTCATGGACAACAGCATCCTCCCCAGCTCTTCCAACCAAGGTGTCCATTTTCAGCCAGTACAGAACTTAACTCATTCGATCCATGATGGTGTATAACGAAGAAAAATGTATTGATTGTGGTTCATTTTGACGCAGGATAACCCCAACTTAGAGTATGAAGGGGCCTGGAATTGTCAATCAATGTTCAAAGTCATCAGATGTCGTCCAATCCCCTCTTATTAGATAGTCACACTTCCATCTCCTATCGAGGATTGAATAAAGATGATCTATTGATCAATAATATCAACCAATCAACAACTATCTCCGGAATCCGGATTCATCTCCTTCCGTCCAGACAATGAAAGCGTTGACCCCAGTAAACCAACACATCCTGGGCCTGTCCTTGGACTCAGCCCGGTCCCGGACCCAGCCCCTTCTTTTACATCCGTGTGTAAGCAAGACTTGAGCGAGCCAACCCAAAGCACGATGGATGGATGGAAGGGATGGATTCCTTGACCTTGTCCAAAGAAGATTAATCCGATTGAAGTTGGATCAAATCATGAGAGAAAACAAAAGCATCGGCCCATACCTGGATGTGCTTGGCCAATTATTAGTCAGCCCTTGACCGACACACACACGCCCATAATCGGTCCTCTACATACATACACCCTTGAGACCCCAGCATCCAGACCAGCCAGACAATTTTGGCTGCTCTACCGTCCATTTCCCGCCCGTCAATGTTAGTCATGGAAGCCAGATCAGTCAGATCTCAACGGACCGAGTCTTACCCACTGACATGTCATCACTTTAAAGCTGCCCATGACCATCACCTTCCCTGTGAAATGCCCTCTGTTCTTGTGGGCGGGTCCTTATTTGTTCGATAAAACTGAACTCTTTTTAGTTAATGCCATCTGTAATGTTAACTGTATGTAAGTATCCAAATTGTCTTCATCATGTCTAATGCTCTTACTATGTTTGTGTTTACGTTTTTGACATGACCTTTGGACTATATATTGTTGCCATATTTCGACCCATACTTGGCTATTAAATAGTTTATGATACTCTTGGAGAGCTGTTGTCCATTTATTCACGATTTTAATGAGCTGAAAAATTGGTCGGGTTTTCATTTCCAAACAATTGGTTTATGAGTTATAGTCAAAATGAATTTCGAAAACCTTTCGAAAAGCAATTTTTTTATTAAAAGTGAATCATCAGGTGGCTTATGGTATAGTTCATAGAATGGGGCAAAACATGCCTTCAAGTAGTAATCGGTTTCAGCCAACATATGAGCGTACAGATTGAAATTTGCAAAATAAAGGATCTTTTTGGAACGCAAAACATTCTCATCATCATAGTGCCTATCAGTGTTTTTTTTCAAATTTCATTCCTCAGTTTTCCCTATGTTCATTATACTAATCATCTTATTTAGTGTGCATAACATAAATATTGAATGAAAGACCCATTTGGAAATGATACAATCACTTGCAAGTTCATCTGATTAGAAATCAAAAGCAAAATATTTGTCAAACCGTTTTGATCATGTAGTTTCACGTGTACACGGCTCAGAGATGAACTGTTTGTCAAATACCAAACATTTCCGAAATTTGTAGGCAAACTTTGTGACAGTGCAAAGGAGGAGAGGACTCAAGACCCCGTGGTTCAGCCCCTACCATCGTGAGCTGAGGGGTCAAATGCTCCAAAAATTGCGAAATGCCAAAACGAGCCAAACACCGGAGACTTGGGAGCAATATGCGATATCAAGAATTGCATATCACAAGTCTCTGCGGAGCGCCGAGTCAGCCCACCAAAGGTTGGAAGTGGAGAACCTACTCTCTTCATCGGCCTCGTCCCGGATGGCGGGCTTGTACAAACGTGCCAAAAAGCCCGCCACTAACTCTGAGATTCCAGTGAGTAAATTCCTCCTCCACTGTCAAGAACTGTTTGCAGCAACATCGGAAACAGTAGTTGAGGAGGTCCAGGGCTGCCCAGAAGAACACCACCCACTTTTGCAGCCCTTCACGGAACCCGAGATGGACGTGGCCTTCAAGAAGATGAAGAGCAAAGCCCCCTCAACATCAGGGGTCTCTCCCTTCCAACTTTCACTTCTCCGTACCCAAGCTCAGCCACTCCTCCAAGATCTCTTCAGCCTCGCCCTCCATTCTTCTTTCTTCCCACCAGAGTGGACGGAGTCAGCCATCATCTTCATCCATAAGAAAGGGCCCAGGGACATTCCAGACAACCATCGGACCATCGCCCTGGAGAACCCCTTCTTGAAGATGATGTCCACCCTACTAGCTGCCCGCTTCTCCGGATTGGCCGAGGATAGGGATCTCCTTCCCCAATTCCAATTCGGTTTCCGGAGAAGCCGCTCAACCACCACGGCAGCTACTCTCCTCTATGAAATTGTGCATTCCAACATCAGCAATAAGAGGAGAGTGTACGGATGCTTTGTGGATTTCTCCAAAGCATTCGACAGGGTGGACCGAACGCGGTTATTCCTCAAACTCCAACTGTGGGGAGTTCCGCGTTCAATCTGTGTCCTGCTGTCCAACATCTATGCGGGACTCAGATGCTCCATTCGTTCTGGTGAGGACCTATCCCCCTGCTACTTCACTTCCATTGGCCTTCCGCAGGGGGATCCTCTATCGCCAATTCTTTTCAATCTTTATGTATCCGACCTGCCTGAAGCCCTCACTCACCAAGGCCCCACCATCAACCATTGTATGGTACAATATCTTCAATATGCAGACGACCTGGTTCTCTTGGCTGATTCAGCCGTGGAATTGCAAAATGCCATCAATGCACTCCACGGTTATTGCCAAGAGAACGGCCTTCAAGTCAATAATATCAAGACGAAGGCCATGGTTTTCCATAAAGGTCGTCTGCCTCCCACCTCCTTCCATATCCACCATAGTCCGATTGATATCGTCAATAATTTTAATTATGTCGGTTTCATATTCTCCACTCAACTCTCCTTTACCAACCATCTTAAATCATCAATAGTAAAAGCCAAGGCCAGGATCGGATACATGTACAATAGACTTCCTATCAAGAATCTCCCCCTTCCAATAGTTCTTCAACTCTTCCGGACCTACATCTCTCCAATTTTCCTTTATGGCCTTCACCTTTGGCTTCCCAACTCCGCCCAATCCGCCCTCAAATCCGCCGATGCCACCTTCACCAAGTTCCTCAAACGATACCTGTGCGTGCCCCAATATGCCAATAATGCATGGACGCATTTTCTATGCGAAACCGAGCCCCTCACCATCGGGCTGGCAAGGTTAGTGTCCAACAGTGTTGGGAACCTGACCTTTCCGGAGGTGATGTCCGGACACAAGTTGTCCTTCCCGGTCAAGGACTTAATAACACCTTATTGTCCTTGGCCCGACATCCCTTCGGAGTATTGGCGCTCACGTACCTTTGTCCGGCTCCCGACCCAATGCCATCAACGACGGGAGCTGACAAAAGATCTGTTCAATCTGACCCACCCACTCTACTGCAATAACCAAGATTTTCATCATTTACCTCTCCCCACCTGTTTATGTACTATCTGCAATTTCCCTCTTCACTTTTTTCATGTGCACTGAACCAATACTAGTCAAACTCACTGTGATACCACACTCTAGTCAACTATTTTATCAGTCTTGACCATTTTATTCTTTTATTAATCGATTTTGTATATGATATTTATACATACAGTTTTATACATTTTACAATCTGACATGACCAAGAGTCGCAATAAAGTTAAAGTTTCTCCTGTAGACGCACCATAAGTTCAGTGTTGCCAAACTGCCCGGAGTTAAGCAGCAATCTTCTCATGCTTACTTTTTGTTATTTTGTAAGCACTAGATTGAAAGGTCATATAAAACAGGAAATAGGAAAGACATTAGTTTTCAACAACCTTCTTCATTGTTCTTGGTTGCCCTCCTGGTCTTCATTTTGGTGGTGGGAAAGTGTGAAATATAACGCATCTCTTCTCTCTAACCTATGCTTTTTGTGATGCTTTGGTATCTGGTTTTATCTTATTTTTTGACTTTTGTAGTTCATAAATTGTTTTTGAGACAGCTCTTATCTACCATATTTGATGAATTTTAGACACCCTGCAATTTGATCACATTGTTCAAAAAGGTATTTCCAATAGAGAGAACATAACCCCTTAACAAATGAACAAACTTAATCCTGTTGGGCTATATAAGGAATGAAACCAATCACCCAATTGATCTCATTTGATTTTTAAGACAGGATGTAATGTAATGAACTGTTTTTAATCTTAGAAATAATAAGATCTCAGTTTTTCACTTAAATAAAACCTCGAACTCTTTCCTTAGCTCCCCTTAATTATTTGAAATTACTAGCTTGTTTTGATTTGTTTGAATCCATTTGAAATTTGTTTTTCCTTGTTCGTTCCCATCACTACTGGAGGTTGCAATACGAGCTGGCCAGTTTTCAGAACAAATGGGTGAGAGCTGAATGGCTGATAAGGTATGGTTTCTAATTGTAGAGGCGTTGTCCCCAAAAGACCCAAAATTGTCCTTTCCAGAATAGGCAATTTCATGTCTGGCAGTGCTGTGAGCTAATAACAATGAGTCAAAATCGAATCAACAAACCATGGCGGATTTCTGCGTGAGCGAGAGAAAGCAGCTAGTGAAGCGTCAACAAGTATTGAAAACAAACATCTATTGGCATCATTAGTTTCCTGAAACATTCAAGCACCAATTGATATGAATGACTCCACCCCGTGCCAGCCCTGAGAGAGACACTACAACACAAACAGATTGCAAATGCAGATTTCATTCATTTTAAAAGTGTGATTTAGAGCAAACTAGGCTGCGTGGTTGAGGTTGTGTGACTGTAGAAGATCTACATTCCGATTTAACATAAGACACCCAACCACAGACCATATAATGACTAGACCTCGTATAGCGCGAGGAAAAATGCGAACACTTGCCTTCATCAGCTGGTACATAAATTTTGGTGTACAGTGACTCATGCTTTTTCATCCGCCAGCGTGGCCAGATTCAGAGTGAGCTTGTCACTGATAGCGTTCGTTGAAGGCCCAGCGATTGTAGGTCGTTACTACTGATCAGGCAGTCACCCTCCTCTTTTTTGGTGTACAGAGTAATTGACTTAAAATCCACTTTCCTCTGCACTGAGGTCGGGCCAATGCGACATCTAGTCGTTATATGATCTGTGCACCCAACGCTATATGTACAAGGTTCCACTTATTAGTGATTGACGGTGACCAGAATCAAAACACAAAAGAATGATTTTTGCTTAAAAAGCGATTGAACAAAAAGTGTCTCTTTGTAGGAGGGTTTACCAATACCTTTTGACATACTTTATTTTTTGGAATCAAAACACAAAGCACTGGTTTTCCTTCACAACAGACTGTTTTAATCCCTTTTGAAATACTTTATTTCACCACTAAAGAGGTTAAAATGAATAAATTGTTTATTACTTGGGCTCAATCTTTGTCTTGAATCACCATCCATATGAACTCAAACTCGTCCAGATGGAAGGGCAATAGCATAATGTCCCACTCATTGCCTTCAACCTAAGTGGTTAATAAATGATTCGAGCAGTCTATTCATTCTTACCCAATATTATGTGAAAACTACATTACTTCAGCTTGGTATTTTTTCAATGCACTTTCTTTTGTTTTACAAGTGATTAAATGTCATGTGCTGGGTTACTGGTTGAAAATTCACAATAAATCACTCCCAAAACTTCGTTAGTACTAGAGGTCTAGTATAAGAAGCGACACTCACGAGATGTCTGATATTTTTTTGGTTCCCTTGCGTCTGCCTGGTGTGTGCAATGGGGATTGGCTTTGAACACATAGAGTTACGTGATTCTCAAAATCAAGTTCCCAATTCAGGGAGCCAGTGAGTTGATGGCTCGTTTGTCTGCTTTGATTGAAACTGAGTAACGCAAGAGAAGTCAATCAGCCTGACACCCTGCTGCCCAACTACCAAAATGTGTTCAAAGCAAAGTCTCAAGTGGCTTGGTTGGAGTGACTTTTCTCTGACAAGCCCTTTAGTTAATACCATTAATGGTGCCGGCACCAAGCACACTGAAGTGTATTGGAAAAGCATTTATCTATATATTCATTCATGTTAGTGAATTGGATGTAGAACAGTTTCTGTTTCATTTATGATTTTAATGTTGAGAGAGAAATGTTGAGCTTTAATTGAGTGAACCAAAATTACCCCTGTCTATTGATATTCCTGAGGCGGGCTCATTACATGAACACTTAAACTTGATGTTGAATACTCTTCAAAAGAAGTGAGACACTTAACGCCTTTTCATTGGTCTATGATCTCTATCCAAGTTGGAATAAACCGACATTTGAGAGGTGCAAGAAGAGCCAGGAAGTGGGATTCCATCAAACATTGTACATTGTTGATGCCAATTTGGAAAACATCAATTTGGATTGGTGGACTGAACTGATGATGAAGAAAGGTGACCCTTGTTGGTAGGAGGTCATAGCAAATTGCTTCTGGAACTAACTTGTGCCTTTGTAATGTATGATGTAGCTAATACCGTGCTTCAACAACTTGCAATGCACTTTGAGCAAGTGACACAAATCCGTATGAAGCTTTGAAAACATTGATGGACCCCAAATTCCAAGGCCGTTCTCCGTTCTCAAATTCAATAGAAAGTGTCCAATGATAAACTAGCCTTCCACCCCAACCTGTCCCTTGTAGAAACCACATTGTCCTATTGTGGAGGAGTGATATCAAAGCCGAGTTATGGCTTAAAAGGATTTATTATCGCACAGAACAGCAATAGAAGCATAATTCTAGAAGTCCCCTTGCTCCAACATCCACAGAAATTCATCATTATTATGAAACAAATTATGTTTCACCACTTCTGTATTGATGTATGCAAACCAAATGAAATTCCTCTTTAAATGAAGTATAAACCTTTCAAAAATGTTTAATGCCCAAGATTGAAACGCTGTTTCTTACGTTTCAAGGTCTATCTAGGGATAATATAGTACAATTAGGAATAGATGATTAACAATTAGTGTACCAGACCAACGTGAGATGTACACAAGGCTCAAAGTTCAAGCAAAAAAGTTGATGCACGTTCAATGCAATGTAAGCAGCATGTACTGATGGGAAAAGGGCAAGCAGCAAATCATCACAGATACTGAAGTTCTGCTTGTTTACAAGCAAAGCTTGGCCAAATACTAGAACTTGGGCAAGCTTAACTCAAGCAAAGATCCGTTGCTAAAGAAGGGGGCCCATACAGTTAGCTCAGAAAATCCCAAAATTAAGATTTTGCATTTGTAGCTAAAGTCAGATTGCCAGAAACAAACCAGTCATTGAACCAAAGCATCATCACAAACCAGCGTCATTGTGGGTGCACATTACTGTTAGTCCTGCATGAGTAGTTTGTGCACATTATTGCTTTGCCCTGGTATAAGATTAGCCCACCATTTTCCCCACAAAGGTTTGTGTACAAGCCCAAGTTGGGGCAAGTTCCTACTTGGGCAAGTTAAGCACACTTGCCTTGTCGGTGCTTGCTTCACATCAGTAGCAACATACATGCATGTTTTGTGGTATCTGTATTTGAGTTCTTAAGGTTGTTGTGATTGACAAAAATCCCGTAATTTAGTGATCTTGTCAAAAAGGTGGTCATATCTGATTGCATTAATATGAGTGCCTTGTCAACAATTTTTCATTTCTACTGCAAAACCACTTTGGCCAACAATCAGATGCCACCAGTCAGAATTGTTATAACTTAAGCAACATTTGAAACTTATTGGTGGCTGCATTGTGTTAGAATGAAATTTCATTATTTAAATTACAGCATTGAATTCTTAGCAATTAGTTCCTCAACTGTCTTGACATGATACTGTTCATAATGGAGCCAAAACTAATGCCTGGGAAACATCAAAATGAGTGATTGGGAATAATCTAACGGCATTGTAGTTCATCAAACCCTGATGTCAACAAAAAGCTTTAGGCACTCTTGATATGATTCCAAATGCTTTCCTCATATTGTGGGTCTTGTTCATTACTCTTTGGTAGTTAGAGCTATTGAAACTAATAGGCCAGATATTTTGTTGACATAACTTACGTTTTACGTTAAATTATGGAACAACCATTTTAACCTGTATGTGAGTATGGAAAAAAGAGTGGTCACACTGAATACCTTGTTCGAAGGTCCATATCAGCAAAAGTGCATCGATTCTGATTCCATTCAACCTGAGATAAGATTGAATCCAGCCTTTGCTTCAACAGCTAAAAGATTGAAAATCAGCATCAAGTCCCATCACTAATAATTTGCTTGGATTTTCCGTTGATACATGATAACATTTCTTGAATTGCTCCAAAGTCAAACGAAAAATCAATACAAAATCATCTAAGCAAGACTTTAAATGACATTTCCAATCCTTTTGAAAAAGTCGTTGGTAGGATTGGAGTACGCATTGTCACTTAAAACTGGTTCAAATTATTTTCCATTGTCATGAAATTTGGCCTCTTGGATCTTGGAGGCTGCGCCCGCCAGAGGTCGCTTTTCATGCTAGCACTCTTCTACTAGATAGAGAGCCCTGGGACAGGCAATAAAATGTGAGGCTGACAATTGGGCGCTGCAGGGAGATATTGACATGATGGAGGCATGGGCTAAAGCCAATCAAATGAAATTCAACTTCAAATCAAATGTAAAGTCTTGGTCACAGAGATCTGAAACTTGCATAAAAGATCCGCCGAACCAAAATCAATAGCCTCTCAGTGCTCAGGATCTTGGTATCACTATAACTAATAACTTTAAACCATCATAACATATTGGCATCATATCAAGAAAGGTTAATTTGAATCTTGGTCTAGTAAAATGAACCTTCTCAGTGAAAGTGAAATACTGTGAGAATATATTGACAATCACAATATGTTTGTGCGGCCACATAGAGAAATTGCAGGGTTTGGAGCTGCAGTTCATTCACTAATTCCTTGATATAATCCAGCATGTTAGAGTGCATTCTCTGCTTTATACGTTTGTTTGTCCCAAGGAACAATATCCTTGGTTTGACCTCACCTAGTGCCCTGTATTAGAAGAGTACAATAGTGAGGTCAATGTACCACTGCAATTAAATTTTGAACCTTCTTTTGAACCTTCAATTCCGTTCCAAAACAATGAATTTACATGGGCCCCAGTTCCAAACCAAGTACATCTTGGTATTTTTCAACAGAAGTTGTAGAAAGTGCCTTATAAAGAGTTGTTTAAAAGGTTTAAGGGTGCCTGAAGGGTAACTAAAGCCATGTATAATTCGAAAAATCCTATTTCTTGTATCTAAATGTGTTTGTTTGGATCTGGGACGCATATGAACACATTGTTTTTGAATGGAATTGAAGGTTCAAACTTCAACCCCTACGGTGCGCTGTACTCACTTTTGTACTCTTTTAAATACAGGACCCCAGTGCTGTGGCAAGTCGGGGGTTGAGTCCAAAGCACTTGAGTCTTTTATTCAATTTTGGAGAAATTAGCTGGACTAGAGTCTTTAAGAAAGGACTTGAGTCTGGGAAAAAGTGGAAAAAACAGAGGACTGATATGAATCCAATTTTGGCGGATTTGCCCCAGAACCACGGGCCCTATTCTTACAAAGGAGAGGGCGCTACCTGAATTTCGAAATTGCTCTCTACCGGCTCAAGAGCGCAAAACTGGAAATGATGCTCAGTACACAAGCTCTGTACTTTTGAAGCATTCTTGTTGATTTTCTTTGACTTTTCCTCACGTCTTTTTCGCCACCCCTCATTGGTTGATGCATTTTTGGCAGAGCATTGGGTGTCCACTAATTCATTCTTCAAGTCTCTTGTTTGTTTGGTTCGTGAGTGTTGCCTAAACAAGCCATAATAGCCCAAAAAGTCCGTTGTACTAGTCTTCATCCCTGCCATTTTGTACTTGTCTGATTATGATCACCCAGGGCAAGATGACCCAGAGAATACTTGTGCACTTGCCTTCTTCCTCTCTTTCTCCTTTCTTTTTCTCTCTAACTCTTGACATTCACAGGGTGTCCGTTTCTAAATCATAAAGTCTGCTTTTAATTTGACCAAAACTTTGTTATGAGAGCTCTTTGTGATATTGTCAGAACTTCAGATTTGATGTTCGGACAAACATCTGCACTTTCTAATTACTTCCAAACCATTTCGAAGCTCTAGTAAAGTATGGTAGTCATTCAAATACAGTGCTATATTTGGCCTCTTGCTTCAGACCATCATCTTTTGATCAGAGAGCATCAGCTCTTTTGAACATATTTCCTACGAGATGACAACCTCGTATGGATTTCGAAATTCAATTACCGGCTGGTTGAGGCAAACAGTATTCTGATATAGGGCATGTGAAGTGAAGGAAATTCAAGAAAAAATGAGGTCCGGCACTCTGATTTTGGGCATTTTTGGAAATGAGAACTAAGACAAACATCACAGTCAACTTGCACCATCTGCCCATTGAATTTTCAATAATCAAGTGATTTTGAGTGACGTGTGTTACAAAACCAAACAAAATGAACATTTTTGGCGTACTTCGGTGAGTACACTATCAAGTTGGCTCAATACGACAGTGCTATCTGCTTAGATAAGCAGGTAAAATGAAATAAATGTCAAAATATAATGCATGCACAGTGCGGTTTGGCTGGGCATGTTGTCTTTGATTTTACCATATGGAATAACGTCAGTTGTTCATGAACGCGTTCTCTTGACCAGCTCTATTGAGCCAAAGTATTAGTAAAGTGACAGAACAACACCAAAAATGACATGTTTTGAATTGTATAGCACAATTTACGGGCTGCAATGGTTCCACTAAATGTTCAAACTCAGGGTGCCGGACGACATCTTTTCTTGAACTTCCCTTACTTGACATGGACATGTACTTTGAACATTGAAGGGAACGGACGAAATGAAGAAATGTAACTCGCCAGTAGTGACCGTGGACCCCTATCTCACCACCAGCTTATCATCTATCCATCTATCCATCTATCCCAGGAGATCCATGATTATCCATCAGCCCCCATGTGTCCAAACAAACAAAGAGTTTGTGTACTTACTCGTATCAACTACTCGTACGTACGTTTGTCGTCATCGCTCTCGTAGTTTAGTCTGGTAGTATATAGTATACGTATACTAGTGTTGCGACTTGCCAGTGAGTGTGTGGCAGAGAGAAAGAAGGAAAGAAAGAAAGAAAGAAAGAAAGAGAGAAAAAAGTCGTCTGTGTCGTCTTTGTAGCACTGACCGGATCCAAACCAGCGCAGCATAAACAAGTGCGTTATATTTCAATCCCGCCCTAATCCTGCCCTCCGGCTATTCGATTCATGGTCCGGCCCTCTGTACGGGTCCAGGTGATTGGTCCAGTTGTGGATCGAGCCAGGGTGAGCAGCGAGCTCCGGCTTTCCCCGATCTTTCGATCTCTCGATTTCTCCTTCGGTGGGCGTCGTCTCGCTCGTACATGGAAAGCCCATTATGAGTGTGCGAGCCGGTCATCTGTCCCAGCCCGCCCCTGGGTCTGTTCGCGGGATGCCTCTAGTTAGGCCGTCGCAGACATCGCAGGCTTTTACCTCGCCTTCGCGGGGCGTGTCCTTGAGCAGTATGGGTCAGATGGTGGGCTCTTTCCTGCGCGGCTTTGTTCACAGTCTCAAAGGGGCCCTGCACATCTTCCTACTGGATCAAAACCGCCTCCATCTCAAGCAGGAACGACAGATTCGGCCAGATATCCACCGGGAGCGCCTGCTCAACCGGAACAGTCCGGTGCGCGACCACGAACTCTTTGCCAAAAAACGGGCCCTGGAACGGCGGGAAAAGCTGCTCAATCCGCCTTGTTCCAGCTCCGCCCCGGCGGGTGGGGCGTCGCTGAGCGGGCTCGATCCGTCTCGCTCGCCCTCCCATTTGACTGCTCATGAGCCTAGTTTACTTCATCGGACCCTCAAGTGCTGCCTTTTTAACGGTGGCTTCTTCTGGCTGTCGATCTTGATCTTTGAACAGCTCGTTCTACCCGTGATCACTTGGTTGGCTTTGAGCTTGGGTGAGATCCCGGCCGACTCCTGGGCCCACTGGATGCAGCCCGTGCTCTCGCTCATCTTTTCCACCTTTTGGGTCCTCCCGCTGTTCTTGCTGAGCAAAGTGGTCAACGCCATTTGGTTTCAAGATATTGCCAATTCCGCCTTCAAGTTCTCCCAAGGTCGACCTCAAATGATGTCGTCCTTGTCGGTGATGGTGGCCGACACCATCTATTCGTTGGCAGTAGAAACGGTATTTCTAGCGCAAACCGCCCTCGTCAGCTTAGTGCCCATCATTATGATTGGACGGACCTTGGCCCTTGTCCATTTGTGCCTGCTCAATGCTCTCTACTGTTTTGAGTACAAGTGGTTCAACCAGGGCTTGGAACTTCACCGCCGATTGCATTTTGTGGAGCAAGACTGGCCTTACTTTCTTGGCTTTGGGCTGCCTCTGGCGTTGATCACGAGTGCGCCCTCAAGTCTGGTGGTCCGGGGCTGTGTATTTGCTATGATTTTCCCGCTTTTCATTGTCAGTGCAAATCAAGCTATTGTGATAGCGCCTCAGTTTGACATGCCACTCCGCATCTTCCGCCCAACCATGACCATCAGCAACTACTTGTTCTCGCGCACTTTGCCCGCACAGCAACAGCCAACCAAAAATCCCTCCTTGTCCAGATCTAGTGGGGATTTGTTGGGCCCTCGGCTCCGATAAAAGAGTGGGGTCCGGAATCTTACCTGGATCGCGTTGAAGGATCGTAGGCACATGGGTCCCCAGATCATCAATCTTTTCACCCGTTTGTTACGGAAAACTTGGATGCTTACATCAAACGAAAGCGAACTTGGGTCCTTGCTCCTGACTTGGATGGTATGGTAGCAACTCTTTGCATTATCTTCATACAGTACATACACACAGTCAAATAAATAAGTAATACACTCTGAATGATTGAACAATCATAGGGCCTGCTGGTCTTGTTAGGATCTATTTATTCTCCGTCTAAAACGTGTTCAATCGCATCAACGATCTCTTTCACTTTCTGAGCGGTGACAGAATTAGAAAATTTCGCCAAGAAGTTGTCTCCATCCTCGCAAGATTGGGCCAGCTTCGGATCGATTGGAATGGCGCCCAAAAATTCTAGAACCAGACGAACAAATGAGTGACGAAGAGTAAATGAAACGCGAGTTCATTTACTTACGAATATTTTTTGATTCGGCCAACGCAGCTCCACCACCTTTGGAAAATATGTTGCTACAATCCGAGCAATTCGGGCACACGTAACCACTCATGTTTTCCACGATGCCCACCACTTTCAAGCCAGTTCTGTGGCAAAACGTTAGCTCGCGGCGCACATCACCCAATGCCACGGCTTGAGGCGTGGTCACCACCACTGCTCCATCGACTTTAACATTTGAGGCTTTCAGCGTCTCCATCACAGTAATATGCTCGTCGGACGTGCCTGGAGGCGTGTCAATGATAAGTAAGTCCCGGTCTTGCCAATGGACATCTGTGAGAAACTGCTTGATCATGGCATTTTTCTTCGGACCCCGCCAAACCACCGCCTCACTCGAATTAGCCAGAAGAAATCCGATGGACATGACCGATAGATTTTGACTGACATCCGTGAACACCGGTACCCATCCAGCATCGCATTGGTGAACTTCCTGATCTTCAACATGGAGTAACTTGGGGATGCTTGGACCACAAATGTCAATATCGAGTACACCCACCTGAAACAAGACGAGTCTGCAGTAAGAACTGGCTTCTGAAACTTTTTGATACAATCTATTATCGACCTTTTTTCCAGCCAATTGATAAGCTCTTGCCAATTGAGTAGTCACCGTGGATTTACCAACACCCCCTTTTCCAGAGAGAACAAGAAGGACTTTTTTCACCCCAGGAAGAGTAGTCTCATCCTTGCTTAGAGAGATTGGCTCTGTTTCACCCATGACAAATCTGATGCACGGAGGAGCTGAAAGAAAAAGCAGCCACAAGTTGAAGAGGCTGTTAAACCACATCGTGAATATCGCAGAATATCCATGAAGGCTTTATTGACAATCAGACGGTCGCTCATTGACATCCGAGAGTGACGACAAGATCTGCTTAGACCAATGAAAGAGTGAATGCATATTGTACTTGACCAAGTCCGAATAAAAGGGCTCATGAAGGAGGCGAGTGACTTCGCAGAGTGAGACCAGTTCCGTGCTCTTGTCCTTTTGAGAAGAACTCATCCATCGTGTGATAGATTCTAAGACGGCAATGACTGGATGGGCATATTCGTCAGATAAAAAACCGGTGAAAAATATGAAACTCTGACCATTGGGATGAGCTAAGAATCCTATTTTGTCGAAGCATGAGGCCACAAGAAGAATCACGGTTACATCCACACGAGTTAGGCCCAAGCATTGACTCAAGGTCAGGCATTGGCCTTTTTCCAACTCCGAAAGCTGAGCAACGACTTCTCTCAGAGTCTCAGGTCCAAATGATTTCGACGTTTCGCCGTGGCATAGAATTGTCGGAGAATCCGCATGCAAGTGGGTCGTCCCTTTCATGAGCGAGTCTTCCAGAATCGACGATAATTTCAAATACTTGCTCCCAGACGATGACAATTTCCTTCGTTTCAGACCGGATTCAGTGCCTTCGGTATTGGACTCCAGCGCCACTGCATCATAAAAAACCTCCAAACTTTCAGACAAGCAAAATTTGGAGCTTTCAACTCGGCGAAATGATCGTCCATAAGAAGGTGTTAATTTAGCGCCATCAAATGGCTTGGTGTTGATCCATTTCAAGTACTGGAGCTCGCCTTGCGGGATTTCCAAGAGCCGCAATCGCTCGCCCAGCACATTAGGATCCAAATTTGACTGAGTCCGACGATCTTCAAAAGTACCCCATTCTCTTTTGGCTCCTAGATGAAGACAGCTTTGAGCTCGGGGTAGGTTCTGGGTGAGCCGATGATGCTCGTCCATAGGCGTGATGTGACATTGGGTGAGAAACTCTTGGCATACTTGACGCTGGATTCTAAAAAAGCCTGACGAATTGGAAGCTTGTTGAAAGGTGCTCAAATTTTTGACGATCACTTCAGATTGGATCTCTTTGAAAAAGCGAGCGCAAGACAGGACTTCATCCACGAATTGAGGTTCGATCCAATTCAGAGGGATCAAAGGCCGCTCAGGGGAAGGTTTCAAATCCATTAGATAAGCCTTGTCCTGGGAGCTCAAGTTGTCGCGATATCCGCGAGCAATCACATACACTTCACTGTTGCCCTCTTTACTGGTGGCGGGCTTGTGCACGCTCAGTTCTCGAAAACAGCGCCGGAGCACAAACAATAACGCCAGTGATCCCACTTCATAGAATGTAAACATCTTAATGAGGAAATGGCCGCCCTCCCGCAACAAATTGAGGGCCAAGCTCATTTCAGCCACGTGAAGGGGTGTGACAATGCGCTCTTGTTCACCGGGGTCAGCCTGGCAGTCGATGCTGCCGTCAGCTGTCACCAGATCCACTAAACCACCCATTTGCTGGACCCAAGTGGCGTGAAGACACTTCCGGTTGGCGGGTTCCAAGATGTCGCCCGTTAAATCGCGCCCAAAGTGCCAATGATCCAAGGTTTGCAGGATGAAGCGATCATCGTTGATCATGTATGAGGTGGCATTGCCTTCGTGAAAAGGATTGAGCGTGGTGGCCCGCCAATCCCAACCCACAGCCCCCATGCTGATTCTGGTGTGTAGAAAATGGTTGAGTGCGGCCACAAAGGCGCCTGGGGCTTCGCAGAGATGGGCCGAGGTGAATGCGGTGCTCCGATTGGGCCCGTTCGGGACCAGCATAGGGAATTGGGTCAGAATCTCGGTGAATTTACACCATGCTTGCGTGAGCAGCTCGGGATTGCGGGCTTTGTCCCGTACGGCTTGGATGACCCTTCCCGCTGGATTGGTGCGTCGGGTGTGTCGATGCCATTGATCCAAGGCCAGTCGATTGAGACGCGTCTTCACTTCGTTTAGTTGAGTCTTCAAGGCCAGGAAATCGGGCGATATGGACCAATCCGCACTGAGCTCACACTTTAGACTCGTCTGAGTCTCAAGCTGATGGCCATCTGAGGACGAGGACGAGGAAGAGGAGGAGGATGTTGTTGTTGTTGTTGTTGTTGTTGTTGTGCTTGTTGTGGTTGTGGTTGACTGGGCAGGGATGGCTTGGGCAGCGGTTTGCAAGTAATCCGATCCAAGAGCAAAGGAATCGGAGCCTGGACCGAGGACCCATATCCCCTGGGCTGAGAAATCAAAACGCTTATTGAATTGCTGGTGCACTTGGATTTGCTCATAAGAAGATCCCATGGATGAGTTCCAATCCGATGAACTGCCACGGCCTTGCCGCTCATGCGGCTCACACCGCTCATGCCGCTCATGCCACGCTGATCTAACCGTAGCGTCTAGCTTCGACTTCGAACCTGGACGCGGTTGGACCGTTTGATTGGGTTTCGCAGGCGCCTCTTCTAGGCCACAGGTTGGCTCCATGGTAATCCCTCACGGCTATTCTCATCTAATGGATCCGATCTAGCGTTCAGATTAGAGGACTCCAGGCCTTTTTGTCGGACATGAACGCCTCGGATGGGCAGGCGGAACATATACAGAGTGACGGGGATGGGCGGGCAAGGCCAGGCAGGTGGGAAACAGTCACATATTTCAAGTATGAATAATAATATTCATATTCATTCAGAGGTATTTGTTTCAGGCTCCAGCAAGTGACAACTTCGTTCTGATCTTCAGGGGACGTGTTGTCATTTTTCAAATCAATTCTGATTGGCTTGTTTTGTTTACGTACAGGAAAAAAGTGATGCCGTAATTGAAATCCAAGAACCAAAATATGGTGACGTCATAGACGGTTTTGTTCAAGGAAGACCCCATTGGCCATGATTGACCCAAGGGTGGGAAGGAGTACAATATTGCCTTTCCCCCATGAGACAACCATACTCACTATTTCTCCTTTTTGTAATGATATGAATGCTAAAGGTTCCACCCAACAAATTATACACTAATAAGCTTTAAGAGTGGTATTCACAATATTGATAAGCTAATTTTTGAGCAACATGACTTGTAACAAACAATTTTGATAATAAAAAGACAAAAATAACAGCTTCTAATAAAATTATTTCTTGTTTTAGCTCAATTTTGTACGCAAAGTAATTTGAAATTTAAAAATGAATACTTGAAACATTATCTTTTGTAGTTACACCTTTTGAAGACTCTTTGATGCAATTCAATTGAACTATTTAACAATATTATATCCGCCATAGTTCTTGCACTTGATAATATTTCCATAGCATATGGATGTGTATATCCTAACAAACTATGACACGTTATTGAAGATAAATGTCAACACATATCAATTGTTTGTTCACAGTTTTCTATCTTTGATTGAACTAACATGCAATTTAAAAAAAAAACATTTCTACAATTGACCAGGTTAGTATCTTATAGGTGGAAAATATTCCATGCATATCAAGTCAAATTTGAGAGAAAAAGGGAGATGTAAGCTTATGTTGTTTCAATTATATGAGTAGTTGTTTAAGTTTTGGACGCTAAAACATATCAAATACGATGGGTTTCGAAATATTACTGAAAGTGATTATTAGAGCATGGAAAAAGTGTATCAGAAGTCTTACAATAATGTTTAATGATAAATTCAAAGTTTAAGTGTGCTTTTTCCAAAAAAGATAATTTTTATCAACCGTCAAAAACTCCATAATTATCTTATTTGGCACAAAAATGCCCTGGATGTATCATGAATCAAAATTCAACGTATTTGATATATCTTGTTCACTTCTTTTTTGGTTTGGGTTGGTTTTTCACGGGCTTTTCTAACCGCTACAGGGAATGTAATCCCCAGTACAATTAAAATGAAAGGTTATAATTAATCTATTTATTACCTTTCAATCTTTATATGATATTTGGTCTACCAACGAATTTGAGTTGGCAGACCGAGCTAGTCCTTGAATGTAGGGTTGATCTGGAATGCTATCTATAAAACGCCTAACTTGAAAACGCGTCCACGCATCGCGATCCGATGATTAAATAAAAAAAAACTCGGTGGATGGTGTANTTTTGGCGTCCATGGCCAAGCGAATTTCTTCTTCTTTGACCCTGAAGACTGCATCTTCCTCCAAGGCGTTTCGTTTAGCTTGAATTTCGGCTTTCTCCTTTTCTTGTTGAAGAAGGCGGTCTTGATCTTCCCGCGCATATTGAGCTTGACGCTTCTGTTTACGCACGATCTCAAGCTTCTCGTTCATTTCTTTGCGAGCTTCTAACTCGGCTTTTTCCCTCGCTAATTTGATGCGGGCAGCGGATGACGTCCTTGAGGATTTTGAGAGCCTAGAGCTGTGGCTACTACAAACAGATACACTATCATTAGGTCGTATCGAATCTTCCCGTTGGCTCTCGATCAACTTTTTAATTTTCTTTGTCGATTTGTCGATGGGCACGAACTTTTCCTCATACCAATCATCCAGGCTACGTTTCTGATCGGGTCGGATATCGTTCCTATTGATTTCTTGGTGATATGCCGCCGTGAGGCAGGTCACTCTCTCTTGGAGTTCCCTGAACTTCTCCTCCACGGCTTCCAGATTCTTCTCATTTTGAAGCAATTTCTCGATTTCGTTGATCTTCTTTGTCACATTTGCCAATAGGCCTGATGGCTTGCTCACTCGGGCAGGCTCCAATACAGTCTCGGGCTCTTCCTGGCTCCGAACCGCAGCCGCCGTCGAGTCCATGTTGACCTTGTTACATTAAATAAAAAACTCGGTGGATGGTGTAAACGGTTTCCTATTGGATCAAAGTATAAAAACTTATAAAACTAAAACATATGTAAAAGATGGCATAGGTTAAAACTTACAAACATATAGGTGATATCGGTTCAAATGGAAGGCGTTTAGAAAACTGTCGATTTGAATTCGAGCTCGGCAACAGAAAAAAATGAAGTGCTAATTGGTTGGTGTGCGAGTAAGAAGTGAGATGGAAGAATTGGCACAGATATGGAGAAATCAAAGGAAAGCAATTTCCACAGATATTGCATTGTATTGTATGTACAGGGTCCCTCCAAATTAGTGAAACACAAGTTTAACGTTAAATTACTCCTTTCACATGGGTCAAACAAGTTTTGTTTTCAAATTAAAAATTGTTCCGCCTAGTCCTTTCCATATGTGTAGACAAACTTTTAGGTCAATTGAATGAACAAAGCCAAAAATATGGACCTCGAAGAAAGCGATCCAGTTTTGAAGATGCTGAAAAACGGCTGTCCCAACAAGGCCATCATCAAGGCCCTAAATGTTAGCCGTACCTTCATTTGGAGGACGAAAAAAGTACTTAAAGAGACCGGCATGACCTGAGGGCGGCCAGGGCAAGGGAGAAAGAGGACCGTAAGAACTCCCCAACTGACCAAGGCCATCCGAGAGAAGATCCGACGGAATCCGGCCCGCTCCATGAACAAGATGGCCAGGGAGTACAATGTCGCTGAAGAGACCGTCAGAAGAATCGTACGGAAGGACCTAGGTATGAAACCTTACAAGCATCAAAAGAAACAGCTGTTGACCGCAGCCACCAAGATGAAGAGGAAGGAAAGATCCCAGGTCCTTCTCAAGTGGCACGCAGCTCATACGGAGGTGGTTATTATCTACTCTGATGAAAAATTATTTGATTCCACAAAGAAGTACAACCCTCAAAATGATTGTATATTGGCCAAGGACTCTTCCAGCATTGCCTCAACGGTCAGAAATGTTTACAGGAAGCAAAAACCGGCGTCGGTTATGGTTTGAGGGGGCCGTTGCCTCAAATGAAGCCAAATCCCCTCTTTTTTGGATCCCTGACGGTGTCAAAACCAATCGATTTGTACATTTGGATTTTCTGAAGACCAAGGTGTTGCCCTGGATCCAGCAAGAGTTTCCTGGAGTTCCAATTTGCCTTCAGCAGGACGGTGCTCCCGCCCATACTGCCAAGATTGTCCAAGAGTGGTGCCAGTCCAATTTTGACCATTTTTGGCCCAAGGCATTTTGGCCTCCGTCCTCCCCAGACTGCAACCCCTTTGGACTTTGCAATGTAGGGTATGGTTGGGGCAGAGGCCAATGCTGTTCCTAGGGCCAGTAAAGACCAGTTAATGGCCGCAGCTGAGGCCGCTTGGGCCAAAATTGCAGAGGATGTAGTCCGTCCCTAGTGGCAGCGACTCCTTTTGGCCGTTGTTGCCAAGCCTATTTCGGCACTTTTTGGGCAAAATTAAAGACAAAACGAAAGTCAAATGAAATCAACGAGGAACTTACTGGACTCTCTAAAAGGTTATTATGGAAACTGGAGAGATGCTGAGGGCCCTTGGATGGGATGAGAGTGAGGATCAGTGGTGAATGGTTGGCTAGGGAAAGCAAACTGAGTGGCTTCCAGCAAGCGAATAGCTGAGAGGCAAAGTGGTAGATTCGTCAACAAATGTGTTCTCGATTCCACCTACTCCTAATGAGAACAAACATATTTGCTACATTGAAATGAGGCAGATAACAACGAAAAAGGACTGATTGATGGTAAGCCGCATAAGCACGATAACTTTAGGCCATTGTTTTATGATACTAAGATCTCAGATCAAATAGCACTCCTTAGAACTATAAGATTTGATGTATTCACCCAAAATTGGGCATGTTAGGTAAAGGAAATTCAAGAAAAGTGGAATGCGGCAACCTTGATTTTGAGCATTTTGAGGAGGAAGAATTCAGACAAACATTGCAGTAAACCTGCAGAAGTGTATGGACTGAACTTGTCTTTGAATTCAGTCTGCCGGCTTGGAAAAGTAAATGCTTTTCTGATATTGCACCAAGATAGTAGTACAGTCACAGAAGTGCACCAAAAATGGCACATAGCACAACCCACTTGAAAGTTGACAATTCAATTGGATTAAAGAGTGAGTGCGAGTCAAGCTGGCTCTCATCTTTGGCAAATTCGTGTTTCCAAATTTGCCAAAGTACTTTTCCACCACTAGGAAACTCACAATCAGGACAACCACAACTGCGACGACAGAAAGTAGGCGTCAAATTCAGAATGCCGATCTGCGAGTGGCCGAGGACAATTTCTTCAAACCGCAGCGGGTTTGCACACTCAATGATTTTTATCCCCATAAACCTTCCAATGGAAGTTGTAATGCAAGCAAACCAGTCCAGTTTCGTTTTTGCTAGTATCATCCTCAAAAACGGTTTTGTTCCCCAAGTCGAGAACACTGTGGTAGTTGATGAGAGCCTGAGCCTTCATCGCTCATCGCATCAAGTCACAATTCCAATTGGGAATTTCTCTTATTTCACAGTTTCATCCAAGCTAACCGACCTCGCAACACTCGCAAATATTATTCATAAAACATATTTTTTGGCTTCAGTTGAATAAAATCACCACAGACTTCAAAACCTTACTGGATGGAAAGGACAGAACCCCGCCTGGCGAAAGAATGCTACCAAGTCTTTGTTTCCTTTTAGAACAATTGGAGTTGGCTTTGGTCAAGACAAAATTTCGTCGATAATCGGCCGCTTAGCCTCTGTGTGGAAAATTACTTCACCTGCACTCTACAACCAATTTCTGTCCGACAGAATTTTGTCCCTACCAAGTCCCAACCATTAAACGGTTATCATCATATCTTTAGCTCAATGTTGGCTTACCAACCGCCACCAAGACTTGCCTCAAAATGAGAATGAAGAACTTTGACTAATGTCAAAGAAAAACCATCCTCATAGCACATGAGACATACAAACGTACAAACTAATCAGGTGGCGCCACAATTGTCGCAATCTTGATGTCTGGTCCTATTGGAGGACGGAGTCGGAACCCGGGAAGAAGTCTGAACAACCAGTCCAATGTCGACCGGTTGCATTATGAATATTCTATCTCGTGTCAGCTGAAATATATTTTCCTTTTGCGATGGCAATCGAATAAGATTAATAACACACCAACACGCTGTAAGTTCTTTCCTGATATTAAGGTTTGCACGCTTTATAAGTAGTATATCTGTTAGGTCTACCATCTCTTAGCTAGTAAACGGAAATCACTACATGGTCCTTCGAGCCGGATGTAATCCAGCCGCCTAAGTTGATTTGCCCTACTGCCCAGGATGGGATGGTTCATATCCTCTCGGATTTTGGGATTTGAATTTTTTTTGGAGCAGCAAGTTTGGGACCGTAGTTGGTGCCTTCGGGGCCACTTCGGGAGATACACATGCTTTACCCAGACTTGTGGGCGACATTGAGTTGCGAATCCCAGAACGATTGGTTCGTTCAAAGGCTGAGATAGTGTCACCCACCGAACCGATTGTGAGTTGTAGCAAGGTGGGTGGGCTTGAGCCCAAAGGAGACGTCGGAACGCCGGCCGGCGGTGTGTCGACTCAGGCGCGTCTGACGGATCCGATCTTCTTGAGTTTAAGTCATCATTCCTTGATGACCGAGGTCGGTGGCCTAACGTCGATTAAGCTAATCCAATCTCGGATTGAGTTTCAAGAAGAGTACGGTGTACCCGGTTACTATTCTTAATTGATGCTTGAAGACCAAAGGGTCTCACCCAATCCAGCCATTCCTTCCTTTACTATTGCTAGAGCAGAACTGATTGGTCTACTGATGGTGGTCAATATGGGCATATATTTGCAAGACGCATATAAACCAAATCTGGCCAAGAAAAACATCGTGTATTTCACAGACTCCCTGTTAAATTTACAAAGAACGCAAAGGGATGGAAAAGAATGGATAGAACAGATTCCCTTGCTAAAGCAGTTCTCATTCCCACAATGGACCGGAGGTCCCATCAGACACGTGGCCATATTCAGTGATGCTAGCACATTGGGCATGGGAGTGGCCGCTTACCTCATCTCGGATGACGCCAAGGGGGGGAGGAGCTCTCAGTTAGTTTTTTCAAAGAGTTTGCTCATGCCAAAGAATTTGCGAAAAGGGGCGGAAATTAAAGATGCTCTTACTATTGCTAGAGCAGAACTGATTGGTCTACTGATGGTGGTTAATATGGGCATATATTTGCAAGACGCATATAAACCAAATCTGGCCAAGAAAAACATCGTGTATTTCACAGACTCCCTGTTAAATTTACAAAGAACGCAAAGGGATGGAAAAGAATGGATAGAACAGATTCCCTTGCTAAAGCAGTTCTCATTCCCACAATGGACCGGAGGTCCCATCAGACACGTGGCCATATTCAGTGATGCTAGCACATTGGGCATGGGAGTGGCCGCTTACCTCATCTCGGATGACGCCAAGGGGGGGAGGAGCTCTCAGTTAGTTTTTTCAAAGAGTTTGCTCATGCCAAAGAATTTGCGAAAAGGGGCGGAAATTAAAGATGCTCTTACTATTGCTAGAGCAGAACTGATTGGTCTACTGATGGTGGTCAATATGGGCATATATTTGCAAGACGCATATAAACCAAATCTGGCCAAGAAAAACATCGTGTATTTCACAGACTCCCTGTTAAATTTACAAAGAACGCAAAGGGGGAAAGGCTTTTGTAAGGTCTGGGAAGAGAGAAGGATTGTCAAACTTCTCGATAACTCCCAAAGATCCGAAATTCGGTTTAGCCCAGGGAAATTAACTCGCGCTGATTTACCAAGTAGGGGAAGCAGCCTCAAGAATCTAAAAAAGGTGCACGATGTCTGGACTCAAGGTCCAGAATTCTTGGTTAAAACCAAGTCAGAGTGGCCCAAACAGGTCGTTGTTGCCATGAAAGTGAGAAATTCGGATTCCTCCCTTTCTAAGGAAGAAGAAACACCGGAGAAAGAATCACAGTTGTACCTTGCCCAATAAACCGCAATGGAGTATCTAAGCAAGGAAGAGATCAGAGGCAAGCAAGTGTCTTCAAAGGAAGACCAGATGAGTCTTGATTTTTTGGACAATCTAGTTGAGAACGCCGCCACTTGGATGAAAATGGTCAAAGTGCTCGTTCGGATTAAACGCAGAGCAAGGAGGATCAAAAATAGTTGTGAAGGCGAATCATTTAACGATTTTGCACACGTTACCAAGGTAGAGCTCGATTGGGCAGAATTAATCCTTACACGATACGCCCAAGAAAAATCCTTCAACCAGGAAATGAAACGTCCCAAAAAAGCAAAGGCCAAGACGCTTTGTTAGGTTGCCCAAGACATCTCCGTTGAAAGACCTCCCTGTTTTTTGGGAAGAAGGAGATCAAGCCATTCGGCTAGACAGCAGATTACATCTGGCCTCGTCTTTGACTCATAACTTCAAATCGCCAATGATTCTCCCTAAAGGAAAAATTGCAGAGAAAATGATCCTGCATGTGCATCAGTAGCGTATGCATATAAGCCAACGACAGACATTTGAATTAGTTCGGCAAAAACATTGGGTTTTGGGTACTTTCAACTACACTAAAAAAGTTGTTCGAACCTGCAAGGTCCCTAGGTGTCGATACATTGTGTATTCCTCACCAAGAATATATCCATTACCAGCCATGAGAATAGATAACCCAAAACCATGGATCAACGTCGGTATTGATTACATGGGACCTTTGTTATGCAAACACGGATGTGCTACAGAAATTAATGGGGTTGTCAACTCAGGAGAAGCTTTCAAGCATCTCAACACCTTACAAAAACAGCGAAAGACGCAAGAATTGCAGAAAAAGTGCATCCACCCAAAGACTTTCAAGATATGGATTGTCTTATTTACATGCCTGCACTCGAGAGAAATTCATGTTGAAACAGTAGATTCTTGCACTTCCCGTGATCTCTTGCACGCTTTCCGTCGTTTTATTGGTCATCGTGGAAAACCGTCTGTTATTTATTCGAACAACGCTACTTACTTCAAGGCGGCAGACAGCCATTTTCAAGAATTATTAGCAAGCAACGATTTTGATGAAATCACAGGACACAGATACCATGGGGAATCGACCATTGGATGGCGGTTCAGTACCCCAGAAGCTCCGTGGACGAATGGTGTAACGGAGAGGATGATCGGTATTTTCAAACGCCAATTGCAAATTGCTTTGCGAAAAGAGCTTTTGCCATTAAAAGCCTTGCTAAAACTATTGGTGGAATTGAAATGCATTATTAATGACCGACTACTAGGAACGACCCACCAGGATTCCACGGAATGGACAATAATTACTCCAAACCTCTTGGTCTACGGCCGTCCAATGAATGAATTTGTGCCACAGAATGAGCAAAATGTGGAACAATCAAATTACGCATTATTATTATAAATTATGCAACAATCAGGGCATGAACTACAATGATTATAACACATCCAGTGCTTCCAAATTTTTATTGATAAAATGGATTGCCAGCTTCGGAAATCGTTGGAAAATTGTTTTGAACCATTCAAGTCCAAAATTCATTTGATAAAGATGACATTACATGACAAGTGACAAAAATATGGAGAAATACGAAAGAAAAATATTTGATGCCAACTTTTTGTCATCAGTAAGAAGTGTGGTGACACTTCCTTCATGGTAGAACCAGAGGGCGCACTAGCATGAAATCCCAAAGCTTTACACTTCTTTATATACCGCTCAGAAGGTTGAATTTGCTGGAGGGAAGTAATTTGGGACCAATAGTGGGGTTGCATCTAAGACAGTGGTGTCACATGGTAAAGGCGCTAACAAGACAGTGCTGTCACATGGTAAAGGCGCTAACAAGACAGTAACTTGATGCGGCCTTTTTAACCACTATTGGAAGTTTGACTGCCGAGGTCATGCATTATGAAAATAAAGTGGTCCTTGACTCGTCCCAAGTCAATGACGATTTAGACAGAAAGCTCAATCTCGATCTCACCGACATTACTTTAAAAATATAGCTTGTTCAAGTCAAATTGTGGTGTCTCCTGTTATCATTTTGGATGTACTCTTATTATTATTCGTTTAAATGACTCTTTTTCACTCTCAACGTCCTCTAGTATGTCACGTACGGTAGACCTATAGTATCACGGACCTGGAAAGCGCGCGCCTTGCCTTGGAAGGGGGCAAAGTATCGTTCAGCTTAATTCAGCTCAGGAGGTGAGGGTGGGTCATGGCAGAGTGACCCTAAGATATTAGCAAATGCTACAGTAAGGTCTATTTAGTTTTTATTGTGCGGATTAGGGAGGTGTTTTTGCATTGTAATATTAATTTGCAAGTTACAACGGATATTTATCAGATACGCATGAAAGGAAAGCTGAAAAGACTGGTTGATCTTTATGGGCACATCTCCATTGAAATTCGTTTAGATAGCTCGAAAAGAGGGCTCGAGATGTCCCACATTGCCTCTTCAGCTTTCTTTTCATGGGCATCTACATGTTTTCAACGTTCTGGTTGTGAATAGATTCATCGGTAGGGTCAACGAAATTGTCTTCGTGAATGATGACTGAATGGGTATAAATCCCACCGTGAATTTGCTCAATGTTTGCGTAAGCAGCCTAACCATGAGACATGATATGGGATCCCGGCAGAATGTGATTTTCAATCAAAGCTTCCAGAGTTCTTCTTCTCCGGTTTGGGACCTCTACCAAAAAAAGAATCTCCAGTCTCCCTCTGAATCCCTCCGAAAATCCATGCACCAGGAGTGTACCGTCCTCTGTGGTATTTCCGATGAAAGACATAGATAGGACTCATCAATTGCGACAATTGCAGGAACAATGTTTCCATTCCCGTCATTGCAAAACATGCCAATAGCTCTTGGATGGGTAAGAAGCCATTCAGCGCAAATGTCTCTGCAGAAATTTGCCCTATCACACTCAGTGTTTGGACTTAGACCATCAACTTCTTTGGAACAATTCTTCAATGGCATATCCTTAGCCCAACAGCACATGAATGTTATCACCGTCAATAGTTCCAGATTCGAATCCGAGAAGAACGAACTTTCCCGGATGGACTTCTTCCCTCTGCAGGTGGGGCATCTTCAAATTACTTTGTCTGAGCAGTTGTTCTTAATGATGGTGCGTGAAATGCTGCAAGCAGAGCAGATGGAGGAGTTCTTCAGAAGTTTTTCTTTTGGCTAGAAACTCAACCGAGTCCTCCACAGTTAGAATTACCAATGTCAGAGAACGTAAGTTCCATTTTTCCTCCAGTACTTGAGCTCTCGTTTTGATGTTGGCGGGATCAGTAAGAGTAATCCGGACCATGATGATTCGGGATAATCTTAGTAAATTGGTTAATGTGATAAGTTTATTGACCCAGAGAGTACAAATAGGCGAAAAATAATTCCAAATAAATTCAAGCCTTTGATTCGTCAATTTCAACCGCCAAATAGAAACCTGTTTGTTAAATTGAACCGNGATAAGTTTATTGACCCAGAGAGAACAAATAGGCAAAAAATAATTCCAAATAAATTCAAGCCTTTGATTCGTCAATTTCAACCGCCAAATAGAAACCTGTTTGTTAAATTGAACCGCCGATTCGATTCGTCTATTTCAACCGCCAATTCAAAATCTGTTCCGTCAATTTGGCACTATTTCAGAATATCTGTGACATCTCATCAAACTTCTCCTTGCATCCGTAGGTTAGTCACGCTTGTAGCGCTTCCTTGTGTAGGCTTCCCTGTCCTCTTCTACAGCCTATCCAACAGGAAGTACATCGAGCTTACGGGCGGTCGTTTTCCAGGTCCGTGATACTATAGGTCTACCGAAATGTCCAACATGGTTTTGAAAGGCATAACAAGCGATATTGCAGGTCTACTGACTAATTTCAAAAATATTTCCTCGACAACTGGACACGCTCACTCTTCAAGGAAGTTGGGGGCAATCAGGAGTAATTATCAAATGAGACATTCATTAGCGTTTTGCCTAAACGGAAAAGAAACCCACTAGAGATGTATTTTGCCTCCGCAACGCTAATGATCAAGCTGACCATGACAGCCAACAACTGATGACTGGTCATGAAGACGCAATGCACGTCTTGTACGATTGGTCCATGACCGGTCGTCAACAAAGTTCTGGACTTTGCTTACCCGATCCTTGAAGAATCCTGGTGAAGTGATGGAATGAAACAAATTATCAAAATCAGGATTGCTAGAAAGCTCGGAAAGTCTAAGGACCAGCCGTTTCCAGCGTAACGTAAATGGTTAGGTTTGACCAAAAAGGCAACCCTGGTTTGATTGAAGAACAATCAGGCTTACTTATTGTGACTAACTAACGGGTTTCCAATATTCCGCTAGTGATGCCACATGCCACTGAAAATGTAAATTGGTAGCCCTGGTCGCAGCCTCCCGTGATTATATATTTGATCCCATCAGTATCCTGGTTGAGTTTTCGTCTAGCTCACCCTAAAGGTTAGCTCCCCTGAGTATACCAAGTAAATCATCGTCAATAGAGAACCACAACGCGATCTATTGCGTAAAAGACTCACCACTCCTTCAACCTCAATGAGCAGCGTCTCAAGATCTCGGAATGATAAGCAAGACTTATGTAGCATAATCCTCAATGCGTCCCTCAAGGAAGTATTCTGGGACCCACAACGTTCTTATTTTACGCAAACGACTTGAAAACTTGAAAACCCAACACGATTCTCAAATTCTTGTGGTTGTTGACGGCGTGAAATCATTTCTGCCGCCATGTTGAGTTGAAAGACGAAAGGGAATTTCAGTTCGAACTCCAAGCATCGGAGCATTCGGCAAATAAAGACCAAATGCCAAATGTTTAATGCTGCAAAGTGTTCGCTCATGTGGTTGGGTGGATCAAGGAGAGCACTAATGTTTCCAAACCGAACTACCGAACAAGTGCAGGACTGCCGTTCGAAGAAAAGTCCCAAATGTAGGGGTGGTCTTGGTGTCATTTTGGATCCTCGAAACAGTGTTAGCCGCCATTGCTGCAGCCATTACTGCCGCCAGGCCCAGCTCATCGAGTTCGTAGGCCAAAGCCTGAACCTGTTTCAAGGAGTTTGCGCCAATGGGGGAGATCATGATCATGGATCATCCACGTACATGAACTGACATGAACATCTATCCAATGTCTAGAACGATTGCCACTCTTTTTATCAGTACTTTGGTTTCCTGCAAAACTGACAATATTGTTTCCGTTTTTGTGGCAAGTCACGATCAATCTGCGTAATGGTACGTAAGCATATTTGTACATTATCGATAATGCTTGAACCACGACTAAAACCTCAGAACATTAACAAGCAAGTCTAACTTTGAGAACTCAAGCCATCCACGTGATTTTATTCTATTTCTTTCACCTCGATAGGTTTAATGGCTTGTTAAGTTCCACTTTGATCATCTCCCGATGACATGAATCAAATCCCTCGTCGTAACAATGAAAAAGCATCGAGTGTCCAAGGGGTTTTTGAGGGCCAATATGGAAGATGGATTTGGATGATGAAGAAGTGTTGCACGAGACAAACTGCGTTTTGCGGAGATGAACGCACTTCACATTTGACCTGTCCAGTTCTATTGCATTTTAGGTGGTAATTACCCAGCGACAGCTTTGTACAATAAGGACCCTTATTTGCAACGTCACACGGCCCAAAGAAAACGGGAAAAGGCATGGTAGATTGCTACATAAACTGCTCTTGACTTGACTTGAACGCAATTTCTTTTCCGGACCTTATGTGAGCCGAGGCACTAATTGAAAATAAGATTTTGATAGAATTAGTCAAAGACAACACAAACGCATTATAATTCAATAACAAGGAATTGGTCCAATCGGCCCTTTATTTGCTGGAGGCTGAATGACAAAGCGCCCTCTGGAGTGCAGAACGTAAAACATATTTCGTGCAGCGTATGGGGGCTATGGGCAAAGCATCGCAGCAGCTCCTGGGAGAAAACAATGGGAAAATGAATCATTTCAATAAATTCTTGAAGGTTTTTGACTGTGGCATAGGTTCTGGAAACTCGTCAATTGCCGCCACTTTGTTTGACGAAGGTTTTAATCCTACAGATGAAACTCGATGGCCCAAGAAACCTCGAGTTCTGATTTTCCAAAATGCACATAACTAACGACAGAGGCGTCCAGTTCACCTCATCTCACTGGACAGCTTTCCTTGCATCTATTGGCACCTAACCAATCGTCACTTCAGCATCACATCCACAGGCCAATGGCTTGGTTGAGAGGGCTCATCCGAGTTTCAAGGCTGCCCTTTGTGCCAAGCTTGAACATACCGATTGGTATGGCGTCCTCCACGATGCCCTCCTCTGCCTCCGTACGTACCCTCATACCGATATTCACTACCTGTCGTCTGCCGAATTGCATTTTGGTGTCCCAATCCGCATTCCTGGACCGCCGCCACCTGTTGCAAGTCACTCTTCAGCAGATGAAAACGGGATGTTGATGTAAAGGCAAGACAATAATCAAGCAAATTTAACCTTTAAAAACACCATTATACTTGAATAACTGAACAAAAAGCTTATATATAACATATTTTTGCGGTTTCGGAACTTAATTTGGCTGATTTTCATACTTAAATATATCTTTCCCAAATGTTACATAAGGTAAGGTCACAACCATGTTTTTAGAATCCTCATACCTTGCCCTTTCATGTGATATTAGTCTCACTTCATCCCATTTGCATTCATGGATTTTATATCGCCGTCTTTCAATGCGCATGTTAAGCCTCTGCATGCAGTACAACTGTTCCGTCCACCAGCCAGGGGTGAAAGGTCCTGACTTAATGAATTCCCGTGGTGAACGGAAACATGGAACTCCTGACCCAAGCACTAGATAAAAATACCTTGATAGCTCTCAAAGGTGGAGAGCACCTAGTACATGGGCTTTAATTTCTTAGACCTATCTTAAGGCCTCCGGCTTTACCCCTAATCAGGGGATACAGCTACTAGTTTGAGCTTCCTTTATCAGGGCCTCAAACAATCATCAATTGACTAAGAATACAAATTGCTAGCTACCTCTACTCCCCATGGATACAGATCAATCTTGGTTGTCTGGCATACGCCTGGGCCAATCTTCAAGGCTACTATCCTGCAAAAGGTGGTCACTATCCTAGTCTAAATGCGTCAATCGCAGTTGACCTCTACTCTAGAGTCTAACTACTGATTTCTGCTACAAGAGAGATGAACTTTAGCTACAGTTGAATGGAAATCACTTCCTACCTCTACTCCCTACGATGCCAGCACGATCTTGGCCGTCTGGGGAATCTAAGCTACTCTTCAAGGCAACTGTATGGTTCAATCTACTTTATTCTATTATAAACATGGAATGACACTCTACCAATCAGCTGTCTTGCTTGGGTAATGAATGAGGCATGCCCAAGCCACGCTGAAACGGCGTCTAAGCTGTCCAAAATTGGCGGCCGCCAGCTAGCTGAATCAAGAAGCCCAGGCTATCGTGAAACGGCGTCTAAGCTGTCTAAAATTGGCGGCCTCCAGCTAGCTTGACAAGCTGGCTTTGCCAAGCTGCCCCATTTGACGAAAAACAAATCGTCCAGAAAGGAGTCACCATTGAACATTGAAAGGAATAACAACTCCCAACTTGAAGCTCTCTTGCTGGTAGTTGGATCAAGGACAATTTTGTTAGAAGTGCCGGAAGTCAAGTCGACCTATTTTGAAATCAGAGTAGTGAGAGTCAACGTTTGGAGTCGGGACCCAGGAAGCCGTGCAAAGTCAAGAGGACCTGGGAAGTGCATTGCATACATCAGTGAGCCAGCATAGACCTTGTGAACAGTCTCTGGAGCTGAGTACAGGTGCAACTTCTGAGTTATTCTCCGTCAATTCAATCCTGGACCTTCAATCCGATTGATTTGACGTCATCGCCGTGGATCCCCGTTGGACTCAAGAATCGCCCTCGTCAAAAGTAGGATCTGACCATTCTCTATCCATGTATGTTTTCCTTCTTCCATGGCCAAGCAATTACCCCTCA
>NC_081449.1:9580501-9585228 GCF_007210705.1 Tigriopus californicus | reverse complement strand
TGGAAGTAGGTTTCCCAACAAATGAACAGCCGTGTCTCGCAGATCGTTGTGGAAATTCGGATGTTGGGCGTTCTTACAACCACTGCGCCATGGAAGAGGTTGTAGACTCGGGGTATTAATAGAGGGAATGCACTCGGTTCAACTTAACAAGTATCTTTATTCATAGAGAGGAAACTGAACATGTGGTCGAGGCAAAAGGTGGATCGAGAGTCCCCAGAACCTGTTTCCTTTAGTCATAGATTGGAGACAGTCTGGGGAGAAGGAAGGATTGGAAGAAGTAGATAGTAGGATCATACCAGGGGTGAACTGAAGAACCACAGTACAATGGAAAAGACGTTTTGGGACCAAAAATCTCACGCGCGTACTCTTCTATTATAGTGGCTCTAGCTACAACAACAATCTTTTGAGTCAGGATAAAAAACTTCATCAAACCTATAGCTTATAGCCAAATCTACCTATTCAAACTCATTGATGAATCAGATTTTGAATGAATGTAAACTTACGTAAGAATTTAAAATATTTCATTTTAACTGCGAGTAATTTCATTTCCGGAAGTCGTAATGAAGTTGGCAAGCCAGAGCTTTGAAATCGATAAAAAGGGCTCTGTAATAGATTGAAACCTTTTTTGGACCACTACACTACACGAGACTGGGGCGAGGACACCGTTATAGATTTATTTGATCCAGCTCATAACATTTTGATGTGAATTTTTCGGCATTTTTGTTAACATATATGTATACGAACTAAAGCATCGCCATGAGAAAGCCAAGTAAAAGCATGATGCAACAAAAGGGACTCTGAAAGTTGCGACAAGTTGCGACAGACATGGGATGGGCTCACCAGGCGCAACCACCCTCTTCTCTGTACATCATACTATGCTCCTCCTGAATACACAGCAGTCTACGACTTACTCTCTCCATGTCAACACTATTCATTTCTTAGCTAGTCTTCATAAAGTCTCGTGTCTTGTTCTCGTTGAACTTGATTCGAGCAATACATATATATGTATTGCTCGGTGACCAGACACCTCGGCGCAGCGGACAACTCGACCCAACGGACAACTCGACCCAGTGGACAACCCGGAGATGAAAACTCGGCCCAGGACAACCCGACCCACTACAATAACAAAACCCAACAAATTGACCAAAATACAAGATTATGGAGCAAGCTAGAGCTTAATGAGTAAACATTCAATTTGCTTCCAAAGACGTCAGCATCAGTAAGGCTTTGAATAAAAGATCAAGTTTGATCAAAACATAATCAAACTTGATTTCCACACCTTGATTGATGTAAACATAACTTGATTATAAAGATCAAATGAGGATTCGTGTAAAAGCTTTTAAAACTCGACATGCTTTACATCACAGTTTAATTTTGTTCCTTAAGTATGAACTATTTGTGAGCCAACACATATGGCTTAATTTCTGTACTTGGTCGATTTGTCCGTTGGGTCGAGTTGTCTTGGAACGGTATTGCTCGAATCATGTTCAACAAGAACAAGACACGAGACTTAGTGAAACTTAAGACTAACTAAGAAATGAATAATGTTTGACATGAAGAGAGTAAGTCGTAGACTGCTGTGTATTCAGGAGGAGCATAGTATTAAGTTCAAAGAGGAGGATGGTTGCGCTTACTGCGCCCATCCCATATACGTTGCAACTTGTGGTGACTTTCAGAGTCCATTGGGTAGCATCATGCTTTTAGTTGGCTTTCTCATGGAGTTGCTTTAGTTCGTATACATACATGACTGGGCAAGGGTAGTCTCAAATGTCCACAATGGGTGTTTTAGTGTGCGACTCCCCCATGTCCAAACATTTAGGGCATTGACTCAGGATTTTGTTCTGGGATAAGCGACGCTCCAAGACGAAGATGATCTGCCCCTGGTTGTAAAGATGGTTGCTAGTCGAGGACTCAACTTTAAAGTAAGAAAAGCTATTCAAATGGAATAGGTACAGAGACAGTAATAGTGATTAAGTATAAAACAAATAAGAACATATTGATGGGGAAGGACAAGAAAGTGAGTATGGATGCCAGTTTACTCATTTAATAAGCTATCTTTTGCAGATATAGGAGCCAGCACTATCACACTCAGTTCTAAATGCATTTATGCACTCTTCTGTACTTTTCCGTTTAGACAGCCTAAACTGAGGTTGATTTACTCGTACTACGAGTATTTAACTCCAAAAGGTAAATTCATCAGCTGCCAGCAACATTGGAAAACATGTTAACGCTCTTTAGCAATCCAAATTGATGCAACCCTCCCTCTTTCAAAGCCTCCGTCAACCTAGGACTCATGTTGAAGTTTCCTGTCCAGAATACAGTGTGAGACAATATGACGGTTATTGCATTGCCGAAGATGGTCGGCTTGTATGGAACAACAAGTAATAACATACGTTTTGGATCGAACGGTATTGCTTGGCCCGAGGACCTTGAGCTTTGTCCTGCAATTCAATACCAACAACACCACCTAATGCACTGTACTGAACATACGCTCTTGGTTTGCAGGGTTGTTTGTACCCGGGTATGTACAGGGTGGCTCCAAACACTCGGCACACGATGGTTTTCAAAAGGCCTATGTTTATCAACAGTGCTCCAAATTCGTTCAAACTTGGCTCACGAATAACTCATCATATGGCAAGCAAGACATTTAGATAGATCTACCATTAAGTTACACAGCTAGTGACTTGCATTGCAAATGGGAAAACATCCCAAAATTGTTCTTTTCCAGAAGGTCCCCATCCACCAATGCAAGCGTTCTGAACACCTCCATATACCCGCTTTAAATCTTGAAGAAACATTTCCTAGAAACAAGAAACCCAAAACAAAGACATGATTCAGTTGTAAACATTGTATCAAAAAACTTCTGTGACATAAAAAGCACAGAGATCAAAGTAAAAACGAATCTCTGAAGATTTCTTGCCAGGCTAACAGGGGCCAGATTGTTAGCCGCTAGAAAATATCAAATTGCGTTCAAACCCTTTCATTGAGGTCCAGGGTTGTATCAAAGACGCTTTTGATCAGCAAGTCTTCCATCGAAATGAGGTTGGAGTGATGACAGAAGATTATCATTGTCCTCAAGCGCCCCATTCCTGACCAAGGAACGGGATTTTTTTTTTGACTTAGAAGCTCCTCTTTGACAATTTCAGGATAAATATGAAGAGAAAAGTATTTGGTGGCTTCCCAAAAGCTCAAATATGATTTGTTATTAAACAATCATTCGGCCAATACCTTTTTTTGGTCCCAACTCCAATGCCATCACTTCCCCGTGGTCCTATGGCGACCACATGAAGTTGAATAATGTGGTGCACATCAATATTCTCAAAAATCATTTGCAGCAACATACTTCCTAGAGCTATAGTACCAATAAAAACATTATTGTTTAATCACAGGTTGCTTCAGGGAACATGTTAAATTAGGGTCTCAGATCAAAACATGTAGATGTGACTGAAGTCAAAGTGCTGGATTTGCCGAGAGGCAGAACTATTGAGTCTCAAAATCTCCCTTTACCGGTTCAAGGGTGCAAAACAGGAGACGTTGCTTAGAACATAAGTACTTTGATTTTCTTTGCCTTCCCCTTCCCTCTTTTTGGCCATTCTGNTAGACTCAAGTCCTGCAGATCACTTGTATCCTTTGCTTGGACTCAATTTTAATTGATAAAAAATCCAAGTGGTTCCCCAACAAAACAAAAAAACGTTTCGTTCCTGTTACAAAACTATTGGTTTAGCTCCTCGCAGGATTCTTTGGTGACACCTAATATCAAGTGGGGGGATTGGATAAATCGTTCATAGCAATGATCTCAAAAGAAAAGACGAAAGAAAGAAAATCGCTTTGTCACGATATAATTTTTGTAATACGGATCCGCTTTTCGACTCAAACCTGGCATGATATGAGCAGGAAAGACGAGTCGAAATGTGTTCAAGTGTTTTGAATACGTGAGTCACATGTCAAAACGTTTCATGATTTAGCTGAAAAAAAACTGTCATGAGAATTGTGTAATCACAGGCTCTTTGAAGTTCTCAAGAACTCACCAAACAATTGAAAGAAGATGTGTTGCTTGTTGGAATGGCCGTTTTAAGCAACACATTAGCACATATTTCTCGTTAGTACTCTTCTCTTTGTTCCTTTGAAGGATATGACGCCCCTCAACGAATAACGAATTAAATTCGGCAAAGCAATGACCCTACAGGTTGCGTTGTTGTGGAATGAGGTTGTCATTTTTTAGTCTGTGTTGAATGGGGTTAGGGGATCAACAGTGCCAGGGACGGCTACCCTTGGACGTCACCCTCCTTTTTCTTACATGGTTAAATGGCTTTGGGTTAGAAGGGACGCCACTTTGTTAAAGGGGTACATCTTTTATATGTCAACTCTATTGCTGTTATATATATATTTGGGAACCCTGACTGCAGGTGTCTGATCCTTGGCTTGCACACGACACTCTTCTCAGGCCTATAAATTTGGGCTTGGCCATTTGCTGATTTCCGTCTTGGGACTCATTGGCGCTTTTGTCTGTCGCCATCATTGTTCTGTTTGTTGCTGTGGTCATTCAATGATAACCTCATCAAAGGGTGTTTCACTATAATACGAACTAAGGCATCGCCATGAGAAAGCCAAGTAAAAGCATGATGCAACAAAAGGGACTCTGAAAGTCACGGCAAGTTGCGACAGACATGGGATGGGCTCACCAGGCGCAACCACCCTCTTTTCTGTACATAATACTATGCTCCTCC
>NC_081449.1:9551023-9580469 GCF_007210705.1 Tigriopus californicus | reverse complement strand
CTTTACCGGTTCAAGGGTGCAAAACAGGAGACGTTGCTTAGAACATAAGTACTTTGATTTTCTTTGCCTTCCCCTTCCCTCTTTTTGGCCATTCTGCGTCATTTTGTAACCACTGACAGAATTTTCTAGTCTTTTACTCCTAGACAAGCAATAAAAGCCCCAAATGTGCAAAGAAACATGAGAGTCCTTTAAAAGATTTTCTTATTAATTTTTATTTTTCCGAGCCTTAGCCATGACTCAGTTGTCATCAAACTACGTTATCAAGACCATTAGTATCTTTCCAATACCACGGACTCAAATAGTTCAAAATGAGGGGGACCATATTTAACAGTTTTTAGATAAGGCCAAGGCGAACACCTTTTTTGTTCCATGACATTCCCCATAATCAAAGTCTCTATCCACTACTAACAGGTTCAATTGAGTTGCAGAGAGTACCCAGTGTTTGGAGCCACCCTGTAGGACATGGTATGTAGCAGAACGTATCTTTTGGCCATCTCCAGAATATTCCACTTTCAGTTGTGATTGTCGGACCGTTTATTGTAGTTGGTTGAATTCTGCTTTTGGTATATCATATTTAATGAGAATGAAGGTAGGGCATCTTTTCTTTTTATTCATTCATGCATTGTTGAGGTATTGAGGCAGCGATGAGAGAGGTTTTCAAATTAATGATGTGCAAAAGTAAAGGTAATGGCGATGAAAAATTATGTGCGTGTATTTTCAAATCAATAAAAAAGCATGTTTATTGGCATGGCGATTCGATTCCCCATCACACGTTTAAAAAAGATCGGGTTTTTTAAATTGGTATTGTGGTAACAATTTCACTCGTCTAAGAGTCAATGCTTTTAAACTTATTAAACTCTAAAATATCCTTCTATCAGGAATCAAGGCATAAAACAGTCACAAGTAACGTACTGAAATTACCAGTTTGGTTTTAATGCCTAGAACTGGGTGCCCTATTTTTGCGTATTGCCCAAAAAATGAGATTAGTTGGTTTTAATGATCGTTCGTTAGTTACATCAGTTTAAATGCATCATATTTACATTGATATTTGAACTTCTTCAAAATTAAAACGATTTCTTGCCAAACACAAATCGGGCAATAGTTCTCAAATGTTTGAACAATGCGCCCAATGACTAAAAGTAAAGATAATGGAATGTGTTCTACAGCTCTTGATACTGTGTTTTGATAAGATAAGTGCTTATGAGCCACAAATTCATTTGTCATCTGAAATGAACCAATATGTTTGATGCATTGTTATGTATCGTAAATGTACGGAATGGCAGCCTCATGAACTGAGGCAACCTCTCACCATTGCTCACACACGCACTGAGGCCTTGGTGTTAATTAACACCTAATAAGGAGCAAATAATGCGGTCATAATGAAAGAATAGTTCTCGAGACACCAACCGACACGAACACACCTTCACCGAAGACGTCCGACATTGCCCAGGGTTAGTTTCTTTATCATCTAATCTTTGAGGAAAAAAAATTCTAACAATAAATAAACCTTAGGTTCCTACCCAACAAAACTGAACACCCGATATCTCACATTGCAAAATTGATTCTTTGTGCGAGGAATAGTCACGGATCAAGATGAATTGTCAAACTCAAATTCAACTATCCTTTTTCTGTTTGGGAAAGTCAAACGGACTTTTCGTGTCCGATTTTGGTACATTAGTTGCGTGATTACTACCCATGGGATTAGATAAATAATGACGGGAGATTGCGACTAGGGCTACCAATTTACATTTTCAGCGGCATGTGGAATCACTAGCGGAATATTGGAAACCCGTTAGTTAGGAACAAAATGTAACCCTGATTTTTCTTCTATCACACCAGGGTTGCTTTTAGGATCAAACCTAATCTTTTACGTCACGTTGGAAAGGGCTAATGCTTTGACTTTCCTAGCTTTCTAGCAATCCTGATAATGAAAATTTATTTGATCCCGGCACTAGTGATTACAAAAGTATGTCATTACGTTAGATGGAAGGTTTGATGCACACCCTGACAGTTTTCATGAAGCCCCACATTTGTTACTTTCAATATAACAGGAGCAAGCAAAGAAAGCCACAGGCAAAAAGGAACTAAGTGGTCAATAACTTGATCTATGATTATGGACAGTTATTTTATATAAAGCTGAAGATTGCATGTTCAGTTTCATACATTGGTACATACACAACAGCCATGCAAAAAGGCCCTGTGGACTCATCAAAAGGGCTTTGTTCAGCTTGTTCCTAAGACAAAGGTCTTTAAATATGTTTGCTCATGTAGCAAGGTCTATGAATTTTGATAAGCTATGACACTATTCTAAGTTTGTGAAGGGAGGAGAACTTCATTCAAGTTAATTCCCAAGGATAGTGGGTGGTGCTTGGCTTGTTTCACTCATTCAGATACTGGTCTTTCACAGTTTCATTCTCTTTGTACTCAATCCCAGTGGCCTGTATTAAAAAAGTACAACAGTGAAGTCAAAGCACCATTCCAGTTAATTTTGAACCTTCATTTCTGTTCCAAAACATTGAGTTTACATTGATCCCAGATCCAAACCAAACACATTTTTGTAAATGTTGTGCTTTAAAGGTTAGTTCAAGTGCTTAAGCTTCTCTTCAGGCATCATTATCTGCAATCACAGCAACACCAGAATCAAACAAGGTATACTTAAATAGAAATATAGAAATTGGCTCAACAACTGTCATTTGAAACATTCAAAGTATGTTAAAGGGTGCCTGAAGGGTAGCTAAAGCCGTATATGACATGTAGAACAAGAGAATATAATATAAATGTGTTTGGTTTAGATCTGGGGCCCAGGTAAACTCATTGTTTTGGAAAGGAACTCAAGGTTCAAAATTAAATTGCTATGGTGAGCTGAACTCACTTCCATACTCTTCTAAATAAAGAACCCTACTCAATCCATTCCTATCTATTCAAAAACGAAACGCATATAATGGGTAGAGGAGGTCCGTGATCTCAAAACGCACGTTAAGCGTCTATGGTCCCTACAATTGACCCTAAATCCTGGGTTGGGACAAAGCTCATGAATGCTTTTGAAAACGTACAATATCAGATACCTTTCGTACCTTCTCTGAACACTGTACAATCCCAACCTTTCTAACCTCTCCCAATACGAGAGCTCTCTCACATCCTCGATGTTCCTAGTGAAACATCTTTAGACCTGGTCGAGCTTTTGCAAACCTGCTGATCTAATTGGAGCCCAATTGATTAACTCTTTCGTGAATCAACGTCTTGTAGCTTCGGATCAAGGAGTGTACATGAGAGTTACGGTCGACAGGGTTCGCCACTAGTTAAACACTTTTGCTTCTCCGGCTTTTTCGGCGTTTTCCGGTTTTAGAATGTTTGGTAGTTTTACAATTTGAACTAGTTTGAACGCTTTTTGCCGTTTTTGCGTTTCAAGTGACATTGTAATGTACATTCAGTTCCCAGTTTTAGATAAAAGCCTCATTGAATTTGAAAGTGATTTTGCGTGGCTGTGATGTCTTGAAAATGAAAAAGAAGTTGTAACATGTCTAAAAAATAGTTGCTTAATCATGTGACTGCTTTACAACAAATTATAACAGAAAATTAGGTTTGATTTCCTGCTATAGTGACCAATTTCACGAGGCAGTTTGTAGATTAAATAAGAGGCAAATTTAACTAACATGAAAATTGCTCCAAAAGATGTCACTCCACAGGCAATCAAGCGATGTTCAAACTTCATCAGAGGTTAAAGCATGAGGGTTTTGCGGACCTCTTCAGGCAAATCACATAATTCGAGAACCCCATTTCGATTTTTCAACTCTGATTTACTTGTTAGTCCTGTATTGAGATGCAAGCGCATATTTGGTTTCCTTACCGGCTGATTGCCCCCCTCCCATTCATTTTTTTAAATAAGTCATGGACTTAAAGTTGTCTCACTTCCATAATACTTTTTGCAAAAGAATGTAGGAATGCCCATGATAGAACACCCTTTGCCAATGGTAATTACTAGGCAGGGGCAAAAAGTGCAAAGCAGCAAAGCCGTTAATCGACATTAAATGCCAAAATCAGCCTGAAAGCCTTTAAACCTAAAATTTTACGAAAGGTGTTAATAAAATCAACAAAAACGGTATGTTGAAACACATTTTTCAAAAAAGTATTAATTTGCAAGGGTCCTTAATACAAAGCCAAGCATTGTCTCAATTTTGGACAAAATTGACATGAAGTTGCTTTGAATGAGGTCGTGGAATGGTTACCCTTGTCTATTTTGCCTTCTTTCAGGGTAGATCTGTACAATAGATCTAATTGAAGAAGAAATGGAATTTTTCTGTTTCAAAAAGAGAAGTGACTTAGGCTTAGACTTGAGGAAATAATGAAAGTATAGGGTATTTTCGGACTGCTTAACTATCTCAACCCCTTGCTTAGCTTGTCTCTTGGACGTGAAACTGACTGGTTCTTTTCATAACTCATAATTTTTCATAACTGTTTTCACTTGTTTCTCAATCTTAGTGTGGCGCCCAGGACAATGAAAGGTTGAATTATTTTTGACCCTCATAAATGAACAATTAACGTCACATTGATTTAAAACTTCGTAGCGAATTCTAACGCCAAGAAAGCTCTTATTTCAGCCAAAACACTGTTTTGAAGCCAAACATGCAGAAAAGTGCAAGATAAAAATGAAAAAGTGCAAATAAAGGTTAAAAGTGTAAATGAGTAAAAGAAATAGGATTTTTACCCAATATGACACTCCTTAATGATTGCAGACTTTTTAATCAATAAACTGAATTTTTCAAGGGACTATCCTGCTTTTTTTAAAATTCTGTTTAGAGTCATATAAGCAGTCTATTTTGTTGCATCAAGCCGACCAAGCTTTCAACCTACCAAATCAGCATCTCAAGTTTGCTTTGCTTAAATCATTGTTCTAGGTTTGAAGGTGTTATAGTCGTTTTCAGATGTGCTGGGGAGTATGAACCAAAGTGGCTGGGCCCGTTTTGGGACCTGCCTTTGACCTTGGTTTAATGATAATTTGACGCCTAAGATCACGTTCATACAATCTAAATTAATCACCGATATATTATACTCTTGAACTATGCATGTGTTTCTTTTGAAACTTTAACCAATGACCATTAAGCTCAAAGTCAAAGTCGGAGTCAAAGACGTGCAAAAGTTTATTTTAGAATAATAAGATTCACCTAAGCAAATAATGTTTCTTGAATCCAATATATTAGGTTTTTAACTATCACTTTATCGCTGAACTTTAATCATTTATTGACCTACTTACCAATTTAATTATTAACTTTTCTTATATATTTCTATTCATTTATATCTTGCCTATGTATAGTACTGTATCCATCCTCGACGAGATTTAATACAACGATTGAACAAACCAACAAGAAACATAATTATTTCTTTTAGGACAACGGAGTCATCAACGATGCCTTTGCCTCATCCGATTCTGACGAATCTTCGAGGATTCGAAAGAGGTCTAATGACGTGCAAATCAATGAACTCATCGAACAGGTTGGTCCAAATTTTATCGAACAGAGAAGAGACAAGTACAATGCCGAGACATTTCCAAGGCATTTACAATCGATATTTATGATTTATGGCCCAAGAACTCCTCTCTTTCAACTTGTTCAAATGTCTCATGTACAGTGTCTCTGGTTATGCAACTAATCGCCAGGTTGACTTTATTTGTGGGAAACAACGCCAACCATTAAGAGTTTTTCCCACTTGGTTTCTCAGACTTGAGTTGGGCGTCAATTTATCTCGCTGGTTGCTATTGTTTTTTCGGAAAAAGGTGACAGGATGTCATGGAAGGGTGTTGAGAAGAAATGTGCAAATTGCGATTTCATAGCCTTGTCTTGAGCCGAAATCCCAATCTTGATTAGAATCAGATTGCTTCCAATGACTTGAGCGAAGCAACTCGATCGTTGGAGTGACGACCAACATTTTTGACGAGTAGATAGACAACCAATTGTCGTGAACCGGGTGATTTGCAGGTTTCAAAGGACAAATGTCAAGAGAGAGATGAACCCCGGCTCCTCCAAACAACATGCGGAATGGACTCCAAATCCTTAAGCTCCACCGACTTGCTACCGCGAAACCATCCATATTCTTTAGGACTATCGATTTGTGTAGGCACGTTGGATGTCTCTTTTGGCACTTTTTTGCACTGCAAACGTTTCTTGCAGTTTCGACCCAATGTGACCTACAGTCAGACAGCCAAACAATCTACATTCTCTTTTTCTTGTATGAACTTCGATTTTTCTCTTCATCTGATCGCTTTGCGAAGAACAAACAGGTCTCCAAAGAGTGGTTGGCCTTCTTGCAGGCTAGACAAAGTTGGTCTCCTTTGAGATTATCCTCCTTACATCTGTAGCCATTGACTGACAGATTTCTTCATCTCGGACGATCCAAGTACGGCTTTCCTCTCCTCTCCTGTGGCTTATCAACCACTTCTCCAAAGATGGGCAATGACATAAACCGAGATTGTTGCGATACAAACGCCGACAGATCCAGAAGGGGTGACGGGGTGCCTTGCTCCAATAAGCTAAAGGCTTGATTCCTCCACGCCAACCTCAAGTGATATGGTAATTTCAAAACCAGTTCTTGAATTTGAGAGGGCCCATTGAGCTGGACGAGTGCATTTCCATCTTTCAATAAAGTTACGACACGAAAGGAGGAAAACATTAAACTCCTCCAGAGCATCTCTATCGTCGTTCTTGATGGGTGGCCAATTGCTCAATTTCCGAAGGAAGGCATTTGCAATTACGAATTCGTTGCCATACTTCTGATTCAGTAACTCACGAGCTTCCCTGTATCAGCTCTGAGTTCAAGTTAAAACAACTCTGGACCAACCGCTGCGGGAGTGCTCGCGTGTATTTTTCCAAAGTAATGAAGTTTATCCGCTTCTGATCTGGTCTTGTTGGCAATTAGTTGATCGAAAGATTGTACGAAAGCCTTTGTACACGGTTGGATCCGACCCATCGAAATCTTTGGTTCCGACTTTGGCAAGTGAGATCTCTCTGCTATCTCCGCCAAAAGGTCGATTTGACGGATCATGTTACCTCCTCTGGTTTAGGAGAGGTCACGACGAATGGAGCATGGTCCGATATTCCACTGCGACTAGGTGCGATGTCTTCCTTTACTTCTGGTCTCAATTCGGAAGGCTTGATTCCCTCTATTTCGGTCAAGCACTTCTCGAAATCAACGACCCTTTTGGCGTCCATGGCCAAGCGAATTTCTTCTTCTTTGACCCTGAAGACTGCATCTTCCTCCAAGGCGTTTCGTTTAGCTTGAATTTCGGCTTTTCTCCTTTTCTTGTTGAAGAAGGCGGTCTTGATCTTCCCGCGCATATTGAGCTTGACGCTTCTGTTTACGCACGATCTCAAGCTTCTCGTTCATTTCTTTGCGAGCTTCTAACTCGGCTTTTTCCCTCGCTAATTTGATGCGGGCAGCGGATGACGTCCTTGAGGATTTTGAGAGCCTAGAGCTGTGGCTACTACAAACAGATGCACTATCACTAGGTCGTATCGAATCTTCCCGTTGGCTCTCGATCCAATTTTAATTTTTCTTTGTCGATTTGTCGATGGGCACGACTTTTCCTCATACCAATCATCCAGGCTACGTTTCTGATCGGGTCGGATATCGTTCCTATTGATTCTTGGTGATATGCCGCGTGAAGCAGGTCACTCTCTCTTTGGAGTTCCCTGAACTTCTCCTCCACGGCTTCCAGATTCTTCTCATTTTGAAGCAATTTCTCGATTTCGTTGATCTTCTTTGTCACATTTGCCAATAGGCCTGATGGCTTGCTCACTCGGGCAGGCTCCAATACAGTCTCGGGCTCTTCCTGGCTCCGAACCGAGCCGCCGTCGAGTCCATGTTGACCTTGTTACATCGACTTCCGAAATCTTGAGTAATCAGCCTCGTTTGAAACTATAAAACGCCTAACTTGAAAACGCGTCCACGCATCGCGATCCGATGATTAAATAAAAAAAAACTCGGTGGATGGTGTAAACGGTTTCCTATTGGATCAAAGTATAAAAACTTATAAAACTAAAACATATGTAAAAGATGGCATAGGTTAAAACTTACAAACGTATAGGTGATATCGGTTCAAATGGAAGGCGTTTAGAAAACTGTCGATTTGAATTCGAGCTCGGCAACAGAAAGAAATGAAGTGCTAATTGGTTGGTGTGCGAGTAAGAAGTGAGATGGAAGAATTGGCACAGATATGGAGAAATCAAAGGAAAGCAATTTCCACACTATCTAAAAAAATTGTCCAAGTCTGACTTGAAAGATGCAGCCGAATCAACAAGGCCTACGTATTCTCTACGATATTTAGAGGGAAGCAAATTAAACAATGAAGGAGCGCGAGAAAGAAGAGAAATGGACTTCATTGTTCGAACTAGCCTTGATTCTCGAGGACTTGAAGGTGCTCTCAACACGCACATTAAGCCTCTACGGTCACTAGAATTGACCCTAAATCCTGGGTTGGGACAAAGCTCATGGATACTTTTCAAGACGTACAGTATCGAATACCTTTTGTACCTTCTCTGAACACTGTACAGTCCCAACTTTTTTAGCCTCTCCTAATATGAGAGTTCTCTCAATCGTGTCATGTTCCTAGTGAAACATCTTTGGACTTGTTCGACCTCTTGCAAACCTGTTGAACTCATTGGAGCCCAACTGGGAGAAGCATATGCCGCAAGATGTGGCTGAACAAACGACTTGTACAGAGTTAGCATCGTGATGCTATCTCTGGACTTAAACGTGCAATATATCCAACCACACGTTTGAAAAGCTTTACCCACCTTCAACTGGATAAGCTCATCGAACTTTCCATTATTTTGGATAACTACACATAGATCTTTCATAGATGAGACCTGCTCGATATCTTTACCTCCATTATCTACGATCTCCAGTTTCATTTTGTAAAGTTTTCAGGAGGGAATAATCATCATAATTTTCATGAACTAATTTAAGATCTTATGTAATGAAAGTGTAGAAAAACTCCATTACTCTTTGATATGATAATATGCGGTACTTAGAAAACACATTTTTCCTTTGAAATTTTAAATTCATACCATTTGAGATACCTTGTTATATCCTGTTCACTTAGTAAGTAATGCAATTGATAACAAAAAAGAAAACATATTAGCATTGGTACAATTAGTTAATTTTAAATCACATAAATCATTGCTTTTGTCTGATTTTTAATGATGAATTTTACGTTTGTTTCATTACTATTGATATTAGATTGACTGATTACATGTACGAAAAACCATCTTTAGATGAATTTTTAAACCAAACTGTTTGCCATAAAACTAGAATTTAGATGTAAATTATATTGAATAATGATATTAAATTGATTACCTTAATAATTCCAAATCGTCAAATAACTATGGTTGGATCATGTATTGGCGCTAAATTCAGCAATTCAAATTTCACAATTTATGCAGACAGCTTGACTGCCGTATTATATCTAGTGATGTCATCCACCTGGCAGTTGGAGCCTTCCAAGTGGGCAAACATTGGATATTTGATCCACCGTCGATTTAGAGTTAGCCCAGTGGTTTATGAATTGGCAGATCTGTCTAGCCCTTGAATGTAACGTTGATCAGGAATTTTGATCAAAAGAGAGAGTTAGACTTCATTGTTCGAACTAGCATGGATTCACGAAGGCTTGAAAGTGCTCTCAAAACGCACGTTAAGCTTCTATGGCCACTAGAATTGACCCTAAAACCTGGGTTGGGACAAAGCTCATGAATACTTTTAAAAACATACAATATCATACCTTTCGTAACTTCTCTGAATACATGCTGTACAGTCCAAGTTTTTGCAAACAAGCTGAACTAATTGGTGGCCCAAAGATATAGCTGGACAATTGAATTGTAATCATCGTGATACTATCTCTGGACTTAAACGAGCGATTTATCCAACCACATGTTTGGAAAGCTTTGCATACTTTCAATTGGATATGCTCATCGTACTTTCCATTCTTTAGGAGGATTACGCCTAAATCCTTCATGGACGAAACCTGCTCGATATTTTTACCTCCATTATCTATGAGCGGAGTGTTTAATGGCGTCGATCCAAAGGCCATTGAGTGGAATTTTGTTCCATTCAAGACCATGTTATTTCTAGCAACCCAAGAGTTGATATGATCTAAGACCTCTACCAGATTACCGGAATTTTGACCGTTAACACTAATTTTGCGTCATCAGCATAAGAAAAGATACTGACACTACTACGAAGCTTCTACCGGTAATGTGGAGCAATGAAGATGATAAAAAGGAGAGGACCTAATATGGAGCCCTGAGGAACACCCGACTTTACATCAAGTATGCCACTATGGGTTTCCTTGATGTTAACCAATTGATTCCTACCAGAAATAAAACTTCTTAACCAATTGAGAACCTTGCCTTCAATCCCAATCTCTTGGAGTCTGTTAACTAAAAGGGCATGATCTACCTTGTCAAAGACCTTAGCAGAGTCGAGATAGACCAGATCGGCTCTCTACTTCCTCAATAACATGTTCTACATGTTCAATTAGTTGGATAACCGTGCCAAAATGTGCTCGGAACCCGTGCTGACTAGGAGGAATGATTTCATGGACTTCGAGAAATTCTAAAAGTTTGAACTTCATGATTTTCTCAAACACCATCGGAATATTCGAAGCGAGAGCAAGCGGCCCATTGAAACTGGGGCGCAACATATATCCCCCCTTTGAAAATTGGAACAACGTGAGGTAACTTAGTGAAGAGGGAATCTTGCCTTGATCCATCATGCAACGCATCAAATACAAGAAAACAGGAGCAAGAACATGTGAGCATCTTATTAGAAACTGAGATGTTGCAGGGCCAGGAGAACTCGAAAACCAGCATGGGCTCCGAGCGCATTTTAGCACGGTTACCCAACTGATTCAGTATATAGAGCAGGTCATGGATGGACTAGAGAGACATGAGCCAGTTGATGTAGTCTATCTTGACTTTGACAAGGGCTTTGCCAAGGTAGATCATGGCCTTCTGGTTAACAGAATCCATGAGATTGGGATAAAAGGCAAGGTTCTCAATTGGTTAAAAGGTTGATTCCTGGCAGGAATCAATTGGTTAAGGTCGACGCATCCCTTAGTGAAATACATGATGTCAAGTCGAGTGTTCCTTAGGGCTCCATATTAGGTTCTCTCCTTTTTATCATCTTCATTGCTTCACTTTAGAAGCTTTGTTGTATGATAGTCAGTACCTCTTTTCATGCTGATGATACAAAATTAGTTTTTTTGCGGACTTCCTTACGTTTGCAGCAGGAATGATCAAAATTCCGGTTGTCTGATAGAGGGCCCAGAATAAATCTACTGTTGGTTTTCTAAGAGTAACATGGCATTGAATGGAATGAAATTCCGTTCAATGACCTTTGGGTGTGCGCTATTAGACTCTCCACTAGTAGACGATGAAGGTAAGGGCATTCATTAGGTCTCTTCCATTAAGGATTTAGGTGTAGTCCTCCAAGATAATGGAAAGCTCGATTTACAACAACGTTGAGAAGTATACTGAATTTTTAATTCATCTGAAAATTTCGATGACCCTGTTTCAAAAAATCATTTTCTGAAAATTTGACTCGTTTTGGAGAAAAAAATATGGAAAAGGTTCGCCCATGTAGATTTCCATATTTTCAGACTCCACTGATTGTTATATTTTTCCCCTGGAGCATAGAAACAACAAATATGAGATATTATTTGTCATTTCTCTTTCTGGCATGTTTTCTGTTTTTGAAACTTTTTTAATAATAAAATAGAATGTCTTATAATTGATAGTTTATTCAAAAGTTGCATTATGTGTTTTCGAAAATTTACATTTTTAGCATGTTTCAAGTGCGGTTTAATATCATTTTGAGGCTTTTATAAATTAAGTTAAAAAAGTCATGTAATCACATGCTTTTGTGATATTGAAAATCCACATCAATTGCCTAATGATTTGTGTTTAGATGTAACTGGGGCATTTTGGAAACGAAAACAGGACCATCAATTCCAATACAACACAGTATTGGTAAAATAGATCATATGCTAATTTGGATTCAAAATTATTGAACTGTGTTCCAAAGTCAATTCAAAAAAGTTTTGAAAATTAGGGATTTTTTAGTCGTGTAAGTTTTTAATCTGAGCTAGAAATCCATAAAATCAAAAAAAGTTGTTCCTTAGAAAAATGCCAAGATGTGCCTTCGTATTTCCATCAAAAATTCAACAGGCGTTATAGCCATTGTGGGAAAGAAGGATGACTTGGCAGCAAAGCGTTTTGCCAAGTGGATGCAGGAGTTCGGACTACCTAAAGCAGCCTCAATCTTCGCTATTCCAACAAAAAAACATTTGTTTGGACCGAGCACGGTAGTTCGGTGTGTTTACGAACGTTTGTTCAAACCATACAGAATATTTGAGACCCAGTCCGTAATTGTAGCTAATCCTCGTCATAGATGGGTACAACTTCAGTGGAAAACCAACGCCGGTAATAGACAAATAGATCGTCCATCTCTGGTTCCGGCCAATCACTTGCACGTACAGAACAATGAACTATCGTGGTGCAGCTTTTCTTGGCCGTTTTAGGAGAGCTTGTGTGCGATCGTTTCTCTCACAATCATTCATCCACCATGACGTACGAGAGGTGGATGAGATTCGCACCCGATTGGATGGCATTGTGGCAGGTGGGAAGAAAGACAGACAGGCGGCAATAGAACTCCTAGTGGATAGAAATTAAGTTTCCACGGTAAAACTTGAACAAATTTCACAGACTAGTTCGCAATGAAGTGGGCTTGCACAAAAACCAGACCTCCCAACCAAACAGTAGCCAACGAGTTGCCAGTGGAGAAGTGGTGAATCGTGCCTTTCTGGACAGAAAAGAACAACTAGCTGAGATTCCGAGATGACTATCATCCGATACTTTCTGGTTGGGTTCGTAGTTATTGGGGCTGTTGGCCACATTGTGGAAGCGTTTGATTTCGATGGACATATTAGTCCGAGTTCGGAGAATTTTCTCCACAAATACGCTATGATTAAACTCTATGAATCCTGCTTTGGACTTGAAACCATGCAAAAGGTAAGTTCGCTGACAGACTCGATGAGTGCACGGAATGTACCATCACCATCAGTCACGAATGGGATTAATCACTTATTTTGTAGTTCAAAATGGAGGTAAAGGAAGCCACAGAGTATTGCCAATATTCTCCAGTCGCACAAGACGATGAGTTCGCCAAACCCGATTTAGAGTATCCAACCATTCATCGAAACCCCTGGCTGAACCAATTCGTTCAAGGCGGTCAAATCAGCCGTGAGCCATTGGCCACAAACAAGCTCTCCCATGGGCCCCCCTTGGCCCATTCCCAGCCTCAAAACGTTCCGTTAGGTCCTCATCAATCCCATTTCCATTCTCTGGGGTCCTTGTCCAACATCAAACCACCCTACTACCCCTATTCCCACTTTTATTCCCCTGGTCGGCCCAGTCCAACGTACTATCAATCCAAGTGGATGACTCGAAACCGCAGACAGTCACCGCTTTCATCTAGTCACGCCGACGACAACGGCCAGGAACTGAACCAATTGAGGAACAATATCATCAGCAAAGTGAGCAACGTAACCTGCATCCTCACTCGAATGAACTATTTGGACGACAAGGGTCTGATTGCGAAAGATAGCTTGAAGGCCAATATCCAAAAGGTGAACAGTCTAATGTCGTTTCGCCAAAACCTGAAAGAGCCGTCTTACTTCATGATTTCCCTCTTTCTTGTACCATAGATGCCATTGGACGAAATTATGAAGGCTGAACTCGTTCAAAGTGTAGATACATGCGCTAAATTCTCGTCGTGTTTGCCTCTCGAAGAATTCGAGACCGTTCCCATCGCCAAAACGGTTGCCCCCGCGGTGCTTTTTGTCAACTGTCTCAAGGGAAAACGGATTGAGGTCTGCATCAAAAAGGATCTTAGAGATAGACTCCGAGATCTCATACAAGTGAGTATCATTGCTATATTGTGTGGTACAGTAGTGGGCGAGAGCTGTCAACGCTCGTTGATTATGTAAGATGATTGACTAGAATTCAATCTCATTTGGGGTTTGAATTGCGTTCTAGAGTGATGTCCAGGATACCGAGGGAGTTCTTTCTCGGTCTGATCCTCTCGCGGGTATTGGTCAAGCAGCTATTCCCTTACCACAAGATCAAGAAGAAATGGACACGTTTGTCTTTGCTCTATTATACGAAGATGAGCCCAAATCAATCTATAGATGAAATCCGTTTTCTTTATGCCTTCACATCACGATTAGTTAGTAATACTGTATGGCCGATGATGATAAATAATTACCAAGGCCTTCTATTCAAGGGTTTTATTTCATACACCAGTGTTGAAGTCCTCAACGTTTAAGGAGCCTCCCCGATGATGTCCGTTTTGATCTAAAGTAAGAGCAAACAAATAGAAAAACATGGAATGTAATAGCTGGCTCTCAATTTTCATCCTCAAGATTGAGTTCAAGGGGACACTGCAAAGCGAGCTCTTACATTAATTTGTCGCCATCCGGATTTGGTTTTGACGATGAGCATTTCTTGGCTCAGAAGGAACCCGATGGTTCCGATGGAGCACATCTCAAACTTATCGTTCAGCTCGATGGCACTTTGAATTTGATGAACTTTCTCCGGGTTGCAATATTGATGGTTGGAGTTGAGTTTTTGCAAAGCGCCGAACGGATCCGCCATCTACCAAGTCAAACAAGTCAAACGGTAAGTGGGAAGCTAGCACGATTCTACTCGTACTAAAGGTATGTAGCTCAGTAGCTCAGTTCTTACCCTCATGTTGACTAGACTGGGTTTCTGATTCACCTCATCTGAATGAGGCGGACCCGGAGGTCCTGGCGGGCCGGGTGGACCGCGCTTCCCCCGTTTCCCCCGTTTGCCGCGGATCAAGTTCAAAGCAGACTCACTCAAGGTCGATGGATCTAGCGTCGGACCAGGCCAGCCTCGTGATCCTGGCACACCAGGCGCCCCACGGACACCCTTTGAAAGAAGCATCATGGCGTGAGTTTCCGTGAGAATTAGGCGACTAAATACTGGCATACTCAGGGATATCAATTGTTAAATACTACCGGCCTCAAATCGTCACTTCTTTTTTTTGCTCGTGAGAAGTGACATTTAAATGTAAGTGCATGTACGCGCCTTGATGGGGGAAGGCCTTGCTGTATATGGATGTCGATTCATTGATAGAAACACTTACCTTTTTCCCGGTGTCGCCTTTTTCACCTTTAAGACCCTTCTCAGTCTGAAACTTGATATCATTGGGGAAATATCCGGGGGCCAGTTCGATTGTGCGGCCCGGTTCTCCTCGGTCGCCCTTGGTGCCCTAAAGACAATATCTCGATTTGTATTCACTTTGTAACCCAGTCAGCCTAAGATTTAATTACTTTTAATCCTTCGTTCCCTGGAACTCCAGGGATACCGGATTGTCCATCAAGCCCTGGCATTCCTTCCTCGCCTTTAATTCCTGGTGGTCCAACCGGTCCCTCATAGCCCTGGGAAAAGACGTTGTTTGTAGCAGTTCAATGCTCTAATAAGCACAAAGATAAGTGATCGATAGCTTGGGTGGGTAATAACAGGAGTAAAAATGATCGAAAAAATTGCATATACGTATTTCAGAAATATTTAATCATGAAGCGCAAATGTAGCTTGTTTTCTGGAGTGTTTAATGCCCATGGCTGACGGCAGTAGTAGAATACAGCAAGTAGTTTGCCATATATATGACAATTGCAACCAAGCTATTTTCAGTGAAACTACTAAACGACGTGTTTGAACCCCACAACCCCACGCATTTAGTCTTTGTTTTAAATGGCTAAACCAGCGCTTAACATGAACTGAGACATCTCCTAAAGAGTTAGCACTTGCATTTTTTCGGTTGCAAGAAGCCCGCATTGTGAATTTTGGGGATTGAGTTTGGATCCCATTAGAGGAAGCGCTGGATTGATACATTGTTCGACTTTTTGTCTTGAAACCAAATAACGCAAAAAAAGTTGATCTCTTGTGGCTTTTGAAAGTCAGATGTAGCCACTGGGTAGCCAGGTTTTGATTATTGAGTTTTAAAAGTAGTCATTTTTATCAATTTTTGGCCGCCATGAGGATCATCTGGTAATGCTACCTAGGAGTTCACCTCGGGCATGCCAAAGTATGGTAAAACATGAAAAGTATTACGGAAATATGTAAAAATATTTACCAATTGCGAAAACTGCTCAAATATTTGAACCAAAATATTTTATTACTAGATTCAGATGCAAATTCCCGCACTACTGAGTTATAACTAGACCTGGAAAAATTGGTAAAACCTGGAAAAAGTGTTTTGACTTTTTTGTCCCTTTTGGTCTCAAAAACATTTTTGAGCCAAATTTTCATTTTATTCACTTTTTTAGCCATTTTCCAGTTTCTCGAACTCTTTTACGGCTTTTTCTTACTATTTTTCACATTTCAGGGTTATTTTTGATCCTTTATTAGCAGATGTTTTCGTGGCTCATTCCCTTGACTGCTTGACCGCTTTGCCTTATGCCTCAACCAATCTGAGTTGAGAATTTCGGTCGACGCAGAATTTTAGTGGTTCTGGGAAGGGATTAAGCAGATAAGCCACTAAAATAGCAGCTATTGTCATTTTAGTCCTTATCTGCTTCCCTCTAAACTTGTTGTTCCTTGTTTGGGACTTTTCAATTTAGTTCTGAGGAGCATGATCATATCAAGGATTAACTCCTCAGCCAAAACCTTTTACCAAGTTTTTTTTGTTTGCTGGCTTTACTGACTCTTTTCACTGGCTTTACTAAACGCTGCAAAGAATTTCATCCTTCGGTATAATGAAAGATTGTGATTTGTCTAGCTATTGCCTCTTAACCGTTATTCTGTATTTGGTCTGCCAACGGATTTGAATATCAAATTCAACTCCTTTTATCAGTTTGGGAATTCTGCAAAAAAAAGAGCCCTGCAATTGAGCTACATCTGCTATCATAGGTTTGAACCGCCCCCCCCAAAAAATGTGAACAAAAGCATCCTCAGCAGCAAAAACAGTTCTTTCCAGAAGAGAGTCGATGGTTTATCATGACATCTCTATCAATTAAGAACGTGTCCTAATGTCGAACATTGCAAGAAAAATACTTAACTTGAGCTTCAAAATGGTTTGGAAATAATTACACATTGCAGATGTTTGGCCATACATTGAATTTCAACTTGAAACCACTTCACAAAGAGCTCTCATATTGAAGTTTGGACGAAATTAAAATGCAGACTTTTTGATTTAAGATTTGACACCCTGACCTGTAATTGATGGAAAAGAGAATGTGGGTCTGCAATCTACTTGCACCTGATCANTGCGCCCGGTCAATTGCGCCCGGTCAATTGCGCCCGGTCAATTGCGCCCGGTCAATTGCGCCCGGTCAATTGCGCCCGGTCAATTGCGCCCGGTCAATTGCGCCCGGTCAATTGCGCCCGGTCAATTGCGCCCGGTCAATTGCGCCCGGTCAATTGCGCCCGGTCAATTGCGCCCGGTCAATTGCGCCCGGTCAATTGCGCCCGGTCAATTGCGCCCGGTCAATTGCGCCCGGTCAATTGCGCCCGGTCAATTGCGCCCGGTCAATTGCGCCCGGTCAATTGCGCCCGGTCAATTGCGCCCGGTCAATTGCGCCCGGTCAATTGCGCCCGGTCAATTGCGCCCGGTCAATTGCGCCCGGTCAATTGCGCCCGGTCAATTGCGCCCGGTCAATTGCGCCCGGTCAATTGCGCCCGGTCAATTGCGCCCGGTCAATTGCGCCCGGTCAATTGCGCCCGGTCAATTGCGCCCGGTCAATTGCGCCCGGTCAATTGCGCCCGGTCAATTGCGCCCGGTCAATTGCGCCCGGTCAATTGCGCCCGGTCAATTGCGCCCGGTCAATTGCGCCCGGTCAATTGCGCCCGGTCAATTGCGCCCGGTCAATTGCGCCCGGTCAATTGCGCCCGGTCAATTGCGCCCGGTCAATTGCGCCCGGTCAATTGCGCCCGGTCAATTGCGCCCGGTCAATTGCGCCCGGTCAATTGCGCCCGGTCAATTGCGCCCGGTCAATTGCGCCCGGTCAATTGCGCCCGGTCAATTGCGCCCGGTCAATTGCGCCCGGTCAATTGCGCCCGGTCAATTGCGCCCGGTCAATTGCGCCCGGTCAATTGCGCCCGGTCAATTGCGCCCGGTCAATTGCGCCCGGTCAATTGCGCCCGGTCAATTGCGCCCGGTCAATTGCGCCCGGTCAATTGCGCCCGGTCAATTGCGCCCTTTCTTAACCCTGACTTGACCAAATGCTCGTGAATGCCATTAAAACTCCAATAAAGTCATAACTGTTCTCGAGCTTGGAATCCCTTGGTATCAAGTAAGAGTCAAAGCTGAACCGTCGTTTCAGTTTTGATCAAATAAGTCGAACTAGTAATGTTGTGATAAATCTCCATATCTGCCTACTCTGCAAATTTTCATACCAGTACTGCCAACATTGATATCAGATTGTTTTTTTTGGAACAGAAAATGCAACTTCAATCTAGCTGGGATGAAAGTTGGGAGTGCTGGTTTGAAAACTGGCGTCATGGGCAGATTGATCACACCAGTACACTGTTCCTAAAGGAAAGCCCCCACCCACCCCCGCACGCATTCTTCTTGCCATGTTGAAGAGATTTCACCTCTCTGGCTAGATGGCCCCAAAGCAAATTCTGCCTAAAGTCTGCAAGTGCAAAGCAAATTCTGGCTGGCTGACCAGGCGCAAGAATGTTGTAGGCAGCTGGAAGTAAAGTCAACCAACCACTTCCAACTGCCTCCCCAAGACTAAACTGACTCAGATCACGGGAGACAACGTGCTGCCCGTGCTGCCTCTCTGGCTCAGCCTGCGCGATCCATCAAGCAGCCTGATTGTGCTGGATAATGTGGCTAGATCCCCTTGCTAGATCCAGAGCTTTGGTGCTGGGTTGCCCTAGGTGACCATTTTAAGACAAGTATAAAACGGCATGGATGAAAGCTCAAGTACAATGGACTATTTGGCCTTTTATTGCTTGTTCAGGCCGGATTCGCAAACCAAAAGAACAAAAGAATTGAAGATTGAATTAGTGGTTAGCTAATGAACTGCCCCCAAATAAGCCCATCAAGAAGGGTTGGCTAGCCAAAGGGGCGGAAAAGTCGAAGAAAATCATTGAGAATCGTACTAGGGTATGGAATTTATGTACTGAGCCCCATCTGCTGTTTTGCGCTCTTGACCCGCTAGATGGCGATTTCGAAAGTCAATACATTCAATGAAACATCGTTTTACGTGTTTCACAAATTGGGATCGGTAATTAGATACCAGTTTTCGCCAAGTATAGAAAGAATTATGATTTGAAGAATAAGAACTAGTGTTGAAGGGTTCTTAACTATAATTATATTACCCTCTCTCCTTGGGGGCCAATGAGGCCGAGTTCTCCACGTTCTCCTGAAATGGCACGAAAACATTTCAATCATGTCATCATTATCAATCATCATCCTTGGTTTCTTTAATCACCACTTCCATGTAGTGCTTTTGTGCAGCCATAATTTTATTTTTGAAACCCATAAACCGGGCGTGACATTCCTTCGATCGATATACCTTTCTTTCCCACTTCCCCTTTGCTGCCTTTTTGACCCATATTTCCTTTTTGACCGTGGTTTCCCTTGGCTCCAGGCAAGGACAGAGACGATGCGGTCAGAGATTGACTCCGGGGCGAGTCCTGCAAAAAGAATGGCGTCTTCTCATCCGAACACATCCGACATTAGAACTGACTGCAGATATGTCCGTATATCATATATCAGTGGTTTGATAGATGGATGCTTGACTTGAAAATAGACAAATCTCGAAAGCATCGACGTGGAGCTTCAGTATTGGCATGTAAGAGCATCGAATTTAATGTGTATCAAGAATGATAAAGGTCTAATTTTGCTTACCCAAAAAGTGCATTTTACGAGCTTTCCTTCGGACCTTCTTCTGTCTTTTTAAAGCATGTCACAATCATAAACAATACGCCATCATTACGCAAAAAAATAAAGGCAACCCAAATGGGCAAACCGTACGAAAATAGAATAATAGACGAATAATGTCAGGAATTAAGGCAGAACAACAGAAGCAAATAAAAGTGAAATTTGTCGAAAAAAGTCGAAAATTGTGCGATTTTTTTTTATTTGAACCATAGATACAAAGGACTTTAGGTTAGTAGAGCAAACACGTTTGATGTGTGGCCGCTTGTGAAAAATGTATTGTCATACATATATGATAAGGATTCAAAAGCATTTCAATCAACAACTGTACGTATTGTTTCCTTTATTACCCTCAGTAAGCCACCTATCACTCAAAGTTGAAAGGTATACTAGACGATCCGTTGAAATTTTCTGGGTGCTTTTGCATTTTTTGACATCGGATTCTTATACAATTTTATCAAATAAACTTTGAAAAGTCACACTACAGAATTGAAAAAAAACAGAGAAAAGACAAAATGTTTCCGCAAATATATCTGATAAAAACAAACCGAAAAAACCCGAATATGATTCAAATTCAAAGTAAAAAAAAAGACAAAAACAATACATTTCTTTGACTTTCATAAGTTTCTGCTCCTCGTCATCAATATAGTGCTGCTCGATGGGCCTGATTCTGATTGAAAAGAAAGTCCTTACGTTTACGACAAGCTCTAGAATGATGACAGAACAGTGGAAGAAAAGTGTGTCGAAGGAAGTACTGGGTCACATGCACCTGTTTGGTCAGCAGGATTGGACTATACGTACCCGGTGCGCCATAAAGAACAACTTTGTTAACTCTTTCTGTTCTACATCCGGAAATAAATGAGTTAGCGAGACGAAGCAAAAAATAAATGGGCAGATGTTTGTTAGACAGAAAGTAAATGATAAAAAGTAAAGCTTCAAAAAACTTGATTTCAACCACGGAAAATGCCCAATCAGGAAGCCTTTGCTGCCCTTCTCCGTGTGGATTACCCGCATCTGAGGTTTTTAAGGTTACCGGGGTAAGCTGGAGTGCATTTTTGGCATGAAGAAGCTGATGAAAGATGATTGTTGACTCAAAGAATAGAATGGACTGTTAAAGACTTTTTGATTTACAAAAAGATTGAAAACCGTCTGGAAAGAAATCCAAAATGAATGTATGGGCGATGGCGGGTCAAATCGAAATGCTTAGGTTTCCCATCGGACAAATCATCAAATCCATCAGCTTGTCAAGTTTTAGGAAGGGCAAAGCCTCTGACTGATGAATAAATGTGAAGCACTCATATTGTCTGCTCTAAGGTGTTCACAGGTAAAGACTTGGATGCTGGCAAAATCATTTTTCATTCAGATCAGAAGATATTTGCCTCTGATCAAGGTTACAACCAGTTTACAACTTCAAAACGAATTTCAAGAAAATCTGTTTTTAGGCCCCAGAAGAGATGGAATAAAGCTGGGTCAATATGCCTTTGTGATTTCATCCAAGCATCCTACCTCAACGACTTTATTTGGGATCCTAGAACCAGTAAAGGAGTCGTCCAACCCTGTCTGGTATGAGAAAGAATTCCGTCTCTCTGCGGCCAATTACGTGGATATCATGACAAGTAGAATTGTCAATTGGAAGCTAGAAGTGGGGGAGGACCAAGGCGGAGTGTTTCTATTCACACAAGACAGGACCTTGGTCCTCACAACTAGTAAGACAAATGCCCATTTTGAGGCTGTGCATAACTCATTTTGATCAAGGATCAAAAGTCAAACATTGCTCTTTATCAGGTAGTGTTGTATGATTTTTGGCCCCGAATTACAGCCAAAGTCTGCAAAACAAAATTCTGCTTCGAAAAAGCCTTGAGGGTCACACTCATCCACACCTTTAGTGGCTTCGATTCCCTATTCAGCCTCAAAAATTGCTATGCCTTCTGCCATCATCTGAAGGCACGTATGAACGCAAAGGGCAAAGCCGATTTACAGCTTAAGTTGACTAATGTCACAAGAGCTCCCAAATGAAATTTCGACAAAATCGATTCATTATTGAGAGAGATATGACCATTTCAACAAATTCTTGTTCTTTATGACGCACCCGGTATGTTGATTCGTGCGTCGTCCACAGCCACCTTCAAAAGCGAATTGATACGAGATTTTCTCTATTTACCTGATACATCCTACTTCTCGAGGACCAAAGGGGCTAAAAAGAAAAGGGGAAGTCGCTGTTCGGTCATATTCGGACATTTTTTGAACCAAGATATTCCCCCATTTCAGGAAAACAATAACATTGAACTTGTCGTGGAAGAAAATACAATCAAACAGAATAAATGAAACAACCTAAACCTGAACTTACATCGTAAGCAGTTGCCAAACCTGGGGGACCTGGTGGGCCTGGAGGGCCTGAAATGAATGAATATTGCTGATCAAAAATTTGAACGGGCCTTTTTACTTTATTGTGGAAATTTGCCAATGGATAGTCAAAATGCTTGCTTTCTCACCTTGAGGTCCACTCGAGCCGGAAAATCCATCTTTTCCCGGTTCGCCTTTATCCCCTTGGGTTCCTTCTTGTCCCATTAGGCCTTTGTGCCCGCGGTCGCCTTTGATGCCGGCTTCCCCTTTAGGACCCCGAAAACCTCTGGGCCCCCTCAACCCCTGAAAAAAAAGGATTAAAATTAAGGATATGGCCAGACGAGGCTATTGAAAGTAAATTTGAATTTAATGCTCACTGTCTTCCCTGCCGGTCCAGGACTACCAAAAACGCCTGGCTCTCCTAAAATAGATAAAGTAATTGAGATTAATCGCTTGAGGCCATATCTTTCATTTCGAGTTGTCACAGTGGAGCCTTGCTTTGAACCAGAATGGAAGTAAATAGAGCCTTGGCCATTTATAACATAGTGTACAATACGTGGAATTGTATGTACACGCACCTTTGGGGCCAGGAGAAAGAGTTTGCCTGATTTGATTGGCCAAGGAAATGATAGTGGTTTCAGAGCAGCCGCAATAACTGCCAGAACTGGACGCATTGGCAGAATAACGAACCACTCGCTCCTAAAATAGGATCAGAACTTGAACGATTTTACCAATGAACTATTTTTTTGTCATTTCATCATTTCGAGCGCCTTACTGTTCCATGTTCTTCTTCACTGTTGATAGAAAAAATTGGTCCAGGAAGTCCAGGTGGTCCTGGCGGCCCTAATAGATTTTAAACAATGAATGAATGCCACATGCAATTGAGTTCTGAGACGAGTTTAAATGCATTAAACTCATTTTGGACCTACCAGGTGGTCCTTGAATGCTGTGACCGGGGGCACCCTGAAGGCATGATCGAGAACTTGAAAGTCAGAAGTGAAACCCAACTTGGTTACTTACCCTCGGGCCCATTGGACCGGGTGGCCCTCGAAGTGGTAATCCCTAAAGCAAAAGAGACCAACTTTCAGGGATACTCGTTGTTTCTCACATGCATTGTTTACCATTTTTCTGCGGTCGGGAATGTCACAAGTGCTTAGGGACGGTGGGTTGCCTTCGAAGACGCTTAGTTCACGAATCAATCCCTAATAGGGTTTAAGAAAGGTCTGAGTCATATAAGCACAGGTTTAATCATTCCACATCCCCTCACCTCAAAATCGCCCATGATGTGAGGCCCGGCTCGCCCAATGTGGAGGGTGGCTCCTAAATCAATGAGCAATGGTCGCTGAAAGTCCACATGCATACCGGAGGCCTCCATGGCGATTGGCTCACAATTGAGGGTCATGGAAAAGCTCATCCCAATTTTCTTTTGAGAGCCAGTGCAAAAGTTGAGTAATATTTAGTAACATAAACCTGGCCATAATCGTAGCAGATCGAAAATGAAGGGTATAGCTCTGCGCGGAGCTGTTCCTCATATTAAGGCAGTTGACAATAATAACAATAAAAATGTTAACAATTCAATTGATAATGAGCTGTTCTTACTCGAATTTGTAGGTCCACCCATTTGGGTTGGTGTGGGTTGGTCTTGATGCGAAACTCTGCGACTGGATCATTGGACTTGTTTCGCTCTAGTCTCGTGCCTAAACTCAATGGCTGTGAGTAATAGATCTGGATCTTCTGGAACTGATCTTCTTCCTTCACAGGCGATAATCGAAGGCCGAGTTGAACAATGCGCCCCAATGGATCTACCACAGCGAACAAGAAACCGCCCTAAATAGCCACAAGCCATAGGAACTAGTATGTAGAGAAATCCTGTTTCGTTTTTTTTCCACGGTGTTATTTCCCCAGTGAAACTTACCCGTGGATCCAAGGACTTGTATCGTGCCGTGATGACAAAGTCAACGAAGAATGTGTTCCTGGGGTGGAGCAAGCCAAACGGGGACATGATATCCGAGCCGCGCTGAAGACCATACGCAGGTAAGCCATCCTCTGGATCGATGATGGGATGGACATTCTTCGCTTCGTTTAGCGGCAAGTGAATCATTTCCAACAGGTCGATGTGAGAGCCGCTGCCGTGGGCTCCGGCTGAGACTTGCGACACCACACTCAAGACGATCCCGGCCCATGGTACTCCCCACATTGTACAGACCCTGACGGTTATTCCGTCAACGTTGGACAAACTGAGTGAAATCGATACGAGGCCGCTGATCAACGAGCGTCTTCTAACCCTCTTCTGTGCATGGCGAGCTTACAGCCAGGTCCCTTTGGTAATGTGGATAAACGAGGCCATGGAATATTTGTGGTTGGTTGGTTGGTTGGCTGGCGGAGATAAGAAAGCCGAAAAAGGTGTCTTTTTTTTCCTTCGCCCATCCTCGTGTCTTTCCTTCTATTCTTCAGCCTTCCCCAAATGCCCATTTCAAGCGAGAGATCCATCCTCCATCCATACAAACACGTACATGTACATAGTTCACCTGCACTGCCGCAATAGAAGGGAAGACCATTCTGTTCCATACTTCCACACACACAGCGAGCTTCGTTTCCTGCCTCAGATAGTATCTTGGAATTATTTTGAAATTTTCAATTCTTCAAAAAAACATGGAGAGACTCCTCGCATCTACGTAGATTCATGGCTTTGAAAGAAGAGGATTATCTTTTTCGGTTTTATGGTACTCTTTGGGGACGTCTGTCTAGCTATGGTTTCTGGGAGTATCTCTTTCTGCCCACAGTGAGATCCATGTCGCTCGGAGATCTCTCGGTATGGTACTTAGCTAGTCTCACACCATCCTTGGGGCATGGAGAGTAGAGAGAAGGATGGCTGGGTTACGTGAGAACTGAGAAGGTGCAGTAGCTACAAGTAACCCAGTGGGTACAAAAAGAGCCTCTTTCTCCTTCCTTTTCTTCTTCCACTTCCTTTTCGTTGGAACTGTTGGCACGTTTCCGCCGCCTGCAACTGACTATTCCAGTATTATCTCCCTTCTCATACCTTACATGTTGTACAATTGAGGTACTGCTTATCCATTGAGAGGCATCAAAGTGGTTGGGGAAATCTCGAAAACGATGGACCAATACTTGACTCACTGTAGGGATGTCTCGGCTTCAATCTTTGGATTGATTTGGCCCGGTTGATTTCTGTCCATTCGATGGTAGCGCAGAAATAGCTCATACGATTGTGATCGAAACAGAATTTTGCCTAACATTATCACAAGTCATCATTGTCAAACGGCATTATAGTCTATTAAAACTCCAGGCCTTAATAGGCATATAATTCATGAATCAAACGAATTGAAAGAGCCATTACAAGATAGAACGTTTTTTCACTTACCACTCGGTTAAAGCTGCTCCGAAACGGAAGGAAAAAGAAAACACAATTGTTGAACTGTCTCATATCTAGAGCAGTCTATAAATTAGGTACTTTGGAGAGTGCTTTTGACTTTAGTCAGGCCATATTCAAGCCATCCAATTCAAATGCAGGATGATTACGACAGTGTATGTACTGTACAGCTCCTCATGGATGAATTCGAGTATGGAAACACTCGATGACATGTTTTAACACTTTATTCATTCCAAGTGATAATGTTGATGAGTCATGATCTTAGAAATCTTGACACCCGACCTCTTGAGGTGGCGTTGTCTGACAATTCTTTTCGCCGCTTACAATGATCAACCATTTTGGCCCAGAAGTCCAGAATGAGAACAGTCTTGTCTCGGCTTCCACTGACAATCCTTTGGGCGTCGATTTGCAGCGACACCACGTGTCCTTTGTGTCCAGGGAACTGGCGATAAGAGCCCACCTGGACTTGCTCGCTATCCACTTGAACACGGACATCCCAGACGTGAAGGAGGCCGCTGAAATCGCCGCAAGCCAGATAGTTGCCCAGAAATGCAACGCATCGGACGAAGTTGTCCGGCTCGATGAAAACGCGAAGACAGTGACCCGACGAAACACTCCAAAGACGCACGGTCCCATCATAGCTGCCGGACGCGATGACACTCCCATTCAGCTGAAGACCCGTCACCCCACCATTGTGACCCCGAAGGGTGAGCACGAGCTCCTGGGCAGCGAGTTCCCAAACATCAATCCGAGAGTCTTCATAGCCCGCAATCAAGAGGCGTTCGTCAAAGTCCACGGATGAAACCAAATCATTATCAACCTGAAAATGTCAAAAAAGGAGGGCACGCTCAATTTTGGGCGCCCAATAAAAGTAAACTTGTACGGCATAATGCTTGTGTTATTTCCACGTGTTACAAGCGTTCTCAACCTCCATACGTGCTTCTGAAGTGTCATGGTGATCTCCAAGGAGTCGTCTTGTAAAGTGCTCCAGTCAATGAGCGACATGGTGATTGTCCCGTCCAAACTGGCTGTGGCAAACGTGTCCATGTGAAGCTTGAGGTCCCAAATAGAGTCTGAATGGAGTGAGATGGTGTTGAGCTGTCGCCACTTGGATCGAGACCAGATTTTCACAAAGCAGTCATAACTTCCGGTGATAAAGATCACGTCATTGATCTCGAGACATTTGACGCCCTTTTCATGGACCTCTTGCTCGCGTTTCTTGGCGTTCCAGTCCAAATCCCACAACTGGATCACACCACTATTGAGACCGCAAAAGAGACTCTGGCCTTGAAAGGCCACACTCAGTACAAATGAGTCACAATGGAGCCGCTTGTTTTTGGGCTCGCGATATCGCCAAACTTCACGTAACTCGTGGATGCCACAACAAATCTGTCGGTAGATGAGATTGTCCTGTGGATCGCCATTAGGACCCTCTTGCGTGGCTGTTGCTAATTGATCCAACCATTTCTTTTTTAAGGCCAGTTCCTTGAGCGATGCGTCATGCTGGAGACTGTTTTCAGCCCAGCGTTTGAACATGTGAGCGCACAGGAAATCATACCACAAACGAGACACCCTGGTGCAATCCAGGGTGGAAACATGTCCCACATAACCAAATATATTCTCCACCACATGAATCATGTTGAATTGCAACAGCTGTTCCACCAAATCAAAGCGCACTTCCTTGTCCCTCTGACTCCCGAGCTCCAGGAGATGGAACCGATTGACTTTGTAAATGTTCAAGCTTGGATTCCATGTCATCAAACGATCGTCACGAGTTAGATTAATCTGAGGACGGGAATACTTGCTTCGATCCATGATGAATCGGATAGGCCTGTAATTAAGTGCTGTAGAGCCCTAGTGGGTGCACCGAGCAATCAAGGCAAGAAAAGACGTAAATCTTATGTACAACATAAGCTACACCATTCAGGATCTTTTCTGGCAACATGCCCATAATTACGTGACGTCATCGGACAACAAAAGTGGACAATTGGCAAGGGTATGATGCTTTCTGTCGCCCTTTCAGATCACCCCCAAACAAAATTGACGCTCAAGCATTTTGTTCTTTTCATGTCACAGAGTCTTGTGCTATTGTTATCAAATGCATCGGAGCTAGGGAGATAAACTTATGAAGGGTTTCGAAAATGAATTATTGGAATAGTCATCTCCAGCCACACTCCGTTATGCTTCTTAATTGTTAAATAACAGGCTGAACCCAAATCATGCTCGGGGTTGACTTAGTATCTCCGTTAGGCTTAAAGTATATTTTCTTTCATTAAATTCGGCTTTCGTCATTTTCAACGGTGGAGAGGAAACTAGCCGCCATTGTTAGACTCTTCATTTCATGGCCCCCTATTCACGAGTGGCAGGAAAGTCAGTTTTTAGTCACATCATACAAAGAAAGCAACTGCCATTGAATAAATAGATGATCCGGTAACATCTTTCAATCAGATGTGAACATTTTTTTTTTTTTACATACAACTAAAATTTGCAACATTTGGACCAAATATCATTTCAAGTTGAACTGGTAATAAATAGACGAAATATGATGCGTCGTTTTAATAGTACTGTGGGTTACAATCCCTGTGGCGGTTAGTAAAGCCAGTTAAAAAAAGAGTGAACGAATGAGTGTTTGATTGATTGAGCGCTTGGTATTAGCAAGCAAAACTTTCTGAATGGCTTACTTACTTCCGTTATCAATTACGTCTCGTTGCTCTCTGCTTTGAAAGGAGGCAATCTCGGCCAGTTTTATCTCCGATTTTATCATAGTTTAATTTGTTCACAAATGATTTATGGTTATTTATGCATCCCAAAGACAAGTGCAAAAACTTCAATCGTATTTATTCCAAAAAAGCTGAATATAACTAGAACAGAATTTGTGCATAACTTTAAACGGTGTTTGATATCAAACATAGTACATTAGGGCAGACGTGATAGAGGAACTGAAGTTGCCCTTACCCTTGACACAAATATGTTGTGCTCATCGATATCATCATCGATATATCTTTGTGGTTGAGGTGAATGGAAGACTTGGTTGTCAAAGAGGCGTGTGCATGTAAGTGCATAACAAATAGTACGAATTGAGAGCACTTGGATTTACTGCAGAGAGTAAGTAGTGGAAGACTTGTTTACGTACGGGCAACAGTTGGACAAAGTAGACTTATAAGGTGATAATCCGGAGCAAAGCAGGCCTGGTCGAGAATAAAATCTTTTGACGTAAACGTCAATGTTACTTTCCAGAGTCCAATTTTGGGCCATCTTTCAAGAAAGTATTGCAATAAATTGAATGGCGCATTGAATTTCCATCGGGTGAACGCTAAAAATTGGCCGGGGAAAAGCGAGCAGCTTTAAGTAGAAAACAGAGTGTGCGAGGTGGTTTCAATGCAAAGAAGAATGAATTGATGGTCACAAGGAACTTTCCGCTGATCCAAGAGGTGGCCTTTTTCCAGGTTGGAAGCCATCCCCAATTGAAGGGAGCTAGCCGAAGACCAGGCGTGACAGTGGAAATGGGACGCCTCGCCCCAAGAACCGCCCCCATGCCAAGCTAATTTCCTGGGCCTGAAAAACAGATGGCGATCGTAAGATGCCACCTTGAAAGAATCAGGCCTGTATTCGACTGAGAAGGCTTACCAATTCATGCTCTTCATGACGTCCTGTCCGTTGAAGCTGAAGATAGAGGCTTGAGTATCAAACTTCCCTCGGGACTCGAACACAGCACCCCAGTTGGGAAAAAGCTCTTGGCCCTGTCACGATAAC
>NC_081449.1:9549609-9550023 GCF_007210705.1 Tigriopus californicus | reverse complement strand
AGTTAGTTGGCACTTCGAGGCTCAGCTCTCGACCAGTTCCTCCTGGGTCCTTTTCCAACTCCCTAAGCCTCTCTCAGTCTCTCTCAGTCTCTCTCAGTCTCTCTCCCTTTCTCTCTTTCTCTCTGTCTCTTCTTTTCCTCTTCCCTCTGGTCTTGTTTTCCCTCCCGACTTACTTGGGACACGTTCTGTATTGCCCTTCTCTTGAATGAACCTTGATCAATCATCCTTCGTCCTGTTCGTCGTGCACTTGGCTGCAGGGCATTATTCGGAAAAGGGCTCTGTCTACTCGACATACCGCCATTCTTCTCACACATTCACTCTGGATACCAAATGAGTGAGTGTTCTCGCAGACAAAATAGCCTGGATCTTTTTCCTCTAATCTTTGAAGAGCTCCCCGTTGCTCCACAAGCCCCC
>NC_081449.1:9548525-9549581 GCF_007210705.1 Tigriopus californicus | reverse complement strand
AGCTATTAAACCACTCGGCAACTTGTTTACACTGAGGCTTTTTTCTTTTAGGGAGTGATTCGATCATTCAGTCAGTTTCCAATACATATACACACATGCTGGGTTGGACAAATTGGAACGGAAATGCGAAGGTTGTCATTTTGGTGCAAACATTTTTTTTCGCACAATTCGGAATGTCTAATTGCCTTGTGGCAATATATTTCTTCGTTTTGTCAAACCTTAAACTCAAATGATCAGCATTATTTTGAATTTGATGTTTACGATGACATCCTTGAAGGCGAGTCGATTAATTTTCATGTCCTGAAATTTGGGAACGTTAAATATTTCTTTATGAAAGCACTGTTGTGTACAAACAGCATACGTATATCGGACTTCCTCCCTCGTTTTACGATTTCAAGGGACTGAAACTTGTTCTGGTCATGGAAATGGCTATTCTCCTTGGTAGCACTTTTAGGCTGGATAGCCTTTGGCCTTCTTATCCAGAATAGGGCCAATCGACGGCAGTTGGCTCGCATTGATCTCGAATGATGCTGCTGACACGTGGTTAAGCAAGGTTTTCAACCATCGAGCGTAACATTTGCATAGTCATCATGGCATAAGGACTAACTTAAATAAGCTACGACCTCCGGATACATTTCGTTTCAAACCAGGCATAACATGTCCGGATAGTACCTACATTTACAAGCAAGAGGGTTGAGATACACAAAACGTTTTATTCGACAATGTTTTTTTTTCATTCTACGTATAACGAAAACAATTGAAATGCTTTTAGCCATGAATCGTTTTGATATGAGAAGTTATGAGGTATGCAGGATACCTACCTACCAGGCCCAAAAGATCATCAATGTTTGACAAAGGAAGCAGCAGTGACCCCTTTGAGGATGAACAGATAAACGATACCCCATCAAAACCTGCAGCAATATCCCTTGGGCTTGTGTACTAAAAGAGTCCCCCGTACATGTTTTCAGTAAACCAAAGGAGTTAGTTGGCACTTCGAGGCTCAGCTCTCGACCAGTTCCTCCTGGGTCCTTTTCCAACTCCCTAAGCCTCTCTCAG
>NC_081449.1:9541918-9548474 GCF_007210705.1 Tigriopus californicus | reverse complement strand
TTAGCTGACCATTTCCCAACCCAACCATCCCCATTAGCTCATGCTTTGCCTCCAGTAGAACGTAGCTTTGTTGATAAGAGGGATTTTTTACGGTTGGAGAGGATGGTCCAAGATCTTGTAAACTTGGTCCGTCAAAGAGAGGCCGTAAAGGGGCTATACTTAACGTGCATTGTCTGATTTCTTAAAAAGACAACACAAAAGTCAAGATCTTAGAAGAAACTAGCCATTGAGAGAGAGATTTCATTCATCTCTATAACAGAAACCTGGCTTCGGCCAGGGGTTTAGATGAGAACTAACCATAGTTGGTTTCAACTTAGTTGTTGTGATAGGATACGCCCTGATAATCCATATACCACATGGGGGCGTATGCCTATATGTTAGAACGATTTGCACATTAATCAGGTACAAATGTCGAATGGAGAAGTAAGAGTCTTAGTTGTTCATCTTCAAGGTCTTGATCTGTCTATTGTAACATGTATAGGCCCCCATCTTGTTCAGTAAGCTCTTTTCATGTCAGCTCTCCAATTCACTGGAAATGAGTTGGATCAGGCAGTTTGCTAAAAGGTTTTCTTTCTAGGGGCTTTAATTTTCCACATCTCAGTCGTTTGAAAAGCTGGAGAGTTTTGATCTCGCGCAATTTCTCCAGCATGTTGGTGTAGCCAGTAGAGAGAATAGCGTTATCGACTTGGTCTTTTCCAATGACCCTGATCTGATCCAGTATGTCCATGTGACACCTAGTAATCTGTAAGATCATCATGTTCTTGAGATAGGGTCGACCATGACTCAAAAGCTGGCGTGCTTTAGAGTAAAACCGGTCAAAAAGGTCGGTCTGCCAAGTTCAAGTTCAAAGATGAATATTGGGCATTGATTATAGAAAGATTTGAATAACTTGACCTGATTTCAATTCTGAAACAGGAATCGTCCATAGATGCAGCCATTATAAAGTTAGTTTCAGTTTTAAGGAAGTTTGCTCCAGTTTAGCAATCTCTGAATGTGTACCGAAAAGTGGTACACGGATAAAAAATCCAAAATATAGGAAGGCTTTGTTCAAAAAGAGATGCAAACTAGCGAAAAGGCTGAAGAGCACTTCGAATCCAGTAATCGTGGTAGTCTCCAAAAAAAGTTGGTCGAGTTCAGGGTAAGATTAAGGCCTCCATCGAAAATGACCAGTTACAAACTGAGAGTAAGGTGTTTCAGGAGCTTAGGTCGAATCCCAAGGCTTTTTCCCTTCTCCGAACTCTAATAGAAAAATGAATCACCCTGTTTGGGCCTTTTGAGGTTGATGGGGAAGCCATCAGTAATGTAGAGGCTATCACTAACATGCTTCTGAGTTTAGAAGCAATAGCTCATTTTCCTAATGACGAGTGCTGTTGAGATTGATAATGCTACTCAAATTGAGCAATTAGATGATCTCATAGTTACAGATCAAGATGCTTTAGAGGCCATCTGCCAACTGATTGAGCATTCAGAGCTGGTCATTGAGGAACTGGAAAGGCATGAGTCAGTTGATGTTGTCTATCTTGATTTTGCCAAGGCCTTGATAAAGTAGATCGTGGCCTTTTGTTGAATAGACTTCATGGCATTGGGATCCAAGGTAAGGTTCTCAATTGGATAAGAAGCTTCAGTCATCATAGGAAGCAAATTGTTAAGGTTGAGGATCCCTTAGTGACATACTTTATATGATGTTAAGTCAGGTGTTCCCCAGGGCTCCATCTTAGGGCCTCTCCTTTTATGATATTCGTTGCCCCGCTTCAAAAGCTTAGTATTACTGCCAGTCTCCCTTCTTATGCTGACCATTCAAAGTTAGTTCTGGTAGGAATGGCTAAGATTCCACTCGCCTTGCAAAGGACCTAGAATTAATCTATTCTTGGGTTACTGAGAGTAATATGGCCTTGAACGGAATGAAATTCCGCTCAATGACCTTCGGTCAACTCCGGTGAATACTCCATTCGTAATAATGGAGGTAAAGATATTGAGCAGGTTTCATCTATGACAGATTTAGGTGTAGTCCTCCAAAATAATGGAAAGTTCGATTAATATATCCATTGAAGGTGGGTAAGTCTTTTCAAAGTGTGTTGTTGGATATATCGCACGTTTAAGTTCAGAGATAGCATCACGATGCTAACTCTGGACAAGTCGTTTGTTCAGCCACATCTTGGATATGCTTCTCCCAGTTGGGCTCCAATGAGTTCAACAGGTTTGCAAGAGGTCGAACAAGTCCAAAGATGTTTCACTAGGAACATCACAGGATTGAGAGAACTCTCATATTAGGAGAGGCTAAAAAAGTTTGGACTGTACAGTGTTCAGAGAAGGTACAAAAGGTATCTGGTACTGCACGTCTTCAAAAGCATTCATGAGCTTTGTCCCAACCCAGGATTTGGGGTCAATTCTAGTGACGTAGAGGCTTAATGTGCACTTTTGAGAGCACTTTCAAGTCCACGAAAATCCAGTCTAGTTCGAACAATGAAGTCCATATCTCTTCTTTCTCGGGCTCCTTCATTGTTTAACTTGCTTCCCTCTAATATTCGTAGAGAATACGTAGGCCTTGTTGATTCGGCTGCATCTTTCAAGTCAGACTTGGACAAATTTTTACATAGCATTCCAGATCAACCCTACATTCAAGGACTAGCTCGGTCTGCCAACTCAAATTCGTTGGTAGACCATATATTATATAAAGGGAAGAAAGTCAATTATTAGACGAATTATGACCTTTCAATTTAATAGCACTGGGGATAACATTCCCTGTAGCGGTTAGAAAAGCCCGTGAAAAAACAAAAAAAGAAGGAAAAAAAGATTATTCGGAATTTCATAGAGAATCGGTGAAAAACCAAACCAAACCAAATTAAAAAAAACAGAAAAACCTAAAAGTTTTTAATAACCTCACTTAAATCTTATTAATAATGAACAATTGACTACTGTGATGTCATAAAGTAAAAATCAGATAATAATTGCTCAAACTTCAAGATCAGAATTAATTGATATTCGTGGTTGACAATGAACGTTTGATGAAAATACCTTTGGTAGGTAGAAAATAATCATTGCAAAAAGTGACATATATGAAAATTAAACTGTGAGATGTGTCTTTGTAATATTTCAACTACATGGTTGGCTAGTGTAGCTTGCCATGTTTTATAAACGCCTATTGATATTTTCATATCCTGAATTGCTTGAAGTGCCAACACTTGCTATTTTCGGGTTTTAGAGAAATGTTTACGAAAATGAAGTAATATCATTTATTTTTCATGCCATCGAAGAAGCGCATCCTTTGGTTTTTGCGATTACTTAAAATATAGATAAGTAATTTTTCGCTCTGTTTTACTGCAAAATACAACTTTCAAAGTGTAATAACGAAGCATCAGGTGTATATTGATGACATTTTAAGACAATGCATAAATAAGAATAATGATGCTATTGTTTGATTAGGTTTTGCTTTGGACAATAATGTTTCATAGTGTATTTTAAGTGGTTCCATGAACCTGTATAAGCTCCTTTCAAGCATACTGATTTAACAAAAATTGTTCCTTTTAGAAAAGTTGTTTCTTTAGCAAAGAAAATGGCAATTAAAAGTCTTGGCATTCTAGCACAGAGTTAATCAGAAATATTCCCCGAAAAGAGGCAATGTAATAGATTTGATCTTTTCTTGGAGAACTAAATTGGCCGGATTCTTGGTTCAAAGGTGTAACAGTCTGTATGTATGGGTGTGACTGACGCAGATCACAATTACATTCAAGGACCAGCTCGGTCTGCCAACTCAAATTCGTTGGTAGACCAAATATCATATAAAGATCGAAAGGTAATAAATAGACGAATTATAACCTTTCATTTTAATAGTAGTGGGATTTACATTCCCTGTAGCGGTTAGAAAAGCCAGTGAAAAACCAAAACCAAAAACAGATAGAAAAAAGGTTGTTCGGAGTTTCACCCATAGAGAATTTGAAACGTCTCCCAGAAGAATTGATGGCTTATTCATTGTGTCACAGTTCTTGGGCAAAGAATTGTTCATTTGATAATCCCCTAATAAGGTCTGGCGTCTGACAGCGTTTTCTCTCGTTCCTGCTATTGTTTGTTCGCACCTAGACGACGAAGCAGAGGGCGCTTCCTCAAACACATGTCACATTCATTCAGCTTTGTCACTGGGCTAAATTTACATGTTTGCTGGGATTGGAATGTCATGATACCTATTCAATTTGACATTTTTAAGGAAGAGAAAAAAAAGTCAAGTCTGCAAATAATAATCATGACAAAATATCCATTAATATATTGATTTGTCAATATCAATTAATGAGGTTTCACGCAAGATTTTAGTTTAATTGATTGTTGCATCTTTTTAACGAACAAAAAGCAAAAAAGCAAAATCAATACCCTTGTAACATGATAATTTTTCGTCGATGCCGAGTCCTTCTCCCGATCCAATTGATCCATCACCGCCCTCTAGATGAAATGGTATGAGTGTATGAATGCATTTGACCACTCTGAGTGGTGACCATTGTTCGCTTCACTGAGAAGAAAGAGATCATACCATATCAACCTCACGCTCGAATTCTGAGTACGCTTCGTGAAGGGTTGGAGGAGCAGGGACATTACCAACCTTTCGAGTGAGGGAGAAAGAAAGTTTTTAAGCCTCTCTAAGGGTCCGTTCCGTCCATCGAGTGAACTCGGATGTGAAATGGTTGAAATGGAATACAGCGAGTAAGCCTCAAGCACGGAAAGGTTGACCCTTGACGAACTCCGCCGATTGCTATTAGTGGTCCTACCCTCACCAGAGGCATTGCACATAGCCGACCAAACAACAAAACAGTTGGGAATGAGAGCCGAAGCAATTCAATCCCCTTGTACACATGCCACACCAACTTAAGAAATAGCAACAACAACAACAACAACAACAACAACAACAACAACAACAACGACAACAACAGCAGCAGCAGTGAAGCCATTTCATGCTTGAGTTGAGCCATGGCTAGGAAGGACCAACTTGCATGGAGCACTTGCGTTCCTTGGACGAAATATTGTTACTGGTCTCGTTTACTAGTTCTTATTTGTTGTTGTGGCTCAATTGGAAGGATTCTTGTACTACGCAGGCACACATAACTGGAGGTTCGTACATGTATAGTACTGTACAGTACAATAGCTACATACTGGCAGTAGCAGATATGCAGGGCACTTGGAACAAAAGAAACACTACATTCAGTAGTTGTAGGACTAGTGCGGAGATGTGCAGTAATGGAGAGGGATCTGGTTGGGCTTTGGAAATGAAGAATCGCCAAATCTCTTGATCCTACTGGAACATTTTAAGAGGTCTGCGCTCGGCAATGAAAGAGCTTTCAGCTTTCGCTGTGACTAAATACAAGAGACCCAATCCTAAGCCAGGGTCTGTCTGGTGCCACTCGGGTTGAGCCCTGGTTAGTGTATCTTGTCTTGTTTGCCACATGCCAAACAACCAAATTTCACGGAGTTGTTACTCAAAATGACATGATTTGAAATACATGCTTCCGTTGGAAGCCAATCATAGTATTGAACTGAAATAAGACTCTTGGAAATGACCACAAGAAACCGCTTTCGTACGCGCAGAGGCCCAATAAAGAAATTGAGTTGGACAGTAGGATTTAGTGTTTGTTACCCGAAACATCGGAACTTTTTTTGACCTTTTTATTATTTGTCCAAATTCTGATACTGATACAACACTCAGTGAAAAGAGAGGCATACCTTGAGCTGAAGTAGCCTAAATGATGCTGAAAAAACTAGAAAATCAACAGTCGCAAAGACAAGTTACAAAAATCGTTTACAGTAGATCTTGCTCTCGAGATTAAATAACCCTCTGCCTGTGAACCTAAGGCAATTGCTCAAGGAAGTTGAACCAATACTCTCTTTTAAAAGGTCCTTTGAATTGATATTTGTCCAAAAATCCCGACCAAGCCTTTGTTCAGGGTAGAACTCGAGTTCAGGGGCTTCTCAGATCGGCTAATACAAGCTCGTTGGAAGACCAAGTATTTTATTACTGTTCTTGGCCCTTTCATGTTAAGTTTTATTTTTGCACATTCAGACATGGTAGGTTTTGCATTGAATGACATTCTATTCATCGTTTATGAAATTCGTAAACGTTTAGCTAAAATATAAAAGCAACGGACATAACTCAGATTGAAAGATCCAATCACTTCCTTGAAAAACTGAAGCACTAAAATCTTAGTGGAGGACAGGTGTCAGTATTTTAACTTTCCCACTTGACTAAACGGTTAGTGTGCATTGTTTTCAAGCATAGAAAGTAGAATAGTCCGGATAACCGTAATAATAAGTGCAAAACTTGTACGTTTTTGCCTTGCAAGTTATCAGAGTGAAGTGCCCTTGACTTCCTTTTGTTCGTTATGATGTAATATTATAAGGACAACGAATAAGGATTTTACTGCAAATCTCAGCCGTCAAACCATCTAATAATAATGTTAAGAATTGAGTACTTCACTTTTTTTTTTAGAATTATATATATTGGCATTAGTAATTCGGTAAGTAGATTCGTTTTCAATTTAAAGTTTGAAATTTTCAATTGTCAATTTGTACAAGCAAA
>NC_081449.1:9540146-9541888 GCF_007210705.1 Tigriopus californicus | reverse complement strand
ATTAGTAATTCGGTAAGTAGATTCGTTTTCAATTTAAAGTTTGAAATTTTCAATTGTCAATTTGTACAAGCAAAAGCTATGCAATATCCTTGGGTTTGTAGCAAACCTTATCCTTATACCAGGATCAACATGGATGACATTTTTTATACAAGAAGTTGGTCAAATGGGACCTGAGGCTAGTTTTTTTAAACGCTCATACCTCCGAGTTAAGGGTTGGACGTTACCTAGAACGAACATTCGCTCAACACTTTGCTTAGTGTAGTTTTACACCGGTTAACGTCTAAGTCTCTTTCTCCGAGCTACGAGCGTTAAAAACTGGCCTCTGAGGCCAGTTTTTTCAACCCTCTTACCTCGCTCGGAGTCAAGGCTTGGACGTTATTCAGAATGAGCATCAACTTTCCACTCCTTTGAGCGTAGTTTCATTCTGGTTAACGTCCAAGCACCAAACTCCGAGGGAAGACCTCTAAGAAACTCGCCTCTGGCCATGTAAAATCCGACCAAGCGAGCGGACAAACTTAAGTTAAAACTGAATCAAAAACATATTTCTATATTGCCTACCTACTTCTTGTCTTTTACCGCCATTGCATTGGCAATGCATCCCGCACTGTTTAAAAGACATTTCCGTCAGATTCAAAAAGTTTGTGCACTAAATCCTTTTTTCTGCACACACCCCTTACACAGCAACTCTAACTTATTATCCTTAATTAAAAGGCTTGCCTGAACTTGACACGTGAACTAAAAAAGACGAGCTATGGTGTGAGTTTGGTTCTTTGTGGACTTAGCTCCATTATTGAGGGTGTGCGGTAAAGTAGGCAAATCTCCAAAGTTTTACCACAAATCAGGACATTTGCTCAACCCCGAGGTCCTGACTTGACGCAGATAGACTCAGAGAAAAAACTCCCTCTTCATGTCCAGACGTCAAGTTCAGCCAGATGAATCGGTAAAAGAAAAGTGGACTCGGGGCCAAGAAGTCGAGGACAGACTACGTATCTGTGCGAAGAGTACCCGAGGATAGCGGACAGAGTTGGGGCTTCCACTGGCTCTACAAATGTAGGAGTAAGGGTGGCACAGGGACGGAACACAATCATGGTTCTTGGACCAACCATCAGAACTCGTCCTTCTAACATGTCCTTCGCTCTTCTTGCGTCGTGGGTGGATCGGAAGGTCCTTTTTTCTCCTTCTTTCTTTCTTTCTTTCCATCCTTTTTTTCCCTTTTCGTACGAACCAAGATCGTAATGCTGGCGGTAGGGGTGTGTGTAGGAGATGAGGCTTGTGTCACCAACAAATACTTCAGCATCGCTTGCAGGGCACAAATCCCATTTGCCTTGGAATGCTTACTTCTTCCAGAGCTATTAAACCACTCGGCAACTTGTTTACACTGAGGCTTTTTTCTTTTAGGGAGTGATTCGATCATTCAGTCAGTTTCCAATACATATACAAACATGCTGGGTTGGACAAATTGGAACGGAAATGCGAAGGTTGTCATTTTGGTGCAAACATTTTTTTTCGCACAATTCGGAATGTCTAATTGCCTTGTGGCAATATATTTCTTCGTTTTGTCAAACCTTAAACTCAAATGATCAGCATTATTTTGAATTTGATGTTTACGATGACATCCTTGAAGGCGAGTCGATTAATTTTCATGTCCTGAAATTTGGGAACGTTAAATATTTCTTTATGAAAGCACTGTTGTGTACAAACAGCATACGTATATCGGACTTCCTCCCTCGTTTTACGATTTC
>NC_081449.1:9526875-9538911 GCF_007210705.1 Tigriopus californicus | reverse complement strand
GAAGTAGATGAAAATTTCTTGGAAACTGCCACCAAAGGAAAGAGGAGGAGGACAAGGAGGAGGGAGAAAAGGCACGGCCTTGAGAATTTATTAAAATAAAACTTTATCCCTTGAAGGATCCGGACCGACTGGCTCCTGACTCGAAGCAACAAAGACGAACTTTCCGGCCACTCGAAGGCGAGAGAAAGGGTATTCATTCTGTTCTTGGGTTTGCCGATGATGATGAGCTATATTCAAATCCTGAATTGGACTATCCAACTTCGATTCAGAGACTGGAAAGTAACGGTGAGAGTAAAAAAACAGCAACGAAAAAGAATCCAGACCGAGGAAGAATGTTCATTTTCTCTCCAGAGCCTTTTGGTCCGCAAGAGAATAACAGGCATTCATCGAACCGACAAATTTTGACGCCCAAGGGAGAAAAGGGAGACAGAGGCCCCAGGGTAAATAAGTCAACAATATCGGCCAAAAGGCTTCATTTTCATTGTGATCTCTGTTGTCAGTTATATATACCGTACTCTGTTTGCGTTTGTTTTCGTATAGGGGCCTCCTGGGATGACAGTACGTGGCCCCCCTGGACCTATGGGCCCCGTTGGACCACCAGGCACCGAATCCAGAGCATCAATTTTTGAATCATCATGTGATTGCAATACTAGTTTATTGCGGCAATATGTCAACGATATCCGACCTAAGCTCATCCCTGGCCCTCCCGGACCACCGGGGCCAATTGTAAGTCCTCATTAGCGGACAACAATTTCCAAAATAGTTGAGTAATATGGGGATCGGTTCAATCATTCTTTCCATGTTCACATTTCAAAAGGGACAAGTTCAAATTGGAGCTCAAGGTCCACCCGGGCCTAATGGACCCAAGGGAGAGCGAGGAGATGTGGGCAAAACTGGACCGGAGGGTCTTATTGGTCTGAAAGGCCAACCAGGTTGGTGGAAGTGCCCATTCACTGCTCTGTGATGCTCATTTATTCATTTGTTGGTTTTAGGTAGAGATGGTTTACCAGGCCTACCCGGCCCTCCAGGCCCCCCTGGGCCTCATATGATGTATACGCCCTCTTTTAAGTATGGAGAGTTGAATTGGGGAAAGAAAAATGTGTTCCATGATGAGGTCGTTAAGTTTTCACCCAATAGCATCATGTCCCATCAGCAAGGTCAGGGTGGATCCCAAGAAGCAGTCCAAGGACCCCGTGGAAAAGTGGGGCCAATGGTATGAGAGTGTGACCTAATATTTCAACAGTGCTCTGAAGCGAAAACAATGCTGATGCTCATTTTTGCACTAGGGACCCAGGGGGGATGAGGGGGTGAAGGGAGATCGAGGATATCCTGGTTTGAAGGGTGATAAGGGTGAGAGAGGATACGAGGGCCCTCCAGGTCCGCCGGGCCCAGGAGGTCAAGATGGAATGGCCGGCTATCCGGGAAATCCGGGTCCCTCGGGACCCAAAGGTGAGTGAATCATTGGATCATTGCATAGGGAAATCAGAGACGTTTAAATTCGAAAAGCTGCTGAAGTTTGAAAGGGGAAACTTTCGACCCTGTATCAACCAGAGGTGTTTGTTGTTGGCTCTAATTTGTAAGAAACTTGTATCGTTGGAGCTACAAAAAGTATGAACCCATTTTTAAGGTTTGCGGAAATACGTCTTATTAGACGTTGATGATTAACATGCAATGTATAGAAGTGAAATATTCAACGTGACATGAGGATGGTTGTTTCCTATGTAGAGCCGTCATTTTAGGCGAGTATGTCCATCATATTGAATTCATAGTGGTTATTAGGGGAAAGACTCCTTAGAAACTACAAAAAAGAACATGGCCATTACTGCAAATTTTCATTAAAAATATTCTCTCAATCAAACCGTTACACGTCGGAAGATTATTGAGACAAGCATACAAAAAAGTGCGTGTTTTGGACAGTGCGGTAAAAGTAATAGCTCTTCCATTGTAGGAGAACCCGGCCCGCCCGGCCCAGCTTTTGGAAACAATTACAATACCTATGGAGGATCAAATCAAGCGCAAAATATGATGGCTCGGAACTTGAAAGGGGATAAGGGAGAGCCAGGCACCACAACGATCATCCACCGAGCTTCGTCCTCTCATGTAATCAGTATAAAAGATAATCTTAAGAGTTGGTAGATAGAAAGGTATTGATTGGACTGTGCTTCAGGCCCACGGGAAATTCAAAAAGCATCATGGAGGCGAACATCGCCACCAGCTTTCGGATTGGGCACCCTCCCTGGATGTGCTCTACTCTCTCACTGATTTGGAGGCTGAATCCCCCGAGCGTTTCCCTGTTGGATCTTTGGTGTTTGTCCAAACATTGGACTCATTGCTTCTTCGTGGACAAAGCAGTTGGGCTGTCATTGAGGTAAGTCAACCCAAGCTGATTCAGCTTTTGCAGTAAAAGTAATCAAGTAGCCGCTCATATCCATATCTACATCGTTTCGTGCGGGTACTCTGAGTTACTAAAAAAGGGAAGAGCGAAAAAAAGAGTTTCGTTGAAGGCCGAGTTTTGAGAATAGTATGATACTTTTTGTCTAAGGTAAATTTTCTTGACATTTCGCATTATTTTCATATTCCTATACTCATCTTCCTTGCATCTGATAGAAGGGTCGGTCGGTACTCGAGATTCCCACCCCATCGCAAGAGAGCAATCATCTGCCCCCGCTTTGGACCGACGAGACCACGTCAAATCTGGAGATTTCAAACCCGCCGTTGGATTCATTCGGCCAACCCGCTCTCAAACGGTTCAACCCGTTCTCCACCACGGATAAAATGGTGACAGAAAAGAACAGCTAGAGAGTCTAGCGAATGAGCGAGTGAATTACATAGTTTAGTACTCTAGCATGCACCGTGGAAATCCACCTTCATGCAAAATAAGCATGGGTTGATGCTTAAGGAGGGACTTTGCTTTTCGTTAGGAGAAAGGACCAAAATAAAGTAAATGTACTACAGGTTGGCCTCAAACGGCTTTATTGCAGAACATACCGTAAGCATGATGAAAGTTCTCTGTAACTTCGATTGCTTATTCTCTCTTGTTGTTTCTAGGCTCCAGACGTGAACGCCTATCCGTCTTACCCAGATTCTCGACCGTCTTCGGTAAGATTGGTTTTTTGAAATTTGGGCATTTTCTTCTCAATCAGTTCATGCTCAATCACTCCTCGGTGTTATCATATATCTAGTTGCGACTGATCGCATTGAACTCTCCCCGGAATGGTGACGTTCACGGAGTTTTGGGCGTTGATTATCAATGTTATCGACAAGCGCGCGAAGCCAAACTGGATGGAACCTTCAGGGCCTTCCTCTCGGCCCCTGGGTCGGTATCCAAAACCTTGAGTGGAGACAATCTTCAGTCCATCGTAAGGGTCCAGGATCGAGACCTCCCGATCGTCAATTTGAAAGTAAGGTCATGAACAGTTATGATCATCAAATGCACCCAGTCAAGGTGGGCCATTTTCCCTCACCCGTTTCTTTCCTGTTATCGTGACAGGGCCAAGAGCTTTTTCCCAACTGGGGCGCTGTGTTCGAGTCCCGAGGGAAGTTTGATACTCAAGCCTCTATCTTCAGCTTCAACGGACAGGACGTCATGAAGAGCATGAATTGGTAAGCCTTCTCAGTCGAATACAGGCCTGATTCTTTCAAGGTGGCATCTTACGATCGCCATCTGTTTTTCAGGCCCAGGAAATTAGCTTGGCATGGGGGCGGTTCTTGGGGCGAGGCGTCCCATTTCCACTGTCACGCCTGGTCTTCGGCTAGCTCCCTTCAATTGGGGATGGCTTCCAACCTGGAAAAAGGCCACCTCTTGGATCAGCGGAAAGTTCCTTGTGACCATCAATTCATTCTTCTTTGCATTGAAACCACCTCGCACACTCTGTTTTCTACTTAAAGCTGCTCGCTTTTCCCCGGCCAATTTTTAGCGTTCACCCGATGGAAATTCAATGCGCCATTCAATTTATTGCAATACTTTCTTGAAAGATGGCCCAAAATTGGACTCTGGAAAGTAACATTGACGTTTACGTCAAAAGATTTTATTCTCGACCAGGCCTGCTTTGCTCCGGATTATCACCTTATAAGTCTACTTTGTCCAACTGTTGCCCGTACGTAAACAAGTCTTCCACTACTTACTCTCTGCAGTAAATCCAAGTGCTCTCAATTCGTACTATTTGTTATGCACTTACATGCACACGCCTCTTTGACAACCAAGTCTTCCATTCACCTCAACCACAAAGATATATCGATGATGATATCGATGAGCACAACATATTTGTGTCAAGGGTAAGGGCAACTTCAGTTCCTCTATCACGTCTGCCCTAATGTACTATGTTTGATATCAAACACCGTTTAAAGTTATGCACAAATTCTGTTCTAGTTATATTCAGCTTTTTTGGAATAAATACGATTGAAGTTTTTGCACTTGTCTTTGGGATGCATAAATAACCATAAATCATTTGTGAACAAATTAAACTATGATAAAATCGGAGATAAAACTGGCCGAGATTGCCTCCTTTCAAAGCAGAGAGCAACGAGACGTAATTGATAACGGAAGTAAGTAAGCCATTCAGAAAGTTTTGCTTGCTAATACCAAGCGCTCAATCAATCAAACACTCATTCGTTCACTCTTTTTTTAACTGGCTTTACTAACCGCCACAGGGATTGTAACCCACAGTACTATTAAAACGACGCATCATATTTCGTCTATTTATTACCAGTTCAACTTGAAATGATATTTGGTCCAAATGTTGCAAATTTTAGTTGTATGTAAAAAAAAAAAAATGTTCACATCTGATTGAAAGATGTTACCGGATCATCTATTTATTCAATGGCAGTTGCTTTCTTTGTATGATGTGACTAAAAACTGACTTTCCTGCCACTCGTGAATAGGGGGCCATGAAATGAAGAGTCTAACAATGGCGGCTAGTTTCCTCTCCACCGTTGAAAATGACGAAAGCCGAATTTAATGAAAGAAAATATACTTTAAGCCTAACGGAGATACTAAGTCAACCCCGAGCATGATTTGGGTTCAGCCTGTTATTTAACAATTAAGAAGCATAACGGAGTGTGGCTGGAGATGACTATTCCAATAATTCATTTTCGAAACCCTTCATAAGTTTATCTCCCTAGCTCCGATGCATTTGATAACAATAGCACAAGACTCTGTGACATGAAAAGAACAAAATGCTTGAGCGTCAATTTTGTTTGGGGGTGATCTGAAAGGGCGACAGAAAGCATCATACCCTTGCCAATTGTCCACTTTTGTTGTCCGATGACGTCACGTAATTATGGGCATGTTGCCAGAAAAGATCCTGAATGGTGTAGCTTATGTTGTACATAAGATTTACGTCTTTTCTTGCCTTGATTGCTCGGTGCACCCACTAGGGCTCTACAGCACTTAATTACAGGCCTATCCGATTCATCATGGATCGAAGCAAGTATTCCCGTCCTCAGATTAATCTAACTCGTGACGATCGTTTGATGACATGGAATCCAAGCTTGAACATTTACAAAGTCAATCGGTTCCATCTCCTGGAGCTCGGGAGTCAGAGGGACAAGGAAGTGCGCTTTGATTTGGTGGAACAGCTGTTGCAATTCAACATGATTCATGTGGTGGAGAATATATTTGGTTATGTGGGACATGTTTCCACCCTGGATTGCACCAGGGTGTCTCGTTTGTGGTATGATTTCCTGTGCGCTCACATGTTCAAACGCTGGGCTGAAAACAGTCTCCAGCATGACGCATCGCTCAAGGAACTGGCCTTAAAAAAGAAATGGTTGGATCAATTAGCAACAGCCACGCAAGAGGGTCCTAATGGCGATCCACAGGACAATCTCATCTACCGACAGATTTGTTGTGGCATCCACGAGTTACGTGAAGTTTGGCGATATCGCGAGCCCAAAAACAAGCGGCTCCATTGTGACTCATTTGTACTGAGTGTGGCCTTTCAAGGCCAGAGTCTCTTTTGCGGTCTCAATAGTGGTGTGATCCAGTTGTGGGATTTGGACTGGAACGCCAAGAAACGCGAGCAAGAGGTCCATGAAAAGGGCGTCAAATGTCTCGAGATCAATGACGTGATCTTTATCACCGGAAGTTATGACTGCTTTGTGAAAATCTGGTCTCGATCCAAGTGGCGACAGCTCAACACCATCTCACTCCATTCAGACTCTATTTGGGACCTCAAGCTTCACATGGACACGTTTGCCACAGCCAGTTTGGACGGGACAATCACCATGTCGCTCATTGACTGGAGCACTTTACAAGACGACTCCTTGGAGATCACCATGACACTTCAGAAGCACGTATGGAGGTTGAGAACGCTTGTAACACGTGGAAATAACACAAGCATTATGCCGTACAAGTTTACTTTTATTGGGCGCCCAAAATTGAGCGTGCCCTCCTTTTTTGACATTTTCAGGTTGATAATGATTTGGTTTCATCCGTGGACTTTGACGAACGCCTCTTGATTGCGGGCTATGAAGACTCTCGGATTGATGTTTGGGAACTCGCTGCCCAGGAGCTCGTGCTCACCCTTCGGGGTCACAATGGTGGGGTGACGGGTCTTCAGCTGAATGGGAGTGTCATCGCGTCCGGCAGCTATGATGGGACCGTGCGTCTTTGGAGTGTTTCGTCGGGTCACTGTCTTCGCGTTTTCATCGAGCCGGACAACTTCGTCCGATGCGTTGCATTTCTGGGCAACTATCTGGCTTGCGGCGATTTCAGCGGCCTCCTTCACGTCTGGGATGTCCGCGTTCAAGTGGATAGCGAGCAAGTCCAGGTGGGCTCTTATCGCCAGTTCCCTGGACACAAAGGACACGTGGTGTCGCTGCAAATCGACGCCCAAAGGATTGTCAGTGGAAGCCGAGACAAGACTGTTCTCATTCTGGACTTCTGGGCCAAAATGGTTGATCATTGTAAGCGGCGAAAAGAATTGTCAGACAACGCCACCTCAAGAGGTCGGGTGTCAAGATTTCTAAGATCATGACTCATCAACATTATCACTTGGAATGAATAAAGTGTTAAAACATGTCATCGAGTGTTTCCATACTCGAATTCATCCATGAGGAGCTGTACAGTACATACACTGTCGTAATCATCCTGCATTTGAATTGGATGGCTTGAATATGGCCTGACTAAAGTCAAAAGCACTCTCCAAAGTACCTAATTTATAGACTGCTCTAGATATGAGACAGTTCAACAATTGTGTTTTCTTTTTCCTTCCGTTTCGGAGCAGCTTTAACCGAGTGGTAAGTGAAAAAACGTTCTATCTTGTAATGGCTCTTTCAATTCGTTTGATTCATGAATTATATGCCTATTAAGGCCTGGAGTTTTAATAGACTATAATGCCGTTTGACAATGATGACTTGTGATAATGTTAGGCAAAATTCTGTTTCGATCACAATCGTATGAGCTATTTCTGCGCTACCATCGAATGGACAGAAATCAACCGGGCCAAATCAATCCAAAGATTGAAGCCGAGACATCCCTACAGTGAGTCAAGTATTGGTCCATCGTTTTCGAGATTTCCCCAACCACTTTGATGCCTCTCAATGGATAAGCAGTACCTCAATTGTACAACATGTAAGGTATGAGAAGGGAGATAATACTGGAATAGTCAGTTGCAGGCGGCGGAAACGTGCCAACAGTTCCAACGAAAAGGAAGTGGAAGAAGAAAAGGAAGGAGAAAGAGGCTCTTTTTGTACCCACTGGGTTACTTGTAGCTACTGCACCTTCTCAGTTCTCACGTAACCCAGCCATCCTTCTCTCTACTCTCCATGCCCCAAGGATGGTGTGAGACTAGCTAAGTACCATACCGAGAGATCTCCGAGCGACATGGATCTCACTGTGGGCAGAAAGAGATACTCCCAGAAACCATAGCTAGACAGACGTCCCCAAAGAGTACCATAAAACCGAAAAAGATAATCCTCTTCTTTCAAAGCCATGAATCTACGTAGATGCGAGGAGTCTCTCCATGTTTTTTTGAAGAATTGAAAATTTCAAAATAATTCCAAGATACTATCTGAGGCAGGAAACGAAGCTCGCTGTGTGTGTGGAAGTATGGAACAGAATGGTCTTCCCTACTAATGCGGCAGTGCAGGTGAACTATGTACATGTACGTGTTTGTATGGATGGAGGATGGATCTCTCGCTTGAAATGGGCATTTGGGGAAGGCTGAAGAATAGAAGGAAAGACACGAGGATGGGCGAAGGAAAAAAAAGACACCTTTTTCGGCTTTCTTATCTCCGCCAGCCAACCAACCAACCAACCACAAATATTCCATGGCCTCGTTTATCCACATTACCAAAGGGACCTGGCTGTAAGCTCGCCATGCACAGAAGAGGGTTAGAAGACGCTCGTTGATCAGCGGCCTCGTATCGATTTCACTCAGTTTGTCCAACGTTGACGGAATAACCGTCAGGGTCTGTACAATGTGGGGAGTACCATGGGCCGGGATCGTCTTGAGTGTGGTGTCGCAAGTCTCAGCCGGAGCCCACGGCAGCGGCTCTCACATCGACCTGTTGGAAATGATTCACTTGCCGCTAAACGAAGCGAAGAATGTCCATCCCATCATCGATCCAGAGGATGGCTTACCTGCGTATGGTCTTCAGCGCGGCTCGGATATCATGTCCCCGTTTGGCTTGCTCCACCCCAGGAACACATTCTTCGTTGACTTTGTCATCACGGCACGATACAAGTCCTTGGATCCACGGGTAAGTTTCACTGGGGAAATAACACCGTGGAAAAAAAACGAAACAGGATTTCTCTACATACTAGTTCCTATGGCTTGTGGCTATTTAGGGCGGTTTCTTGTTCGCTGTGGTAGATCCATTGGGGCGCATTGTTCAACTCGGCCTTCGATTATCGCCTGTGAAGGAAGAAGATCAGTTCCAGAAGATCCAGATCTATTACTCACAGCCATTGAGTTTAGGCACGAGACTAGAGCGAAACAAGTCCAATGATCCAGTCGCAGAGTTTCGCATCAAGACCAACCCACACCAACCCAAATGGGTGGACCTACAAATTCGAGTAAGAACAGCTCATTATCAATTGAATTGTTAACATTTTTATTGTTATTATTGTCAACTGCCTTAATATGAGGAACAGCTCCGCGCAGAGCTATACCCTTCATTTTCGATCTGCTACGATTATGGCCAGGTTTATGTTACTAAATATTACTCAACTTTTGCACTGGCTCTCAAAAGAAAATTGGGATGAGCTTTTCCATGACCCTCAATTGTGAGCCAATCGCCATGGAGGCCTCCGGTATGCATGTGGACTTTCAGCGACCATTGCTCATTGATTTAGGAGCCACCCTCCACATTGGGCGAGCCGGGCCTCACATCATGGGCGATTTTGAGGTGAGGGGATGTGGAATGATTAAACCTGTGCTTATATGACTCAGACCTTTCTTAAACCCTATTAGGGATTGATTCGTGAACTAAGCGTCTTCGAAGGCAACCCACCGTCCCTAAGCACTTGTGACATTCCCGACCGCAGAAAAATGGTAAACAATGCATGTGAGAAACAACGAGTATCCCTGAAAGTTGGTCTCTTTTGCTTTAGGGAATACCACTTCGAGGGCCACCCGGTCCAATGGGCCCGAGGGTAAGTAACCAAGTTGGGTTTCACTTCTGACTTTCAAGTTCTCGATCATGCCTTCAGGGTGCCCCCGGTCACAGCATTCAAGGACCACCTGGTAGGTCCAAAATGAGTTTAATGCATTTAAACTCGTCTCAGAACTCAATTGCATGTGGCATTCATTCATTGTTTAAAATCTATTAGGGCCGCCAGGACCACCTGGACTTCCTGGACCAATTTTTTCTATCAACAGTGAAGAAGAACATGGAACAGTAAGGCGCTCGAAATGATGAAATGACAAAAAAATAGTTCATTGGTAAAATCGTTCAAGTTCTGATCCTATTTTAGGAGCGAGTGGTTCGTTATTCTGCCAATGCGTCCAGTTCTGGCAGTTATTGCGGCTGCTCTGAAACCACTATCATTTCCTTGGCCAATCAAATCAGGCAAACTCTTTCTCCTGGCCCCAAAGGTGCGTGTACATACAATTCCACGTATTGTACACTATGTTATAAATGGCCAAGGCTCTATTTACTTCCATTCTGGTTCAAAGCAAGGCTCCACTGTGACAACTCGAAATGAAAGATATGGCCTCAAGCGATTAATCTCAATTACTTTATCTATTTTAGGAGAGCCAGGCGTTTTTGGTAGTCCTGGACCGGCAGGGAAGACAGTGAGCATTAAATTCAAATTTACTTTCAATAGCCTCGTCTGGCCATATCCTTAATTTTAATCCTTTTTTTTCAGGGGTTGAGGGGGCCCAGAGGTTTTCGGGGTCCTAAAGGGGAAGCCGGCATCAAAGGCGACCGCGGGCACAAAGGCCTAATGGGACAAGAAGGAACCCAAGGGGATAAAGGCGAACCGGGAAAAGATGGATTTTCCGGCTCGAGTGGACCTCAAGGTGAGAAAGCAAGCATTTTGACTATCCATTGGCAAATTTCCACAATAAAGTAAAAAGGCCCGTTCAAATTTTTGATCAGCAATATTCATTCATTTCAGGCCCTCCAGGCCCACCAGGTCCCCCAGGTTTGGCAACTGCTTACGATGTAAGTTCAGGTTTAGGTTGTTTCATTTATTCTGTTTGATTGTATTTTCTTCCACGACAAGTTCAATGTTATTGTTTTCCTGAAATGGGGGAATATCTTGGTTCAAAAAATGTCCGAATATGACCGAACAGCGACTTCCCCTTTTCTTTTTAGCCCCTTTGGTCCTCGAGAAGTAGGATGTATCAGGTAAATAGAGAAAATCTCGTATCAATTCGCTTTTGAAGGTGGCTGTGGACGACGCACGAATCAACATACCGGGTGCGTCATAAAGAACAAGAATTTGTTGAAATGGTCATATCTCTCTCAATAATGAATCGATTTTGTCGAAATTTCATTTGGGAGCTCTTGTGACATTAGTCAACTTAAGCTGTAAATCGGCTTTGCCCTTTGCGTTCATACGTGCCTTCAGATGATGGCAGAAGGCATAGCAATTTTTGAGGCTGAATAGGGAATCGAAGCCACTAAAGGTGTGGATGAGTGTGACCCTCAAGGCTTTTTCGAAGCAGAATTTTGTTTTGCAGACTTTGGCTGTAATTCGGGGCCAAAAATCATACAACACTACCTGATAAAGAGCAATGTTTGACTTTTGATCCTTGATCAAAATGAGTTATGCACAGCCTCAAAATGGGCATTTGTCTTACTAGTTGTGAGGACCAAGGTCCTGTCTTGTGTGAATAGAAACACTCCGCCTTGGTCCTCCCCCACTTCTAGCTTCCAATTGACAATTCTACTTGTCATGATATCCACGTAATTGGCCGCAGAGAGACGGAATTCTTTCTCATACCAGACAGGGTTGGACGACTCCTTTACTGGTTCTAGGATCCCAAATAAAGTCGTTGAGGTAGGATGCTTGGATGAAATCACAAAGGCATATTGACCCAGCTTTATTCCATCTCTTCTGGGGCCTAAAAACAGATTTTCTTGAAATTCGTTTTGAAGTTGTAAACTGGTTGTAACCTTGATCAGAGGCAAATATCTTCTGATCTGAATGAAAAATGATTTTGCCAGCATCCAAGTCTTTACCTGTGAACACCTTAGAGCAGACAATATGAGTGCTTCACATTTATTCATCAGTCAGAGGCTTTGCCCTTCCTAAAACTTGACAAGCTGATGGATTTGATGATTTGTCCGATGGGAAACCTAAGCATTTCGATTTGACCCGCCATCGCCCATACATTCATTTTGGATTTCTTTCCAGACGGTTTTCAATCTTTTTGTAAATCAAAAAGTCTTTAACAGTCCATTCTATTCTTTGAGTCAACAATCATCTTTCATCAGCTTCTTCATGCCAAAAATGCACTCCAGCTTACCCCGGTAACCTTAAAAACCTCAGATGCGGGTAATCCACACGGAGAAGGGCAGCAAAGGCTTCCTGATTGGGCATTTTCCGTGGTTGAAATCAAGTTTTTTGAAGCTTTACTT
>NC_081449.1:9515408-9526824 GCF_007210705.1 Tigriopus californicus | reverse complement strand
GAGCTATTGCTTCTAAACTCAGAAGCATGTTAGCGATAGCCTCTACATTACTGATGGCTTCCCATCAACCTCAAAAGGCCCACAGAGGTGTTTCATTTTTCTCTTAGAGTTCGCATAAGAAAAAAAGCTTCGGATTCGACCTAAGCTCTGAAACACCTTACTCTCAGTTTTGTAACTTGGTCATTTTCGGATGGAGGCCTTAATCTTACCCTGAACTACGACCAACTTTTTTTGGAGACTACCCACGATTACTGGATTCGAAGTGCTCTTCAGCCTTTTCGGCTAGTTTGCATCTCTTTTTGAACAAAGCCTTCCTATATATTTGGATTTTTTATCCGTGTACCCTTTTCGGTACACATTCAGAGATTGCTAAACTGGAGCAAAACTTCCTTAAAAACTGAAACTGGACGTATCAATGGCTGCACCTATGGACGATTCCTGTTTCAGAATTGAAATCAGGTCAAGTTATTCAAATCTTTCTATAATCAATGCCCAATATTCATCTTTGAACTTGAACTAGGCCAGACCGACCTTTTGACCGGTTTTACTCTAAAGCACGCCAGCTTTTGAGTCATGGTCGACCCTATCTCAAAGAACATGATGATCTGACAGATTACTAGGTGTCACATGGACTAATGGATCGATCAGGGGTCAATTGGAAAAGACCAAGTCGAGAACGCTATTCTCTCTTAGTGGCTACACCAACATGCTGGGAGAAGTTGCGCAAGATCGCAAATTCTTCCAGCTTTTCGAACGACTTAGATGTCGATTTCGAAAATGGGAATATACCCATCAGGACTAACCTCCCACTCTACAACGCTTAGCCGGAAAATTAAAGTCCCCTACAAACAAAACCTTCGAGCAAACTGCCAGGTCCAACTCATTTCCAGTGAATTGGAGAGCTGACGAAAAAGAGCTTGCTGAACAAGAAGGGGGTCTTACATTGTAACAATAGACAAATCAAGACCTCGAAGATGACAAACTAAGACCTCTACTTCTCCATTCGACATTTGTACATGACTAATGTGCAAATCATTCCTAACATATAGGCATACGCCCCCATGTGGGAATATGGGATTATCAGGGCGTATCCTATCACAACGAACCTAAGTTAAAACCAACTATGGTTAGTTCTTCATCTAAAACCCCTGGCCGAAGCAGGTTTCTGTTAAAGAGATGAATGAAATCTCTCTCTCAATGGCTAGTTCTTCTAAGATCTTGACTTTTGTGTTGTCTATTTAAGAAATCAGACAATGCACGTTCAAATATAGCCCCTTTACGGGCCTCTCTTTTGACGGACCAAGTTTACAAGATCTTGGACCATCCTCTCCAACCGTAAAAAAATCCCTCTTATCAACAAAGCTACGTTCTTACTGTAGGCAAATGCATGAGCTAATGGGGAGGTTGGGTTTGGAAATGGGTCAGCCCTAAAATTACGAATCTGAGCTATCCTATTTCTTGCCTTTCTTTGCGTCCCTTCTACCTGGACGGAGGGACACCGTTACGTACATAAAGCACGTCTTAAATCTCATGGACTGACGGCACATGTATGGGTGAAAAAAAGGACAATCTACCTTTGAACATCCCTTCATCCACTTGTACTTCTCAAAGCCGAACTTGAGAAGTTTTTGACACCATTTAGGGTGGTCAAAGTGACAGCCTTCTCCTTTACTCAGGACAAGGCTGCTTCCGGTAAACAGAACAGACTGTTTCTTCTACAGCTGTCTTTTCGTGCTCTTTTTCAAGAGGACCTACTACTTCAAACTCTACATTGGTCAAATCAGTCGACTTCTCAACTACTGGATGAGCCTGTTCTTCAAGCAGCACCCTCGTTTCATTGACCCAAGACAATAAAGCCTCTATGATAAAGGCTTGTTGACTACGGAAGGATCCTTCTCTGCCAAGACCAAGTCCAAACATTGTCTAGCCTCTTTGCTGACTTTTCCAAAAATAGCTTCCATCATGAATGTAGTGAAACTATTAATGAGCAGCAAAATCAAGAGACTAAAAAAATATACAAAAAATAAAGGCTACGCAATCTTGTCCTGAGATACAGGACAACGAAGCAAAATAAGAATGAACTACTTCACATCAAACTAAACATACAAATCTAAGATGGAAATAGCAATGCTGAAAAGGAATCGTCCATAGATGCAGCCTTAGACAAAATGATTCTAGTTTTTTGAGGACGTCTGTTCCAGCCTAGCAATCTCTGAATGTGTTTCACAGGCGGGGCACATTCCAAGATTCCGAAGTATAGGAAGAATTTGTTCAAAAAAAGTTGCAAACTAGCAAAAAGGCTCCAGAGCACTTTGAATCCAAAGTTGTGGCTAGCCTTCAAAGAAAGTTGGATTTAATCAAGTAGAATTAAGGCCTCCATTGAGACAGATCAGTTGAACAAGGAAAGTAGAGTTGTTCAAGCGGTGAGGTCGAATCCGAAGGCGTTTTTCTTTTATGCAAACTCTAAGAGAAAGATCAAACACCCTGTAGGACCTTTTGAGGTCGATTGGGAAGCCATAGACAATGTAGGGACTAGGCCAACATACTTGGAGATCAGTTCTCTAGTGTGTTTTCAACTCCACTGAGTTTAGGAGCAACAGTCCATTGCTCTATTGATGAGTTTGTTGGGACTGGCAAGGCATGTCAAGCTGAGCATTTAGATGATTTTGTAGTCACAGATCAAGATGCTTTAGAGGCCATCAGGGACTTGAGACTCTCGAGCTCCCCTGGCCCTGATGGAGTGACATCTCAGTTTCTGATGAGATGCTCACAGGTTCTTGCTCCTGTTTTCACGTACTTGATGCGTTGCATCTTGGACCAGGGCAAGTCCCCTCTTCTCTGAAGGTAGCTCATGTTGTTCCAATTTTCAAAGGGGGAAATATTGTTCTCCAAAAAAATAGGCCAATTTCTCACTTCGAATATTGAAGGTGTTGAGAAGATCATGAAGTTCAAACTTGTTGAATTTCTTGATATACATGAAGTCCTTCCTCCTAGCCAGCATGGGTTCCGAGCACACTTTAGCACGGTTACCCAACTGATTGAGCTATAGAGCAGGTATTGAGGGACTGGAGAGCCATGAATCAGTCGATGTAGTTTATCTCGACTTTGCCCAGGCCTTTGACAAGGTAGATCATGGCCTTTTAGTTAACAGAGCTCCATGAGATTGGGATCAAAGCAAGGTTCTCAATTGGCTAAGAAGTTTCATTTGTGGTAGGAAACAATTAGTTAAGGTTGAGGGATCGCTTAGTGACATACATGATGTCAAGTCTGGTGTCCCTCAGGGCTCCATTTTGGGTCCTCCTTTTCATTATCTTCATTGCTCCGCTTCAGAAGCTTGGTAGTAGTAATGTCAGTATCTCTTCCTATGCTGATGACACAAAAATTGGTAGTTGGTAGGGAATGGTCAGGATTCCGGTTGTCTTGCAAAGGTCCTAGACCAAATTTATTCCTGGGTTGCTGCGAGTAACATGGCCTTGAATTGAATGAAATTCCGCTCAATGACCTTTGGGTCGACGACATTAGACACTCCGCTATTAGATGATGAAGATAAGGACATTGAGCAGGTCTCATCCATGAAGGATTTAGGTGTAGTCCTCCAAATAATGGAAAGTTCGATGAGCATATCCAGTTGAAAGTTAGTAAGGCTTTTCAAATGTGTGGTTGGATATATCGCACGTTTAGCCAGAGATACCTCACGATGCTAACTCTGTACAAGTCGATTGTCCAGCCGCATCTTTAATATGCCTCGTCCATTTGGGATCCAATACCTCAGCTGGTTTGCAAAAGCTCGATCAGGTCCAAAGATGTTTTACTAGGAACATTGGAATATGAGAGAGGTCTCGTATTGCGAGAGGCTCGAAAGATTGGGACTATACGGTATTCAGAGAGGAAGGGAAAGATATCTGATACTGTACGTTTTCAAAAGCATTCATGAGCTTTGTCCCAACCAGGATTTAGGGTCAATTGTAGTGACCGTAGAGGCTTAATGTGCGTTTTTGAGAGCACCTTCAAGTCCTCGAGAATCCAGGCTAGTTAAAACAATGAAGTCCAACTCTTTTCTTTCTCGGGCTCCTTCATTGTTCAATTTGCTGCCCTCAAATATTCGTAGGGTTTATGTAGGGGTTGATCCAGTAGCAAGATTTAAGTCAGACTTGGACAAGTTTTTGACTAAAATTCCGGATCAACCTTATATTCAAGGATTAGCCAGATCAGCCAACTCCAATTCGTTGGTCGATCAAATAATATATATAAATAAATGTCAAGTAAAATAAATAATCTTCTCGTCTTGAACTGCTGGGATTCCAATCCCGGTAGCGGTAAGGAAGTCCGCACAAAAAAAACATGAAGTCATGAAGTAAGGGACAGAGAAAAACAAGGAATCAAGAACATATGTAAACTAGGAAAACAACACAAAAACACAGGAATAAACTCAACAAACTGGTCCACCTCAAAATGAAATCAATACACTAGTGAACAATAAATTTTAATTGTCAAGGACCAATACAATCAAACTAAAGAACTACACATAACGATTTGGAATTAGAAATACTACAATACAAATCAGAAAGAAACTGCTAAAGCTAAACATAAACATAAATGAGCAATAAATTGACACCTTATGGGATTTGAATGGTCTCTCAGAAGGGTTGGTGATGTACGGCATTTATGGTGTTAGAATACATCAGCAATACGTTGTTCAGCGAAAAATACCTTGTTAAAATCATGCATCTTAAAGCGTCTTCTTGTATTTCTCCGTTTGGTTGTCCACAACAAGAGGAGGAGGGAGAGGAAAATGAAAAGAACTATAAACGCAATACTACTGCACTAATAATATCCATCGTGGGGGCAAATTGATTATTTTAAAATTCCGTTAGCAATCAAGCTTACAGTTATGACAAAGTTTGCGGATTTTGGTTTGAGTTCTGTCTACTGGCCAGATGGAGTTTTCCTTATGACCCAGAGTACGATGCAAATGGTTTCAAAGTTTGATTGATTTACAATCTGCTATCGAAATGTTATATCGGAGTGATATATTTGGACAAAATAATTGAATTGAATGTCCAAAATTTGTCAAATAACCACAGCAGGTGACGTAATGCCGCCTAGTCCCACGAAGTATGACGGCGATTGGAGATTTATTTACATTTGCTAAAGATTTGGCAGAAATAGTTATGAGCACATAGAGTCAAAAAAAGATGCATAAGCAAATATGTACGTAGTATTGTGTGCTCGTACGTTCGTACGTATTACAGTGATGGAAAAGAGAGACAAGGAGGCTGAAAATTAGCATAAGAAAATACAGATTTTAGAGCACGAAAGTGAGACATACATCTCCAGTAATAAGCAAGTCAAGAAGATTCAAGTGGGTTAGATGGCTGACTGAAAGGGAGGAGAACGAGGAAGAAGAGGAGGGGGATGCGACGAAAGGGGAATTCCAACTATTTCAATGACTCTCTTAAATCCGGATGAATTCTTTGAAGAGGACAAAAGAAGCGGAGAAGGATAAGGAGGAACGAGAACAAGAAGAAGAAAGAGAAGAAGGCTGAGAGGACGAAGGGAGTCACCATCCATGTGGCATTTGTTGTTGGGAGTCCCACATCATGCCTCAATCTAACTTTGTTGTTCATGTAAATAGATAAACGTTGCGGATTTCTTGGCAATCACATTCCTTCCAAGAATGGTTTGGGGGGACGTATAAACCTCGGTACATATTTCGATCCCTTACCAAGAGGGGTTAATGGCGGCAAAAGAAACAACCAAGTCAGGAGAATAGGAGAGAACGGTAAATTGATAATGAGGTCCCTGGCAATCCGTCTTACATTTTTTGAAAGGTTTGGCGAACTCAAACTCTGCCCTTGATATATTATCCTTATCTGTACTTTTTAGCCTCGGTGATCAAGTGTATTGATTCGAGTTGCTCTCAACACCCAACAAAGTTTCTGTTGATATATTTGTTGCGATTAGAACCAGTGTCTTGTTTGTATCATATTATCGCAGGTAGGTAGCACTGCAGCATGCATTGAATGATGTAGTTACTCTAGGCTCATAGCAAAGCACAGCTTTAGTTATGTTCAAGTTGTAACGCCGCATTTTGGCTTACGAGAGCGTTCAGTACAAGTGTTCGGCCTGAAGTGGGGACCGAGTTCCATCAATTATTGGACAGTTTTAGTGGTCCAACCCACACACACACCGAGTAATGACATCAGCATCAGTAATGGCGATGGTAATGAAAGCTCCGCTTCTGCATGCTACTGACGGTACTGTCCCTTATTTGAAACACTCGTCATTACCATAATATGCAATGAGATTGCCCACTTAAGCCAATTTCCCGACAGACGGGGAAGGCCAGCACTTTCGGCAATATCGGACTCCGTCATGTTTCCAACGCGTCTCTATGATACCACAACCAGCCCACGCAGCAACCAACTACCTTTTTCCACCATTAAGAATTTGAGATGAAATGAAACTACAATTGATAACAGGTTGGATTGTTTACCTGAAATGATTGTGCTGGGCTTTCATCCCCTTGGAACCATCCACCCACTGTGCCTCCTACTAAACAAACAACAACCACCACAACCAAAATCACGACAGCAGATAGGCCACCAATTTGTTGGCGTCGAGTTAAAACGGTCGCCATTGGGAAGTGAGTGTGACAATGTCCAATCTGTCCTGAAACTGAAATCAACGGCCGAGACGTAGTCAACCCTCTTCAAAGCCCCAAAGAGTATGTTATTCACGGGTGATGTGGTCTGTTTCACAATTTCAACCGGATATGCGATTGACCACGTTCATCCACCGTTGGAAGCCCGGTTGGTTGTTCGAACAGGATACCGCTGCCTGAAGCGAGTGACTGACATTCGCGGAGAGAGCGCCAATACGAGACTCCAACTCTCTTGGTTCTCTGTCACTTTCTTTCCCGCGTCCGTTCCTTCACCGTTCTTCATTTCGTTTGCAAGCCAACCCGAAGATCATAGAACCAGGCGGCGTTCGTCCCCCCGAGTAAGGCCTACTATACATACGTACCTCGGTGTGTCAATACCAACCAAGCTTGCCCACCCCACCCATAAAGGGCTTATTTCTCGTCAAGGTTATCTGCAGTGGACTTTCGTGGGCAACCAGTACCAACTATTTCACGATTAGAGAACCATCCAAAATGGAGAAAACAGGGATTGAATGGATGACCAACCGAAAACTTGAAGCCGGTTTCAACGTGACTGAGGAGGGAGGATCGAAAGAGAGACGTTCTCAATACAATGACTTACTCGTTCCCGGTAAGGCTGATTTGACAAAGGGTGGTGCATCGGTGTCTGTTCAGTTTCTTTATATTAGTCGACAACTTCGTTGCATCTTGCGGCACCAAACGAACTTATAGAGAAGAGTACTCTCACGGGGCCAGCTGAAGCCAACCCTAAAACACTTACTTGGCCTACTTTCTCACGGGTCTAAGGCTTTAACATCTAAATCATAACTTGAGAACTTGAGAAAGACTGGGGAGGAGAATCAAATCGGGGATCTCGCTCATGACGGAAACCCGGGCCAACCCTTTCTTTCCCTGGGTTTTTTTATTCTTACCGCTTATGCTTTACGATTTGTTTCTATAATTTCAGCCTTCAAACCAATGCCATTCACTTTTAGGTGGGTTTGGAACTTGTCTTTTGAGAACGAAGCCAGACCTAGTGACGGCAAGGTGCTCAACCACACCATTGGGTCTAATGAATCAGGGAATAGCCGGAGTGGAATTTAATAGAATCCATGGGTTATGATTTTTTTTCCAATGGGGATATCATCTCAATGAGTTGCATAAATTTTTGAAAAAGGAGGAGAATTCTTTTTAGGCTGTTCCAAAAGTTGTTGCCAGTTCCATAACGATCGAAAATCATACCTATTTGAATGCTTAAACTCTCAAAAATGGGAACAATGGACAAATTGGGAAATTAAAGAAAACATGGTTTAGTGAAAAGGAGGAATGCCTCAATAATTTGATTCTAAGAATGGCAGAGGCGAATTTCAAGAAAGACATGAAAGCAGTTAATTGAGAAAGATAGATAGATGCTCTTTACAGTTCTTTTTGAACCATAATTCTAAGGATAGTCCAAAAGATTTGGTACAACCTATAAATTAGATCCTAAAAATATTGATTAAGCTCTTGATTTCCTTTGACACAATATTGACATTAAAAGAAAGTATATCTTAATGCCTTCAAAAGTTCATTTTCCATTAGGCCAACATTAACCTTGACCAATTTGTGTGGTTGCCGTGTTGATTGCTGAGGGATTAATATACGTATTTATAAAGGTAACTGCAAGCAGGCTCTCTTCGGTGATAATGAGCACCTACCTAAATTGTAAATAACAGTTTTCGATTAAAAAGAATCTAAACAAAATAGCTATACTTGAACGGGCCTGGACAAAGCCATTAGGGTGATTGAGGACATCTTCTGGCATGGTTGTGGAGCAAACGTTAATGAGGTCCAAGTGGATGGGCATACGGGTTATCACTGGTGTTAGGAGCACTGTTTAAGTGGCCATGGCCAGCTAATTTAATTGGCCAACATACAAATTAGTTCAGAGGGCCGAACTACTTTCAATCTAACTTACCTTAATGTAGCTCAAGCTAAATTTGCCTGATTTTAATCCAGCTCAATTATTGACTTCTTACAATTAAGGTTATTTTAAGCCTTTTAAAATCTAAAATACCCATATTGTGTAGACACATTCCTAATTTGTTTGAGTTTCTTCCACGGCCATGCTGGAAGACGTCCTCGATCGCTTGAACCGTTGTCTCCCAGGCCCGTTCACGTATTACCCATATTGAATACGTATACGTATTGAACCTTTTGTTGGACTAATGCAGAGGAAAATTTTGTCGCTTATTATTATTATTATTATTGGTAGTCTTTCAATACGTATGTCGCCCTTATTAATGAGCCCATAACATCCCGATGCTTTCATTTTCTCGGTTGTGAAGAGAGTTCACAAAACTTTTGTGTCATTCGTTACTCAATCATTAGTGTTACTCGACAATCATCAGTACCGTCGCTAGACTATCTTTCAATACTTTTAATGTCAAAAATTTATCCTACCTCGCCAATATTAGGTGGAGGGAAAGAGACGTGGCCTAATCGATAAGGCGCTCGCCAGCCATGTGAGGGGTCGCAGGTTCAATTCTTCTCCTTAAAAGGAGAAGCTCCTTTTCGTTACGCACAGATGCCGGAACATAACTGAACAAATACAAACAGCAGCTCAACAGAACAACTCTTTCTCTGAGTTCATGGATGGATACCAATTGCCAACCTCCGAACGGCGGCCTAACCCAACAAATTCAGTAGAGAAGGCAGCTCAATATGTAACAAATGGCATCATGTAAACCAAATATTTATCCTAATAATCTTTCAGGATCCGTCACAGTAAAGAATAAAGATAAAGCACTACCGAAATTGTTATCTGTCAAGGGTGCTGTAAAGGTATGGGAAAAACCGACCATACCAACTTTAGATTCGCTGGCCAGGGATGGGGCCATTCAATGTCCGTAGCCTTAACAAAGCCAAATACAAATAAAAAACAATCTAAGGTTATGAAGAATTGTGTAATAAAGATACGAGGAGGCGTTATGTGAAATGATTATGACAGGTTAACTGAGTGTGGTAAGCAGCCTTAAGATAATGCAGTGAGCCAACTTATGTCCGTTAGTCGCGTTCTCGTTCGTGATAAATTTTGCTCCTAGGGGAAGATGCTGTATATTTGCCTCCGGAAGGCGGTTTTCCTCCTGCTTCCCGGTCGGTCTCGAAATCCGCCTCGCGTTCTGTGGCGTATTCCGATTCCAGGTAAAGGCGTGGATAATCACGCGACGAGGTGTCGCTGTCATCTTCGGGGAAATGGTCTACTTCTTCCCAACGACGGTGCTCTTGGGTTTTGATCTCAGGGATGGTGATGTTCTTCTGCCAATGGTGGGTCCAGTAGAGCTCACCCTGAAAATTAAAAGAGCAGAGAAATGCAAGTCAATACATGATACGAGTGATCCTGAATGAAATTGAATGTCAAATTCGTTCGAAATGATGCCAAATCTACAATTGTGAACGAGCCACTTTTAAAACCGGCGCTTTGAACGGTAGATGGAGATGACTTCGGAAATTGATGACGCCAACTTGAAAACGTCTATTGATCAACTGATTTATTTGAAGTTTTCTGCTTACCGAGTTTCCCCGACGCCTTTGCTCATAATTGGCCTCTTGACAAATGCAAGAGCAATAGATGAGGGCCACTAAGAAAGTCACGAATCCAAACACCAGAATCACCACGCCCAAATTCCTATAAAAATGCACATATACTTGATATGTCACATTGATTCGGTAAATAAATCCTCGATTCAAAGATCTCACCAGACGATAACAGGTTCTGGGAGTTGAAGCACAATAATGAATCCAATGGCCACCAGAATGAGAGCCAGATTGACTAGAAGCATCAGACAACACACGCCTTTCGTATTCGGGCAAAATGGATTGGGGGCTGACATGGTTTCAATGACCACACCCGCTTTGGTCGAATTGCTGTTCCCATTCAAACCACTCTTCCCACTCTTGGAACTGTTGACAGCAATGCCAAATAAGGAACCGTAGAAAACAACTTGCTCAATTATGAATGACGCACCTCATTCGAGTTCCAGGTCGGGATAAGGTGGACAAAGCCTGGGGCGAATAGACATCAACCGTGGACTTGGATTGGTGATGAGGCGGATGTCGAACCACAATCCCAGCTGGACGACTCGACAACGACCGCGAACGAATGACCTAATATATATTTAAGAAAGGGTGGAGGTTGGTCTGAATTCATACACCTAGAGCTGTTTTCTTAATATCGCATGAATCCCACTAGCAACTTTATTTCGGCATGAACTGCACAACAAGCAGTTTTATTAGCAATTTCACGACTTTAACCTACACCGAAGTCGTAGAATGAGGTTCAGGAGTAAACGTAAGTATTACGTTCCGCACAGAATAAAAGCACAATTGAAGACGGGTTTACGTTCTCAATCATACACCCAAACTCCGCCTTGCACGTACCTCCTTTTGAACAAATAATGGATGAAAATGTCCTTCTACAATAAGAAAGCTATAACTAGACAAAACTACAAGTTTTCAAATACTGTTCTAGGCATGTGGTATTGACTCTCTAAACTGCACCACTGTGGTGTGACGGCATTAAGTTGGAGCATGAAGAATATACCTTTGAAACTGTGGAGTTTGTTGGTCCGCGCGGAGGCCGCTCCTGAGATCGGCTATAACTATATCTAGACGATGGAGGGTGTTGACCAACAGCCACCATAGGTCCATCAGACGAGGTCCGACCTAAAGGAGGACGACCTCTGGATTGGGACGAGGAGGGACGCCGAGGCTGGTGGGGTACAATGGCCAGGG
>NC_081449.1:9492811-9515357 GCF_007210705.1 Tigriopus californicus | reverse complement strand
ACCTTGATTGAAGTTTTTGAATCCTCCTTAACCCAATGTTTATTATTTCCAAAGGCTTGGCCAAGAAACAATCAATTATTGAGCACACCAACACAAAGAATCCATTAGACTAAATCTAGAATAAAACTGCAAAACGTAAGACTAACATATGTCAGTTTAATTGGTGGTTTTATGTTCGATCAATTATTTGATCAATTCAACTGAAAAAATGTAACTGAGAGGGTCTTTTCCTTTTTCCGCAAACTTTGCCCTAAGTTGGCTCTACCAGAGTTTCTTAGATTCTCACATAATGATGATGCTGATTTTACAGAAATTGGCTTTACTGAAGCGTGTTAGAAAGGGTGCAAGTCCAAAGTCGTTGAAATAATAATTTTTATTTTTCAAAACAAATTATTTTTGGACTCAAATCCAGCAAAGGACTCAAGTCCTCATCCACTTAAGTCTTTTGCTGGACTTGAGTCTGTAATTGGAAAGTCCAGTAAAAAGCTCAAAAATCAAACGAATTATTTGAGTCCGACTTTTGGCACTAGCCGCAATATTTCGGAAATATTTTGTTTATCCATGCTTTTAGCTTTGTTTTTCTACACCTAGACGAGGCAGAGGGCGCTACCTTCGCCTTATGAAAATGACAATAGTAGGTAAGTAGCTCAGGCGGGCGACAATTCATACGGTTCTTGGTATGGTGAGGTCCAAGCCCACTGAAATGAGTGCCGAGGAATGTAAGCCTCAATCAATGGCAACAAAAGCCCAGCTCTTCATGTGTGGCTGTCAGTATCTTCTTCATGCTAACACTTGCACGGACAATTACACAAATTCAGTATGGAGGACTGAGAACCAAGATTTGTTTGATAATGCTGACAAGTTGTACGGGTTCTGGAGGATTTTTATCACATTCCAATAAATATAACGTGTTGCATACTAGTACTACATACTTTACCTCCAGAATAGAGAAAAATCAGGCACAGTATGTCTAAGAGCAAAAAAAGTCCCAAGCCATACCCCAAGTTTCCATTCTTGAATGAAGACTATTTACAACACTTATTCTAAAATATTACGACTAAGGTCTATCAAAAGAGATACGGTAGTCATAATATCTGATTAAGTCTTTACTCAAATAACCAACAAGATTGATAGTTTTTCATTGTAATATAAAACCAAAGATTAACTGACCAAGGTGTGTGTGCGACTGCCAATATTCCGGAGGGATGTCTGGCCAAAGACAATAAAGGAACTAGCAAATGCTTGACTGAGAAGGACCACATGTGTACGGATATTATAATATCATAATTGTGTAATGTTTATTTCAAATAAATTCAAGTGATACATTCATCTATTGAAAGCGAAATTTTAGTCATTTATTTTTGGGGCGTTGAAAAAGCGTGGTATACTTTTTTGATAATTGGTTTATAATATGAACGAAGCAATGTGTGGCCAATTCTGAAAAAAAAATAATGCCGCCATTTGAAGCGCAATACCAGTGTCTGCTTTATGGATTTTGATGAAATTTCAATTCAAAGCGTAACTCAGGATACTCAGTATGTGCGTGTTAATAAGTGAATTAATACATTAATCAGAGCTACTTTTGATGACTTATTAAAAACAACAACTAGAAATCTTGGCATCTCAGCACGTTCTTAAGAAGTCTTATGGTAACACCGTGGAAAGTCATGGCTGGCTGCCGAATGTCAGCCGAGAAAAGATGAAAGCATTAGGAAAAAGCAATTGGTTTGTAGCAAATAGTCAAATCCATTTCGAAAAAAGAGAGATACAAGAAAAGAGTACACCTCAAGATAAAATGAAAAGGTAACAAGGGTAATGGTTAATCCTCATTTCATCTGATGTCAGCTCACGACGTTTTATCTTTTACTTGCCAACATATTTCAGGATATTCCGATTTCTTACTGAAGGTGACGCTCGATCTCCAATAGTAAAATATGACTTGAAGTCGATCTGTAGGTACATGCTTATTAAAATCATCATATTCTTCTTTGAGTTTGCTGAATTATGCTGAACCTTAAAAAGTCAGATGGCATTTAAAAAAGCTTCGCCTCACAATCCTCAACCAAACTAATTAATCGAAAATGACCATGACAGGCTCAGCGGCATGGTTGGCTTTGTCCATCAATACACAATCTGGAGGATCTAAACAATAATGAGTGGACTCAGAGCTTCGTCAAGATCAAGAAGTTAGACCTTTCTGGTTGGCCAGACGTTTGAAGTGAAGTCTTCCCTCCAAACAATCAAAGCCAAGACAGCGAGTAAACCAAGTAAACCAGTTTTTATACCAGATACAAACCAAAATATTCCAGAAATCACTAACAAAAAAGCATCTCATATTTGCTATTTCTATGCTTCAGGGGAAAAAGGTAGTCATCAGCCGACAGTCCTGAAAATATGTAAATCTAAATGGACCAAACTGTTTCAAAGTTTTCTCCAAAAACAAATCAAATTTTATGAAAATGATTTTTTCGAAATAATTCGAAAACCTATAATTAGTCAGGATTGTTCAATTAGGCAAATACAGCATAAAAATGTTATTAACTTGAGTTGAGATGTACTAACTCCTTTCACAACAAATTGACATTTGGACAGCACAACTGTCATAATTGTGATATCTTAGGAGCCAATCGAGGATCAACCAAACGTAACTCTCTGACCGGAATCCGACGTTCCCCTTTCGTATATAGATACCCTAGATACCCTAGATATTTAAAAATTAGTGTTTTGAAACGAATTTCCCTCCTCACATTAGTAATACCGAGCTTGAGCTTCCAAGTCCATCATAGGCAGCTAAGCAGCACTAAGTCGTAGCAACGATACGCAAACGAGACAGGAATTTCTAACCATTATGTAGTCTGTGCAGAGATAACCCCTGTCATGTTTCCAGTCAGCAAAAGATTGATTGCTAGTCTCTAGTGTAGCAGCAATTAGAGCAACGCAACAGAAGATTTTCCTTATGTGTTAGTGGAACCCCCTGTTTCCTTTTGGAGAAAGGTGAGGGAAGAGAAGAAACCAAAGACCTCTCTCATGCAAAGAGACTGCGCTAACTACTATGCCACGTCTCCTCACTTAAAAGATTACCCAGGGACACCTGGGTTTGAACCAATGATTTTGTAGTTAGTTTGAACCCATAACACCTGGGGATATGAATCTGGATTTGTTTAGACTGCTTTTTAGAACTGCTGGACATGTAAGAAAATATATCCCCTGGCAGAATATCTAGATTTTCCTAGAAAACATGCCATATCTGTAAATCAGGCCAATAAAATCTCATTTCCATAAATATATTTAGCTATAACTATAATTCTTTAGTTACTATATGCTTCGGGTAGACGGACAATAACATAATTCGATGATTTAGTAGAGATTAAAGAACTTTAAAGATTAAAGTTTTAGCATAATATAGTTGCCTCAGACATAAAAAAAGAGGTCGATGGTAGCAATAGACATCTAAGGGAAATATTGAATTTCCATCACGCATATCAAGGCAACAAGTAATGATTGTCCATTTGTCCAATTGTCCATTTGGAACATATCGTCAAGTTTTAAAAGCCTTGCTGGTAGACACCCAGAATATGCCAGAAAATATGCTACACTAGAAAAATAGTAAATATGCCAGATGCACACTTTTTTGCATCCAAATATGCCACCCGGATAGCGCTGTTTGAAAGACGATTGATGAGTGTCAAAGTTTCTAGTAGCACAGTGAGCAATTAAGTGCTGGAAAGAGTCGTTTGATTTTTTTTTTACTTTTGCCGCTTTTGCCGAGTCCTGACTTGAGTCCGGAAAAAATAAACAATTGGGCTTGACAAGTCCGGACTCGAGTCCGAACTCGCCCAGCACTGGGGCCACATCAATCCATCGGCTGCAAGAGGACTGCTTCATGGTAACTCATTCAAGGTCCTGTAAGCAATAGTGGTCTGATGACTAGGGTTTTCCAAATCATGCATGAAAAAGGACCTCAATATGCAAATAAAGATGCGAAAAACAAACCCAGGATTCAAATAAGGATGCAAATAAACTTCAAAGATGCTTTATATTGTTATGGATACTCGAGGTATCTTAAGCAATTGTTTAAGCTGGACACAAATATTCTAATAGCAGTATGCTCTGATTCCAGAGGATCAGCATCGAACATTAATGAAAAACTAAAGTTCCCTAACAATCACAGATATTGTCAATACAACAGCTTTTTGACTTTTACAATAGGGCATGTCAAGTGAAGGAAACTCAAGGAAAAATGGTGTCCAGCACCTGATTTTTCGGCATTTTGGGGAGGAAGAACTATGATAAACATCAAAGCCTACTCGCTCTATTCGCCTATTGGATTTTCAATAAATCGAGTGATTTTGAGTGAGCTGTGTTACAAAACCCAACAAAATGAACATGTTTGGAGTAATTCGATGAACACACTGTCAAATTGGCTCAAAACAAACAATGTTCTTTGCTTTGACAAGCATGTAAAATGGAATAAATGTCAAATTCAATGCATTCACATTGTGGTTTGGCTGGCCATGTTGTCTTTGATTTTACTCCATGGAATAACGTCAGCTCTTCATGAAAGCGTTCACTTGACAAGCCCTATAGTGAGTGTGGCTTGCCTGGAAAAACAGCCAATATGGACTCTTTGGGGAATCACATAAAGATTCATTTTGAATAATATAACAGGGGACCATAGGTTGGTATTGTTGACAAAAACGTTGACTTTGTTAGATGTGAATCTTTTGCTTAAAAAAGAACCCACACAGTGTGGCCAAATATGACGATGGTTTAACGGCGAATACCTTACACACCCCAGTTTTAAAAATAAAATACGGGTCTTTGACGGTCTAGGACCCGGGAAAGCACAGAGATGGAACCCTTGATTCGGTATCACTTCCAAAGGTTATCACTACATGATCAAATTTCGTGGAAAAATGGTGATGCCATGTTGGCAAAATTGACCCCCCCCCCCCCCCACACACAAAAAAAAAAAGAATAGGAAACATTTCTTTAGTTCATGCCTCCAAAATGAAGGAAGTGTTGAATAGCTGAAGCATACCGAATGGCCGAAGATTCGATTTTTCTTCAGTCAATTTTAGAGGCCAAATCATTTTGTTTGGATAAAGAGTACTACATTTAATGCCAGACAAAAGCTGCAGACATATTGGTTTTATGAGTTAATTGCCTTATTCATTTATATCTAGAAATTGCCGTTTTTGAGAAAGTGCTCAAATGGCAAAGGCGTCCCTTACAGAGCACTAACACACCTAACACTCTCTTTATGGATGATACAATGAAGTCACTTGGTTCGTGTGTAATCTCAAAGGTGGATAGACCGGCAATCGTTCCAAGCTCGCGTCAAAAATGCCTGACCCAAATTTTTCCTATTGATCCAACAAGTCGTCCCCTTCTTTTCTCATCGATTTCACACGGAAAGTCTTCGACAAAAATCTGCCTCTATTGCCGTGTGTTGCTAGATTCGACTTGTAATGTGTACGTATATTTCATCATGTCTTTTGTCGCCGTGAAATGCAAGGTCCTCGGCCAAGCACCAAGAAGTCAAAGTCCAAATCAGCAACACGAACGGAGGATTTTTGAAATCTGGCAGAAAAAAGTGTCGACTTCATCCCAAGAAAGTTTCAAATCCAAGCGTTACTCCTCGAAACGGACCCAGGTCAAGAAACTGGCGTAAGTCCAGGCTTTATGCATGCATGTAGAATCGCCATCAAGTGAGTTGACCTGTGAGTTGATTGGGTGGATGGATGGATGGCATGGATGGATGAGGGTCTGATGAGAGTCGATCATGTTCAATTTTGTCCCAATTTGCTCTCCATACAGTCAGGCTCAATCTGAACGGAATCGTGAGAAGATTATGGGGCGGATGAAGAACAAGAAATTCCACTCGATGCTTTTCCCTGATCAAAGAGGGAACAACAGTCCGACCACCAAGTTCGCCTTGGCGCACAATCAACGGCTGTTTGAGGATTACATCACGGCTTCCTTGGAAAATGTCCCCGCCAAGGGCTTCCCCGCATCCACTATTCAACGAGTGAGAAAGGTGATAATTCCAAAGGGTGTTGTCGAACATCTCGCATTAGTTTTATTATCTCCCGGTATCTATACTCGCTAAAATAGCGTTGTGTCCTTTGCATGGTTTTTACCGACGTGCTTTTTGCACTAATCCTTGCGGTGAACACCGAAAGCTATCAACCTAAATGCAGAAAAAAGTCATTAGCACGACACACTGCACGTAGAGCAATCTATCTAAGTTTTGCAATGAGGAATAATCTTTAAGGGTTAGACGATGCCATGTTTTACTTACCACGGGGAGATGAAACACATGTCACAAGGCCGGTCGGGCACTCTTAGGCGGCTTGGACAAGCTGGAGCCCTTACATGTATTTTTTTTCCTTTTTTAGCACGACCAGGGCCTTAATCATGAATGTCCAAGTTTTGATCAAAGAAAATAACCTCTTTGGCACACGTTTGATTCAAAAAATATCAATTACTCACCCAAGAGCCAAACATCTGCTTTTTAAGTTTATGTCGTTAAATCTACTGGCCGGCTCCTCTGTTGCTCGTACTATTGCAGCGGCAAAACCAAACTCACTCTGATAATCAGTTCCGTCGATTTAACACGTTATACGTACTTGACGGTCATATTTTTTTCAGGCAAGTAATATATACTTTTTTTGGATGAAAAGTGTGCCAAAGAGTTTACTTTTTGATTCAAAACGATTACAGTCATGGTTGAGACCACGGTAATGCTAAAAAAGGAAAAAAAACATGTAACGGATTAAGCAAGTCCATGCCGCCTAAGAGTGCCCGACCGGCCTTGTTACACTGTTTCATCTCCCCACGGTAAGAAAAAAAAGGAATCATATAATATCTCGTTAGACTTAGAGCCACTATAATAGAAGAGTACGAGCATGAGATTTTTGGTCTCAAAACGTCGTTCCCATTGTACTGTGGTTCTTCAGTTCACCCCAAGGCGACTTTTTCTGTGTTATGTATTTTTCTTCATTATTGTTGAACGTAGCATGGAAATGAATCGGGTGCAAGATTTTTTTAATTCTATAGTCCTCTACGACCGTAAAATTACTAATTTAGCTGATTCGGAAGGTTGAGATTCACAATTGATGCAACTTTAGCCCTGGATTGGCAAAAGTGATGCATACATTTGTTGAACTACCACAATGCCAAGCTTCAAGTTGAGGTAGAAGTAAGTGTAATTTCATTCGTATTCATTTATTTTGTTTATTTCATTATTGTTATTTCAATATTCGAAAGAACCTTAGGCTTGTTTGGCCTGGGCTTGAACCAAGGGCAGCAGATTGGAAAGCAGATTCTCTACTAATTTACAACTCCTGCTAGCCATGTGCAACTTGTCTTTCAAAGGACCAAGCTTGAACTGGACCAAATATTCAGGAAGTTTCAACTTGGAGTGAAATTAAAAGTGCCAGAATAGAAGTGCCTCTATTAGGATCTTGTCTTGCTCTATTTTAGTTATTACCCAACGACCTGCGTCGGAACTTTCCCGATTCACTGAAGAAGCTATGGGAAGAAGTGTCAACGATTTACGTGAACACGCTTGGTAAGAGTGTCAGAACCATGGTCATTGCCAATCAATCCAAATTGAAGGTGGAATCGGAGGACCAAAATCAACAGACAATCCTTACGAGCAATCTAAGGTAAACAATTCAAGCTCAAAATCCCCAGAATGACCTAGAATCATTATTAGAGTAATAATTAAAGTTTCTTTGACAACCCTGCGTAACTAGTGCTTTCCAGCGAATCGGAGACAACACAATTGGATTCAAAATCAGTTCAATCACGTTCTTCAAGCAGGAAGACTTTATATCATAATTTTCGGAGGCCGCTCATTCTCCAATTCAACTGAATGTTTTTTGCTCATAAACAAATATGAAAACCTGCTTCCGAGGCTTTTAAAACTGTTTTGGAATTTTGCTTGATGTTTTCAATTTTTTTGTTACCATTGGTTTCTTGAAACAATTGAAATTGGATAAAGCAACCTTCTTACTCGAAGATTTATCTTTTATCTCTTATTGACTTCATTTAACTGAAAATGAGGCATCGACTAGTAACAAAAGGCGATGACATCATCATACGTACATTCAAATTGGTACTCTAAAATAATGACCTCTGTAATTTCTTTAAAGACAGTATTACCTATAAATTTGTTAAAGCAGTGAAAATCCTAGAAAATAGAGGCCTAGTAGCCTAGAAAATTCGAAAGAGATTTTTCCCGCTGTATTTTCATTTAATAAATTTTGTTCCCTCTTTTTTCTAGGTTTATGAAAAATATTTGGTAATGAATATACAATAAAACAATATGGGTTTGAAGTGTGTTTATTGTGCATTTTATATTACATTTTCTGCTTACTTTAAAGCATTTTTGGCCTTCAGATATGCCCCTTTTTGACAACTCTAATCTAATTACTGTGGCGACAAAAGTTTCAACGATATTCGACCTGTCTTTAAAAACATTTCAATTCTCGATTGCGGCTAATCGTTTTCCATATTGGATATTTTCATGCCTCTCACACTTGGATGAGATTTTTACAGAAATAAAGTTGAGCCCAACCTCAAGCTTTTTTTTCAATTGTTATTCTGCACACCTAGATTGAGTATTCGACCTACTTGGAGAGCCGAATTTGAAGGCATTCGGGGTTGGATGCTACGCAACCTCCACATACTTCATCCGCATCTTAGAAATGCTTTGGAAGTGTGCAAAGATTCACCTGAATGCGACGACATTGTCCGCCTGCGACTCATACTGGTAAATGAACATCCCTCATCCATTTCACCCTCCCCCTCAAACCGATACATTCAGATGGAGACAAACGTTGCCCGATATGTCAGCACAAAAGAGCTTTGTTTCAGCGGGTATACAATTGATCTCGACTCGTTTTGCGGGAACATCATAAGGTGAATGTGAGAAGACGGAGGAAACTTTGATGACCCAATGGTATCGAGATCTGACCCAAGTGTTCCGTCACTCCAAAGACACGTCGCTTTCCAGAAATGGGGCCATACGGAAACCTAAATTGGGAAACGGTTCTTCCAATGCACCTCAGCTTTACTATCAATTCAGGTAGGGAATGATAATCTGGCAACTGTTAACACGATGTGGTTATAGCTACGTACATACGAATACATGTGTGGAATGCATGCATAACAAGTACCTCTCTGGTTTCAGCTCAGAGACATGTTGATGCGTAGCGTCAAAGCCTACGTAAACATATTTTCGACAAGCGCAAACTCCCTCGCATTGAAATGGAATTGGTTCTCTTGGGATCCAAAATCGCCTTTTCTCCCTCCATTCAGGAAGTGTCGCAAATGATCCAATCCGTATTGTCAGAGGTGACCTCAATGAGTGTACATGTACGCTTACTCTACTTCTCTTGACGAACAATAGTTCCTTAACTACCCGTGTAGATGAGTCGTCTGCTTCGGCGAAGTTCCCACAATCGAGAGCTGGTTGGGCTCGGGGGAAAGTGAGTTCGTTTCGGTGTCATTGGATGACGATTTTATCCAAAGTCAGATCCAGCGCCTCAATACTTTTTCTTGATCAATGGTACAAGAGCCGGTAGTCTACTCGAATGACTTGGGTGAAACTATTGAGAAATGCTTTTTTTGAGCCTGTGCAGCTAAATGTGTGAAATTCTGGATTTCTGTGTTTTTCAGTCAGTCAGTTCAATTTTCTTATTGACGGAACAGCCAAGAATAGAATTCTAGAATTCATCGTGTGCCAGTCCGAAATTCGAAGCCATTTGCGAGGAGCTCAAAGTATACAACCTGTCCATGGAGAAAACACAGGAAATCGCCTCTCTGGCTTACTTCTCTTTCGTAAGGTAGGGGAAAGCTTCTTGATCCATTGATCCTTAACAAGGCTTCCAGAGTTGAAGGACCCTCTCAATACAAAACGAGCCATCTTAAACCTCGTGCTCGAATATCGACCACGGTACTAATCAGTTACTCGGATGGCATCTACTGTACATAGGTTGGATTGTGGAACAGATTCGACAAGGTTTGGGCGAGGCAGCCCGGAAACTAGCGCAGATCCTGCTTCAAAATGTGGTTGACACTTATCGGCGAGAGAACCAAGCGTAAGAAGCACTCACGTTTGGGCTCGTTGCCGAAGCCGGCAGATCTTGCTTGTATTGTAGGAGGTCGATTTGATTTCAGAATTTGTCAAAGTTTCGAAGATATCAAGTACATTGCCTTGAAGCCTCCCAAGTCTACCAAGGAAATGATCGAATTGGGCGAGTTCATGCTTACCGTCAAGAATAAGAAGATGATCAGCCTCGAGGTTCGAGTGGATGGAAATCGTTAGCCTTCAAACTCGTTCAAATGTTCACGGACCAGAGTCCATTTGATCTCTTTTTAGGAGGACATTGAGAACTCTAAAAAACATCTTCTATATTTGATTGACGTACATATCTTTTCCAAGGAAGATATTCAATTGAATACTCGAACTCTCTCTTGGATGCATAACATTCGTCCGGTGTTCGAGCAAAACACCGAAATCGTCGAGGATTGCAAGGCCAAATTTGAGGACGAACTTCAACGCAGATCCGAATGGATTGCCAGGGAGGTACATAAACTCACGGGACGTGTCCAGGAACTGGAGGAACTTGGTGAGCTCGAGTCCATTCACCAGTACTCTCAAGTAAGAAATGCTGAAAATGGAAAATGCTGAAAATGGAAAATGGAAAATTGAAATAGAAAAAGAAAAGTGAAGAGGGAAGAGTGCTCACCACTGCCCGTTATGGGGATTACTTTCTGGCAGGAAGTTCGAGCCATTGAAGGCAAATTGAAGCAACTAGAAGATACTGTGTGCTGGGTCAACGAAGAAGAGGCACTCTTCAAGTTTCCACAATCAACCTATCATGACTTGGGAGACGCCCACGTGAGTGAGTTGCTTTCGCGACAAATGAGGTCATAACATGATACCCTAACCAGAATCAGTATCTCATTTTAGAGCATGGAGGCTGGCGATGGAAAGATGAGAGTAAGCATCCAACAATCGGACTTGTAGCCATCAAAAGTATTCTCATTGGAATTTTTGATCCTGATATCTAGCAAAACATCAGTCCGTATGCCAGACTTTTTGGAACGGTTCTCCAATGGCAAAAGGCTCAAAAGAAGTGGACTGACGGATCCTTTTTGGAATTGAACGCTCAAAGCATTGACGACAAAACGCAAGAGTTTCAAGGGTGAGAATTGATTAGAACGATACAATGGACTGAGCTGACGACATGATTCAGGCCAACCCTCTTCTTTGACCTTTTTTAGTGAAATGGACGATCTGCAAAAGCTGTTCAAGTCCAAGTTCAAACAGCAAGCCTTGGACGGAGATTCCAAGTATGGGAAAATGAATTTGGAAGATTCTAATCCCATGAATTTGCCTCCGCCCCTGCGAATTTGCGCTCTCACCAATATGCAAATTAAAGAGTTCAGGGTAACCGAATCTGACCCCCAAAGTGCATGCCTACAAAGACAATGGTTAACAATGAAGTTAATCATGTCTCAAATTCCACGACCGACAATCATTTTGTTTTGTATTGGGGCTATTGTATGTATTGATCATCTCCTGGTGCTAAGACAGCCCAAGACACTGCAAATACTTACTGTTTTGCTCTTCGTAAGAGTGAGCTATATTTTTCAACAAAACTGTGTTCTTGAGCTTGTCTCTGAAATTTGGGTCTAAAACCCGCGTTGTCTACTTAGGCGCGCTGAAGAGAGCTTAGCCCATTCACTACCTTAGGCACCGATTGTCACTCAACATCCTTGGATAGCTCTCATTGCTATGAATCAACCCAACATGGGGGCATTACCCAATTTCAAGCCTGGGAAACATTTTTCATCGGTTTCAGAAAAACATCCCCCTCATTCGTTGCCTGTGCAATCCCGGGATTCGCAAACGCCATTGGCTTCAAATGAGCGACATTATTGGTTTCGATATCACCCCCAACACGGGCAGCTCTTTGAGAAAGGTTCTCCGCTGGAATTTGGACCCATTCATGGAGAAATTGGACTTGATCAGTGTGGCTGCGTGTCGAGAACACGCCCTCGAGCTCTCACTTAAAACAATGAAGGAGGAATGGTCGGCAATGTCATTTCCTCTCAAGTCCAAAGCAACAGAGTAAGAAGCTGCATCCAACGGGTCGTTCGTTGGCAATGTATGTCAATGTAATCAATAACAATTCAAGGTGCTCCTTATGAAATATCTTTAGACCTCCTCGGGCGTTTGTAAACCTGCTGAAATAACTGGTACATTGAAGGAACCCGCAACAGAAGAGCAAATACATAAAAATACTTTCTTTTCTAGCCCAGGTCTCCTCACACTGAAAGATAGCTAAAGTAAAGCACCCAGAGTAATCAAATGTGATCTAGAAACCTGCGTGATTAGGGTATTAATTTGATTGATTTCAACTTCAAAATTTTGCAAATCTTGTTACGTGTTGTCGTTTTAGTGTATTTTCTCAATTCAACAGGCTTATGTCTTTGCGTTACAAAGATGGTTTTTCTGTAAAAAAAAAAATCGTGCCTTTAGAATATTTTTTTTTTATGATTATTTGACCTTCAAAAGGATTTCTTTTAGAATGCAAGTCTCCTTCTGGCCTTACATTTCATTTGACGGTTACGATTATAATCTGGGATCTAGAGAGATTATCCAAGGGCAGTTGTTCCACCCTTGGATCTAAAGTTGGCCATTAATTAATAACTCATTTTGTAGTTTATAGTTCACTTTCAGTAAGTTAAACCAACAAAAAGTGAACACGAAAAGAGAAAAACTAATAAGAGGAGGAATAGAACGAAGAAGGATAGATGTGGATGCCAGTTTAGTTATGCGTTATTTCACCTTTCGCAGTTGCAGCAATCAGAAACTTTTTCACCTTTTTTAGCCGATTCCAATTAAACTCGTATTTGTTTTCGAATTTCAGGGACCATATGGAGGGAATTCAACAGTGTTTGGATGATCATCAGATAGTCACTCAAAGTATGAAAGGATCTCCTTACTTCAAAGCATTCGAAGGTGAGTTCAGATACATTGACGCGTACCGAAGATTGATTCATCTGCTGACATGAATAGTTACTTCTATTTATTTCCATTGTCTTTTATCCCTTTAAAAATAATATTCCATTGCAGATTCCGGCAGCCCTATTTTTGGTAAGGAGCGTGAGTCACACGTGACTTATTTGGGTTTCGTTGCAATCCAAATTGATTAAATATCACAAAATAGTCCGGTGTACCATATTGTTGCGAAAAATAAAATCACTAAATCACCGAATGCTCCCATGAGCATAATATGAGCATAATATAATGTTTTTTTTAATTTCGTTGAAAACAAATAACCTTGGCCTTTAAAACAGGTTCTTTCATAATATCTACCACTCAAGTATTGTACATAGATCTAGCCCATTAACAACTTCAACTCGAACAATAAGACTTTACACTTTGTTAGAAACATTCCTCTTGAAGAAGTGCATCAAGTTTCATTTATTAGCAAAAACAAAAGAATGTCTTTCAATTTTTTTTTTTTTTTTAGATCTTTATTGCGAGATTATTTCTCATTGGATCAGGATATTTTTATTTTACAATATTATTATACAATTTGGTCTTGTCCCGTTCGGGGTTCCAGGTATCTTGCTTAGCTTTTAAATGTAGATGAAAGAAGAATTTTAATCTTCCAAAAATGTAAAAAGAACATCTGTCAAACGCATATCTTTATATTTTGACAAGCTTTAGAGACCGTGCAACTTAGCTTCTTCAATTTGTGTATAAGACTCATCTTTGTATTATGCCACACGTCCGTACATAGGGACCTGTACAGCACCCTTCTTGATTGGTGTGCTCTCATTGCCATCCAATAGTTTGGATGATAATCAACCAATGACAATTTGATAATTTGCATTTCAAGACGAAGTTTGCAATTGGGAATCTCAGCTGGAACGAATTCAAGTGTTTCTAAAAGAATGGTCTTCCCTACAGAGTGGATGGGCTCTGTTCTCGGATTTTTTTGCCATCCCCGGCATCGAGAGCCTAGTCCCAGAAGAGGCTCAAAGGTTCCAGGTAAATCGGATCCGTCAGTTTCAGTGTCTTATGATGTCTCGTGTTCCAATGCTAGCTAGGATCTACGTAGTTTGTACGTACTATGTACGTGTAATTGAATGACCGTCCCACTCTTTTACTTAGGATGTGAATAACCACGTCCAAACTATGACGCATTTCCTTACAAGCCACTCTAATGTGATTGAAATCACAGAAACTGAGGGTGTTCTCGACCAACTGGTCGAAGCCAACGACTTATTGGATCAGGTTCGACAAGGCATTCAGTCTTTCGGTGCGGAGAAGCAGAAGACCTTTGCCAGGTTGGAAACACCGTTAATTAAGCATTGAAAGTCGGAGATCACCCTTGTTGGTTGCTGTTATTGTTGTTTTCAATGTCAGGTTTGGCTTGTTAGCCCCCCATCAAACTCTTTTGCTCACTTGCAATGTGTCGCGGGCTTTGACCGAGTCTCAAAAGGTGGTGTCCATCCTCTTTCCCGGGGTTTATGCTCTCGTTGAAAACGAAGAGAACATCATCTTTGGCGTGAGGAGCTCGGCGGGTGAAAGCCTCACCTTGACCACTCCATTGGATTTAGCGGCCTATCCAGGACGAATTGACCAGTTCTGGTCGCACGTGAGTCAAAACCGCCTCGAAATTGACTCAATATGCTATTACTTACTTTAACGTCGAATACGGGTTGCAGTTGGAGCGCATCCTTCGCGTGACAAGTAAGAATTCGATCCTGAAATGTTTGGATCTGATGTGGTCGAGTGTCCCAGCCGACTACTTGGGCTCCTTTCCATGCCAATCTGTCATCATGGCCAATGCCATTAAGCGAACGGCCGAGGTCAGCGAGAGTATCAAGGGAGGCCAAGAGACTCTCCGAGCTTTGAAGCATCAGATCAGCGAGGAGGTTGATGGCCTAGCCCAGGCCCTTCAAAGTTCGAATCTTGTCCATTCCCATAGGGTCAACGCCCAGTCGATGCTGGTACAAAACATGTCTTGGAACACGTCCGTTATTGAGCTCGAAAGTCACAATGCCAGAGGCGAGAATGACTTCCAGTGGCGAACCAAGATCAGGTAAGCCTCTTCGAGCGTGCCCCTGTGTGTAATGGAGTGCTTAGCTAGTCTCCCTCAAGTCCAAGTCCGCGCCCCATCGGCGTAACACGGGATTTTGGCTCTTAAACGACGCAGCTTTCTTTCAAATGTGATGCAAGTGAGCCTGGGGAACAACCAAAGCTGTTACGTATCTTGTCTACCCACGTGCAATCGACTCAAAGATATAGGACCACTTCACTCTTATTCTTACGCTAAAACCACTGTAATTACCATATTGGGTCGTTGCTTTTGGTGCCTTTGCTAAAGATGTTGTTGTGGAGGAGATTTTTTACTTTTCCAATTGTGGTTGGCTATCCTCGACCATCTCTAGCCTAACACGTAGGCTACGATCAATCAATCAATCAATCGATTGCCCAATCATTCGATTGCCCACCAACAAATACTCCCTAGACTCCATCCTTGACATTGGTCATACAATTCTTGACACTTCTTGACACCCGGTACAATTGCCGTACATTCCTTAGTCAGCAATAAACTACAACGAGTCTAGCCGTACGTACAGTACATGTAACTTGATTATGCCAGCACACCAATGATGTGGATAGAGCAACACGACCACTGACGAGTTTGACTTTTCAGGCACTATTACTCGGATGACTCCCTATGGATGGAGCTTTTGAACGAGAAACTCACCTACTGCTTCGAATTCTTGGGCGACTTGGTCTTCCCACTCACTTCGGAGGCCTTCCATCGTTCCACATTTTCTCTGCTCTATTTCTTCAACCACAAGAGTAGTCCCCTGGTTGGGGGCCAGCCCGCCGTGGGCAAGACCACACTCATCCGCCATGCAGCTGCTCTTTTGGGTCAGCCTTTGTTTATTCGAACTATGACCCGGGAGACAGGGTTACACATGTTGCAGACGGTAAGAAGGAAGCCCTCTTCTCAGACCTAGACCACCATTCACAACATCAGACCGTGATTGAGGAAGTGAAACATTCAAGCCCTAATTTGAACTCTGCTTCTACCAAATGTAGTATCTAGACGTGGCCATTGCAGTGGGGGTTTGGTTCTGCTTCAAATCCGTGGACAGGGTAGGGATGGACGTGCTGTCAACTTTGACCAGGGATCTGATGCATCTGGAGTCCAATCATCGATACAAGGAGAGCAATGCCTTTTTCACATTCACAAGCAATCTGACTGGGTTGAATGGACAATATATGCCACAGACATTTAGGGTAAGATGCATGCTTCCAAAGTTTTGTGGCAACACAGAGCGTTCAAACGCATCGGGCAGTAAAATGGGTGGTAAAGAACAACCATTGGTTGAATTAGGCGGGAAAATCAAATTGCTTTGTCTCAATAGCGTCTCATCCGACCTCTTTGCGTGGTCCAACCCGAATTCGATGTCATGATCCGTCAGTTCATCTTGGGCTTAGGTCTGCAAGTGCCAACTTTGAGAAAATCTGACCAACGCCTGACCCATCAAATTGTATCGCTATTAAATGCCGTGAACTCTATGCGATACCCTGGCACTGTTCTCAATTATGGTATGTAAGGCGAAAACCGACGAATACCCAATGGTGTTCGTGATAACTTTTTCCTTCATTCTGTTTAGATTTGAAAAATTTGAAGAAAACGCTCTCACTGTGGAAATCCTCGGGATCTGAGTCGTCCCAAGATTTGGCAGCTATTTTCTTTCGGTATTCAAGATTCACGTGCAGTTTGGATCAAGAGCGGGCTTTACTTTTCACGATCCAGAATATCTTTGATTGGTCATCACCCGAGACGTGTCGGAGTCATGTGATGAGATCTGATGTCTCGGAAAGGATCATTGAACTGGCCAAAAAGCTTGGGTTGACCTTAAAAGAAAGTGTGCTCGGAAAAATCGAGATCATCATGGAAATGTTGCAGAGCAATCGGGCAATCATCCTGAGTGGGCCTTCCATGACTTGTAAAAGTCTCATCCTTGAGGTGAGCTTTCTTTACTCTGTTTGTCATTGTTTTGGGCATTTCCAATGTTAATCCTACGTTTCCCATTAGCTGGCTTGTAAGTTATCGAATATTTCGGAAGTAGAGCACGTCTATCCGAATTGCTTCAGTAACGATTATCTCTTTGGGCATTATGACAACATGAACATCTGGCACGAGGGCTATCTACCAAAGATACTCAAGTAAGACCGAAATTGGCGACGATGCTCAGTGTTCTGAGCTCCATCATTAATCTCATTTCTTTTTGAAGGACCTCAAAAGACAAGAGTATGGTGGTTTTCCACGGTCCATTGCAATCGTTTTGGACGGATCATGTTGAACAGCTCCTGGAGGAACGTCAGCTCACCTTGCTCAACGGGGAACAACTCATTCTAGACGTGGGCATTCGAGTAGCCTTTGAAACGACATCAATGGTGGACGTAAGTGTGCACGTGTTGTTCTTGGTGTTCTCGTCGCCGTGGTCATTCTGGCTCTCTCTCTTTGTCTCTTTGTTTGGAATGGGATCAGTGTCCGCCCTCCTTGCTGAATCGTTGTTTCTTGGTCCGGGCTCAGCGCCAGGATTCATCTTGGCAAATGTTGTTTCAACAGTGGTTCCAAGAAAAGCACCTGGAGGCCTCATCCGAGCAAAAGTGGCGACAAGACAATGACGAAACCATTCAGGACCTGTTTGATTGGTTATTGCCTTTCGTAACTCGATTCATGAATACTCACCTAAAGGACCTTCCCTGCGTCAATCTTTCACTCTTCCGGTACTGATTTCCCATTGATTTATTTCTGTTCATATTAGCAGCCGTTATTGCAATGAATTATACCCTTGGGTTGGTTGCTTTCGTCTTGCAGGCAATGCTTGCAAATATTTCGTCGATCCCTGAATCTGGCCATGGCTCACTTGAAGGAACGGAAATACCTGAAAACTTGGGTTCAAGCCTCCTTGGTTTTTGCCTTGACCTGGTCGTTCGGCAATGTCTTGGACCCTGAGGCTCGCTTGAAGTTTGATTCTGCCCTGCGTGATGTGATCAATGGAAAAAATGCCGCTCACCCCTTGCCCGCCATCTTGAACAACAAATTCGATGCCATTCCCCCAAATGAGGGATCGCTCTTTGATTTCTGTTTTGAGTACAAGGCTCGCGGTCAGTGGAAACATTGGAGTGATTCCTTGCGGAACTTGGACGTGGTTCAGTTCATCGATACCAAAGGTTTATTCATCCCCACAATTGAATCCGTTAGGTGAGATAGGTATCCAGATTCGATCTAGTCGACACGTAGTACAGAAGATACTGCGAAGTGTGTTACGAGAGTGATGAAAAATACTGTCTTCTTTATGAAAGCGAAAAAATGATTAGGGTCAAAATATCATTGTTTAACAAAAAAAAAACTACCCTTTGTGGTCAGAAAGGCTATGAGAAAAAACTCAATCATCTTAGATCCGATCTTATCTCTTACGATCCAATGTTGATATCCATACTTTCAATTTTCAAGGGAGGAGATAAGTCGCCCCCTGGCAACTGTAGTGATACGGTTTGTCGTTGACCAATACCAGTGATGATACCAAGTAGTTAATATTACAAGGGATTCGACTCGGCCTCGATCTAAGGAGTGGTTTGGATTATAGGAGTTGGGTAATCCGCCTAAGTCCCGGGAAGAATAGAACTAGTACAAGTCTGGATGCTTGGTACTTTATTTCTGATGAGTATGTACAGGGAGACACAAACATACAGTCCTCTCAGGTTGGGAGTCGAGTAGCTACTTACTTCATGCTCATGGCAGAGTTTACCAAGAAACCTCTTGGAACCTCTTTATGCATTGGATGATGACAGATATATGAGTTATATGGCCATTAATCTTCGCCTTATTGTTATTGTTACATACCAGGTTATTGACAGGTCCTCGGATCTGCTTCCAGCCTACTTGGCTTGACATCTTTGCACATTTCACCCATTAATCTTCTTTATAGTAATTCGCACACTTGACCTTGACACCTTTGCCGTTATTTGCACACTTGTCTCATTTATCCTCGTTGTCGTCTTTTGTACACTTGGCCTTGACATCTTTCTAATAATTGCTCCTTAACATTAGTCAGGCTTACTGTTTGGGTGGATCTTTCTTTTGCCTTATAGTGGTCTATCGACACTCATTGCTATTCGGCTGAATGCTGTTTCACTACACAACTATTGGCCGATTTATTCCCCTTCGACTACTGCCAAAGTGTTTGAGATCACGAAGCTCAAACTTGAAGAGTTTATTGTAGCCCATGAAGTCCTTCCTCCTTGCCAGCCCGGTTTCCGAGCTCATTTTAGCACGGTTACGCATCTGATTGAACATGTAAAGCAGGTCACTGAGGAACTAGAGCGTCATGAGTAGGTCGATGAAGCCAATTTCGACTTTGCCAAGGCCTTTGTCAAGGTAAATCAAGGCCTTTTACTTAACAAAATCCATGAGATTGGGATCCAAAGCAAGGTTCTCAATTGGCTAAAAGGTTGATTCCTGTTAAGAATCAGCTGGTTAAGGTCGACGCATCCCTTAGTGACATACATGATGTCAAGTCGAGTGTTCCTTAGGGCTCCATATTAGGTTCTCTCCTTTTTATCATCTTCATTGCTTCACTACAGAAGCTCAGTAGTAAAGTCAGTATCTCTTCTTATGCTGATGTTACAAAATTGGTGTGTGGTAGGAATGGTCAGTCAAGATTCTGGTAGTCTTAAGAGTAAATCTACTCTTGGGTTACTTTGAGTAACATGGCTTTGAATGGAATGAAATTCCGCTCAATGACCTTTGGGTCAACTCCTTTAAATACTCCACTCGTAGATAATGGAGGTAAAGATATTGAGCAGGTCTCATCTATGACAGATTTAGGTGTAGTCCTCCAATATAATGGAAAGTTCGATGAGTATATCCAGTTGAAAGTTGTTAAAGCTTTTCAAATGTGTGGTTGGATATATCGCACGTTTAGGTCCAGAGATAGCCTCACGATGCTAACTCTGTACAAGTCGATTGTCCAGCCGCATCTTTAATATGCCTCGTCCATTTGGGATCCAATTACTTCAGCTGGTTTGCAAAAGCTCGATCAGGTCCAAAGATGTTTTACTAGGAACATTGGAATATGAGAGAGGTCTCGTATTGTGAGAGGCTCGAAAGATTGGGACTATACGGTATTCAGAGAAGGTACGAAAGATATCTGATATTGTACGTTTTCGAAAGCGATCAAGAGCTTTATCCCAACCCAGGTTTCAGGGTCAATTGTTATGACTGTAGAGGCTTAACGTGTATTTTGAGAGCACCTTCAAGCCTCAAGAATCCAGGCTAGTGAGAACAATGAAGTCCCACTCTCTTCTTTCTTGGGCTCCATCATTGTTCAATGCCCTCATATATTCGTAGGGAGTATGTAGGTGTTGATCTCGTAAGCATCCCTTAAGTTGTATTTAAGTAAAATTGGAATCAAGTAAAATTAATACCTTTTTCCGTCTTGAATTGCTGGGGATCCCATTCCCAGTAGCGGTTATGAAGTCCGAAAAAAAAGTACTGTAAAGGGCAAAGAATAGGAAGGAAAAAGAGCAGATTTTTTTGACAAATCACTATCTCTTGAAAACTTGGGTTCTTGTAGTGATCTTGTAGTGGAACCGTGCAAGAATTTTTTGACAAAATCTTTTTTGTCAACTGACTTGTGCAGATACTCTAATAAGCTCGCTCCAAGCTAGAATTGGTGCGCTGTTTCACTTTGATGAAAAAGAGCAAACTATTTTTAAGGCTAAAAAAGGCCAAATAGTCCAGAAAAAAATTGATATCATCCCACTTTCTATTTCTTACCCACATGAGCAGGTTGCAGTGTCTTCACCAACTTACCAATGACACATCCATGCCATTTCTTTTGTTGGGAGCCAGCGGCATTGGTAAATCAAGCGTGATGCAGGCCAAACTGCAAGGCATCGCCATGGACACGGGGTCATCCGTGTACTCTTTTCGAGTGGTGACAAATTCCACGTCCATGGAGTTGGTGGTGAGCCGATTCGTTGCAATAGCGACTTTCAAACCTCACTTAACCTCTGTTTCGTTTAAATTCACGCAGAATTGGTTGTCTTCACGCCTGATCAAGCGGTACAAGAATCGTTACGTACCGGAAAAGGAGGGTGGGGTTGTGTTCATTGACGATATGACCTCGTGTCAAGAATACAGACAATTTAATGAACAGCTCATCCAAATCCAAGATCAAAGCTCTTGGTAAAATCTCTAAATGAATCCACTTGTCCTCTTGTAGCATCAAAATGGCATCCGCTGGAAAATCTGTTTTAGGGTCGATTTTATATCATTGGAGAAGTGTTCCCTGGAATCGAGCAAATTCATGGCTTGCGCCTTGTTTGATCACGACCAGCCCACCCACGAATCAAGACTGAATGCCCGACTTCTGAGTCGTTTCCATCTGTTCCGTATGCAAGAGCTCTCGATGGATAGCTTAAACAGAGTTTTTAGCCAATTCCTTCACAACAAATTCAAGGTAATCACAAGAACGGAGAGATAAAATGTAAAAAAAGCATAGGCTTTGAGAGGAAAAAAGGTGCAGATAATTGCAATCTATGGTTCAAAGTAGTGGCAATGTCCAAAGTAACTTTTTAAAATGGCACATTTTGTCACAACCGTGGACGAAATGTAAAAAAATCTGTTTTTCAATAGTAAATGCCTTCACATTCTTCCAAATCGAGGGCAAAATTCAGCTTAACACGTATTTTCACGCGGTCAAAACAGTTCGATCAAGCAAGACGTACTGAATATTGTCTCTGAGCTATATCATGCAATTCCAAAATGTCAAAAACATGCAATCTCAAGGTTGGAAGGCTAATACATGGTCAATGCCTGCGCCAGGAATTGAACCTGATGCTTGACATCTTACCCTTAGAACAAGATCAACACAAAACACAATTTTACGCATTTCGTTTGATGAACAGCTTAGGGTCCTCTTTATCCCATCAAATGGGGTCTTTCTTTTGTCTTGGGCGTTTGCTTGCCAAACTTCATCGGTCATACTGTGGGCTAATCAAATCCTGATTTTAACAGAGATTTAAGAAGGAACTAGATTTATACCTATCACTTTTGGTTCGTTGATTGTTAGTGAAACAATAAATTTGCCTTTTGAGATATTGTTTATCTGAAATAGAAGCCTAATATCTGCTATATCTTAATTTAGAATATTCTTAGCATTGTCATCAACCATGTGTCAAGTTAGAGGATTGCTTTTGTCACTTTTATCCGCATTATTCAGCATCAGTTTTATTAACTTTTTCTTAAATCTCACTTATATTAGACTTTGGTTAGACCAGAACATGTCAGACCTATGGGAATTTGGCAGGCAACAATGCCAAAGATTTATTTTGCATGTTGCCCGCACTGATATCAAGGCCAGCATGAAGAANACTTGGGCAAAGTTAATGGCAAGGTAAGGAAGCCGC
>NC_081449.1:9469935-9492775 GCF_007210705.1 Tigriopus californicus | reverse complement strand
TGTTCACTGAGCAAAGCCATGCATGCTGATAATGGCTCGTTCACTGGCACTTTTTAATTGCAATTCAATGAGATTTGATGGGGATTAAAACGGACGTGAATCTTTTACCAGATGAAATTAAGCATTTGGCGTTCGCAAAACTTTTTAAAGTACTTGTATGTTGGCAGGACAAAGTTTGTGGAAGAGAGTATATTCCTAACGTTGTGATTGGTCATTAAATTGGCCTTCCAACTGTGAGATTCCAGCTGGATTCTTGGACACGGTCGTTTCCTCTCGTCTCGTCTCACCCGTCTCACCACGGTGGTCAAAAAAGCTTATCAGGTATTGAGAGAAATGCGCATATCCATCTCAACAGTCTTCTTCCTTACAAAAACCATAAGAAGTTATTTTGACTTGATTGATTTATTGAAATCTGGCTCAAATTTGTCGTGCATATGGCTATTAGCTAACAAGATTTGCTTGGATATTTGTGTTGGAATTCAAAAAGGCTTTTGAACAACTGTGGCAGTCGTCTCAATGGTGAGACGAGAGGGGTAAGCTGATCAACGAGGAATCCAGCTTCCATGTTGGGAGATTTTGAGATGATCACCAAGGGTCTCAAAAATAGTCTTGGGTATATCTTTTTTGAACTAACTGTTGTGAACGCGTGAAAATACGTATTAAGCTGAATTTTGGCCTCGATTTGGAAGAATGTGAAGGCATCTACTATTGAAAAACTGAATATTTTACCCAGTCGCAATTCAAAATAAGTGCTCACGAAACCACGCAGGGATATCTCATTGAACATGGTCAGGATAGAACGCTACGCAGCTTTTTACAAATTCTTGATTTTAGACCATCGAGGCATCAAAAGGATCTGTGTCCTCAAGGGGGGAGAAATCCCCTTGATACGCCCGCCAAAGACACAGTGCCTCGATGATCTGAGATAAAAAATATATACAAGTTGCTTAGGTAAGGGAATGATGTCGACTTCAATGGCATAAGCAATGCCAATGGCAATGGGATGACCCGATTTTGTACTTTGACGGTAAAGATAAAAATCGATGGAAAGGAGTCAAAGATATATCCCACTAGCTCATTGTAAAGTTATAGGCCTAGTCTTATCTACTATGCTTGACTCACCCTCGTATTAGCTGATTGAGTTCAGAGGCCTCTCATGTTTAGCAAAGGTCACTAAATTAGGATATTCAATCAAAAAAAAAACACGTAGAGACCAATTTCATTTACTGCAAATCTACTCTGGACACTTCAGGACAACCAATTCTCGCCTGAGATCAGCAGTGTGATCCCTGGTCTCGTTCAGAGCACTCTCCGAGTGTACGAATCATGCCGTCAAGATTTGGACCAAGGTTCACATTCGAACTTGAGCAGGTTGAGATTGCCTCCGCCCCATTTACGAGAGCTCTTCCGGCTTTCGCAAAATGTTTCCTACTTGAGTAAGGAACTGGCTGAGAACAAAAAGATATTCACCCGGCTTTGGGTGTTCGAGACCCTGCGACATTTCTATGATCGCCTCCAAGAGCCGCAGGCCCGGACATCGCTCATCCAAGAAATACGCAATTGCGTCAAGACTATATTCAGAGAGAACTTCGATTCGGCCTTTGAGCACTTGGGCAAAGTTAATGGCAAGGTAAGGAAGCCGCAAGTTGGACGATATTGTTTTTGGACGATGTTTTCGGAAAAATCTTGCTTGCTCTGTGTACTCACTGCATGCATACTTGAATAGGTAACCGAGGTCAATTTGAGAAATCTCGTGTTCGATCGCTTTCAATCGGTAGAGACGAGGACGACCTCGGGGGACGAGGACAATCAATCTAAAGAGAGCCAAGGAAACGATTCTCATGAGGTTGAGACCGAGTTTGGGGTGAAAGAGATGCCGTTATCGGAAATCGAGAATCTAACGCAATCCAAATTGAAGATTTATAACGAAAATGTCGCAAAAATAAACGGTGGGAAAGTGGTGAACCTTTTGCCGGTCCGTTATTTGTACGAAATGGTGGCTACCTTGCATCACGTTCTCCGAATTCCTGGAGGAAATGCCCTCCTTTTGGGCAATGGGGGCGAAGACCGCCAAGTGCTCACCCGAATTAGCACTATTCTGGCCGGCCAGGCATCCTTTCTCGTGGTCAAGACCTCGCCAAGATATGGCATTGACGAATGGCGAAAAGACATCGGTGAAGCCCTTAAAAACGTGGCCAAATATGAACATGACTTGGTGATCTTTGCCACACTCGCTCAACTCCAGGCTCAACCGTTTTGCTTATCCGACTTGGAAAGTCTACTGAAACGAGGGGAAATCTTCAACATATTTTCCCCGGAAGAAAATAATGAAATAAACGAGGTGATGCCGTCACAACATGGTTGTACTCATGGGATCTATTACTTGAATTTGTTTCTCGTACAGATTATGCACCATCGCCTGATGAACAATGCTCGAGGGCGCAACGTACTGGAAGTAACGCCCAGTGCGTTATTCGACAACTTCATTGCCTTATGCCAATCTTGCGTCCACGTGTTCGTGTCAGTCAACGAGTACGATCAAGAGGCCGGCCTCTGGTTCCGAAATTGTCCCTCGGTTGTGAGACTGATGATCCCAATTATCTGTCAGGTGATCGCCGCTCAAGCTTTCAATCATGTCAAACATCATCAGATCTAAATTGACCAAGCATCATTTTATCTCCATAGCCCTGGCCGGAGGATGCAATGCTCAGAGCGTGTGACGTAATCCTAGAACAAACCAATTTAGAGAGGGACAGGAAAAGAACCATATACCCGGGCTTCAAAGCCATTCACGACCATTTTGGGTATGAATTGAATTTTGTCAGTATAACAAACTCACTGGCTCTTGGATAATGGCTAATGGTTGATGTTGTCGATTGTTTCTATTTTTACAGGCTGATGGTACAAAACCAAAGCTTGGGGAAAAGTCCTGGCCTCACCACTAGTCCCAAACTTTTTGTACGATGTTTGCAACTGTTTGCCAATAAATTGGAGAGTCTTTCCGCCGAAGCCACTCAAAAGGAACATTCTCATAAGCAAGCGCAAAAGAAATACGACCAAATAGGAAAACAGGTAAACATCTGGGCTCGAACCCATGACGCCAAGTACAATTCGGCCCCTTGTGGATCAATTGCTAACCATATAACCATAGCAATAAAAGCTCTTAAACTTCAGGACCATACAGTAATGAATAATAAACAAGTCTCTTCTGATAATGCTTTACAAATCAGTACAAAGAAAGGTGTTTGCCCTTCATTAAGGGCGACAGATATCAAGCACGACTTAATATTTTGATATGAGACGATGAGACGTAATTGTTGACTTCTGCATAGAGGTCCCCCAAACAAAGACCAGATGAACCAGCAGGGACCAGGTGGAAAACAAAAGGCCATTTCAACGGCTTCAAGATGTCGAAGTTTTCTCTATTTTCTCATTCCATGTTTTTTTTCCTTTCTATCTCCTGGATTTAGTGCCAAGCTATGAGTGATGAAATAAAAATCCTAGGAGAGTCTTTGAGGGAGCTTGAATCCAAATTGGCAGAATTCAACCAGAAACGGCAAGAGGCCAATAATCTGCTGGAAGAATATAATGGTAAATTGGTACTTGCTAAACAAAAGGAAAACCACTTGACGAACGAACGAGAGCGGCTTCGGGTCACATATCAGGAAGCGGTTCTTCCCCTTGAGTTTAATCTCCAAGGTAGGCAACGTCCCAGGGAAGAATTTTTCCACGCAGTTCCAACAAATCTTGGTGCTCAATATTGACGAATCTCTTGTGGTAACTGATTTTTTTTTTATCGCAGAGAAAAAAAAGAAAGTGTCCTTACTCAAAGTGACTGAATTATCGAACGTGGCCAAAGGCCTCCGCACTCCGAATGAACCCCTCAAATTGTTGGCCTCAGCCCTGTGCATTCTTTTCGATGATCAACCCAATGCTTACGCAGCCAAAGATGGCAATATCTTGCACCGGAAAGTTAAAGATGCCCGAGAACAAACCAAACCAGATGTTAAGCAGGCAAGTTTTGCACTGTACTAGTATTTGGAGCTTGGGGCTTGTGAAACATCGTAGTTCTGATAATGATGATGATGATAATGATAATTATTACCTTTTAATACCAGGCACTTCGAAAAGAATGATATTAATATGAAATACCCATTTTATGTATTTTTCCATTTTTTATAATCAGGGGGTCTTTGTCTGCGTTTTCCAAACTTGTCATTTTTTATTTTTCATAGTTCCCTTCAAATCTTTTTTTTTTCGTGAGTCTTTGCCTATCAATTAAACTTGATAATTTTGTCTACAAGACGTTACAATTTGATATTGACTTATTGTTTTTACACAGGAGGCTGACCCTTGGACGGTGGGCAAGAAGATCTTGTCGGATTTGTCTCTAATCGACAAGCTTACCTCTCATGTTGATATGGAAACTCATTCCGTTCAAATTGAATTGGTTGCCAACCTAATCTTATCCGACCCATCTTGGGATCCCACCTCCTTTGCCAAGGGCCCCTTTTATAGTGGAGAGCCCATAGCATTATTGATGGAAGCTTGGTGCAAACTTTATCGAAGGCAACAAGTATAATATCCATAAAAGCCATTCTATGAACAGATGCATAAAAATATGCCTTCAAATGTGCGTAGGAAATCAAGCCACAATTGGATACTATGGATCAACTCGAGTTGGACATTCAGACAGCTCACAACGTGTTCTTGGATTTGCGGGAACAATGTGGTATCATTCAAGACCAACTGGTGGCTTTGGAAAAAGATATTGATCAACTGGAAGAAAACACCCTGATAAAGAAGAAAGACCAAGATCAATGGAAAACCAAGCATGATAGAGCAGTCCAACTTTGTGGTATGGTGCTTTCATTACTGCCAACCTGTTGTAAAAATGGCCATAGATATTGATAGTACAAATATATCTGTTTAGGATCATGGTCTGCCATTCAAGAGGTCTTTAATGAAAATTTGAACACTTCTCAGCATCAAGTGGCACATTTGGTGGCTGCCTCCATGATATTCGCCTCTTCGCTGACATATTGCATCACTCTCTCAGGCGACATAAGGTACGAGTACATCTGGTACTTGTTTTAAGATGACTTTTTTGACCACTACTGGGCTGTAATCCCCAGGCGTGAACAAATTGAATATAAGATACAAGTATATACAACCATTGCTTACACTTCCATAGGGCTTGTCAAGTGAACGTGTTCATGAACAATTGACGTTATACTCTGGAGAAAAGTCAAAGACAACATGCGCAGCCAAACTGCACAATGCATGTATTGAAATTTGACGTTTATTCCATGTTACATGCTTTTCTAAGCAAATAGCATTGTAGTATTGAGCCAATTTGATAGCAAGTTCACCGATTAATACCAAACATGTTCATTTGGTTGGGTTTTATAACACAGGATTATTGAAAATTGAATGACCAGACGGTGCAAGTTGACTCTGATGTTTGTCTTAGTTCTCCCTCCCCAAAATGCTCAAGATCAGGATGCTGGACCACATTTTTCCTTGAATTTCATTCACTTGACATGTTCTTTTGATATCATATCTGATTCACCAACAATATGTGGTGTTGGCATATCTGACAAGCCTTTGAATGTAGGGTTGATTTCGATTCTTGTTCAAGAACTTGTCGCAATACGAAGGTACATATTAAAAATAAATATTGTATCAAATTTTGTTTGAGGGTCTTTATGTTCTGCAATTGCAAAAATAGCCAAAGGAATAATTTAACCAAGTCCTTGGCATCAAATAATGGGGAGGAGACTTGGTGCAGTGGTTAGCGCAGTTTCCTAGCTTGAGAGAGGTTCCCTGTTCGATTATCTTCCTTGACCTTTCTCAAACAAACTTTTAGACGCTAACCACACCCACAGACGGAGAACCAAAACTGATATGGACACGACAATGCCTATTGGAAACACATTCAAGGACGATGTGATGGCTGGCTTCGCTGGCCGGGCGAGGCAAACCCCTCCAACCTCTAGCACCCAAAGACAAAAGAAATAGACAAAAATAAATATTTGTTCTGCTTTCAAATAATTTAATTTGGTTTGGAAAACGACTTTTTGAACGCGCCCAGTGATTCCGTTGTAGTGCTGGCACTTCTTAATCTTTAAATCGTCGGTGTCCTTTTGTTTTTGGTTTGATTACCCAGGGAGGACCTTCGCTTCAAAATTCGAGAAACGGCCAGTAAATTGGCACCTGACATATTGGATCCGTTTCGCGATTACTTGCCTCAGTCCAAGGAAGAATGCAAATTCGTCTACGAATACCATGGGCTTGTGGAAGACTTGGCTTTCCGCGAAAACATTACCAGCGTTCGCCAATCTGCTAGGTGAGAAATTGAGGGTTGCTCAAATGGTTGTTGGCAGTTTCTTTTTGTTACCGTGTGTACATTTGTTAAAGAAATTCCACAGACAATGACAAGGAATTTTTTTATTGCCTGAACCATTTTTCTTCTCCAAAATTATCATGTAATATGATCAAAACATCTGGCCTCATGAGTTCACAAAAAAATTACCAAAATCTGGCTCACTTGCGTAGGAGTACACTTTGTCAAAGTGTAATTCCATAAAATTTCAAAATTGCATGACTGTTAGAACCTAAAAAAGACACTCTTTTCTGGTTCCCTTTTTACCCCTCCCACAAGTGGTCAAAACACCTTTGGTGGATTTGCTTTTTCATGCCGTTGAGTTTGAAAAGAAAAGTGAGGGCTTGATGGAGTTTCTCTTCAAACGAGAGGGCTTGAAAAGGCAAACAACTTGAAGATATTGACCAGAGGCCAGTTTTTGAAGGTTCTTACCTCGGAGTTACGGGCTTGGACGTCAACCGGTTTGAAAATACACTGCTCAAAGTGGTGAGCAGATGCACATTCTAGGTGACGTCCAAGCCTTAACTCCGAGGTATAGGCACGAGCGTTTAAAAAACTGGCCTCAGGTTGACTTTTGACATTTTTCGTTTGGATGAACTTCATACAATGAGCGCAGGGGGCATTGGATACGCAGGCATTGGATCTGGCTTAAGGGTTTTTTTCTGTTCACCAGGGAATGTACTACTATGTACTAAGTGGCTTACCTTTAATTGTGACAATCTTTTCAAATATGCTAGGAGTAGGGGCTCAGGCCAATTTGGCGGGATATCCGTTCACAGTCCATATTTCTGGAAGTCGGGAACTGAAGATTTTGGAGATCTGCAACACTTGCAATGGCTTCAACCCTATTCATACAATATACGTAGTTCATCACTAGATTGGAAAAAAAAGGAGGAGACAAGATGTAGAGGTTAGTTAACTTTTTGTAGAGTGAGAAAGGTCCCGAGTTCGATTCTTCTCCCTGACCTTTCTCCACAAGAAACCTTTAGATGCTAATCAGTAATCACACCTGCAAACGGAGCCACATCCGATATCGGACGTGTGGTCACACCACACTGACCAGTGACCACCTGAAAAATGGGAAGATGTGATGGCTGATTTTGCTGGCTGGGCGAAAGGAAAGATTTGCATGGATCTTCTCAGGGTCACAGTAGTTTCTTTCACTGTTCATTATCTAGACTAGCATCCGTGAAGAAGAAGTCTTCGGAGTGACCCAAGGTCGTAATATGCCCATGTGGGTGCAGTACCAGTTATCTTACCTTTAGCCTTTCTGATGCAAAACCACACTTACTTGTGTCAGAATTGGTAATCTTCTTAAATTGAAAGTTTTGTCAACAATGATTCAAGCTTTGTGACCATCAGCTCATTTTGGGACTACCCAATCTTGATCACAAAATAGGCACCATGTGTGAGTCAATCCACGAACTTCTAGAAATATGGACTGTAAACGAGCTTCCCCGCCAAATCGGCCTGCTCATGGTCATAGCAGCTCTGAGCCACTTTTCGAATTAGAGGAATGAAATAAGAAAATTAGATCTCTTCGATCAAAAGAAGGTTATTTTTATAGTATTTACTTGTAAATTGGTTTGTTTCGAAGTTATGTTGTCAAAAGCTTATGTAGCTGACCAAGAGCAGGCCGACAATTCGAATATTATGTAGTGTTTACTAAGTAACTTTGACCATACCTCCTCAGTTCTCTAAGCAGAGTAGGGGCTCAAATTTGGCCAAGTTCATCTATTAAACAAGACCTTGTGACCGTATGAAGTAAGTATTTGGCAAAAAGTGAGCGGTTCATGAGATCATTTTTTTCTACTTCCGTTCGCAGTCTACATCTCTAGAAGTCCGTGGTCAATAAGAGCGAGGGACACGAAAACTACATGTCAATCAGAAAGGGACCTTTGCCGATTGTTTTCTTATTTTAGAGAACCTTTTGATTCACTCCTAGCTTCCACGGTATAACTCGACGATTGTTTCCCGTTCGGTAGAAAATATAATAACCCATCCATATTTTTCGTTTGGAAATTTTACAGATTTTGTTAGGACTGTAATTGTGAAAAGGCCATAAAATAAGTAATGTGAATGAACTTCGATTAGCAGTAGGTATTTTGTATACGAATGCATGTCAATCTTAAGTGATAAAGTGTGATTGCGGTCTCTTTTGGGTCTTACTTTTTTTTAATACAGTTTCGTAAGCTTTCTAGTTTGACAATGTACTTAGAAGTGCCCACGAATTTATCAACTAGTTGACATTAGCAGACACATTATGAGCATTTCCAAAGCTCGAATGTATTATAACTGATCCAAGTATTCGATTGATGCCATAGGCATGGCATTCCCTAGAAAACATTTAGTCGTGATCTGCATAAGAGGAAGAAATTATGTGTTGTTGCGATTTTTCAACTCTTGCATTCTCAGATGGAGTTGGATAGAGGATCCTCATAAGACGTGCTTAGGCTGGATTCGTGCTCAGTCAATCAACCACAAGGAACCTGTTATCCGAAGTCACGCTGCCTTGGTCCAAGAAAGCTATGTCTCTTTGCTACAGGCGCTCAGGTCTGGGAGACCGCTCATTGTACTAGACATGAATTCGCCCGATTCCATCTTGGAAGACGTGATTGGACTGAAAAAGCGTGATCCATCGGCCGTGAGTGAGTAGCCATGGGATTGCGATCTGATTGACCATCAGGGAATGTAATATCTTCATGAATATGTACGCAGACAACGAGGCAACCCAAATCCAGCTACTTGGCCAGTCCTCTCCCGTCCACGAGGAATTTCGTTTGTATCTGATTTGCCCACTTCGATCTCCGTCTTCGCCGCTCAAACTCAGCAGTGTGCTTCAAAATATTTGCCAATACACCAATTTCGCTTTGACGCGTTTTTCTCTGCAGAGACATTTTCTGGGCGCCATTGTGACCAAAGAATGCAAAGAGTTGCAGGAAAAAGTCTTGCACAATGAATTGCTATTCTATGAGTCCAACAAAGATGCCACACGCCGTAAGAACGACATATTTGCAATACTAGAAGAAGTGGATAGCAAGTTAGTGGAAGACTCGCTTACGTGCTCCAAATTAGTGGGCCTGTTCCAAGAGACTCAGGCTTCTCTGGACACGGCGCAGAAGGCCCAGCACGTGCGAGAAGATTGCATACAAATGATCGAGGCCTTCAGCCCGTTGGCTCAGCGAGTCTCCACACTTTTTCAAGCCATTTCCAGACTCTCGTGTTTGGATCCTAATTATGTGTATGGCAAATCTTGGCTTCTAGATATTTTGTCGCATTCGATTGTCAGTAGCAATAAGTCGAATAATCTCAAACGACGGATTTCGTTCATTCGAGATCATTTTACGTTCAGTGTGTTTTCACGAGCCTCGTTTGCGATCTCATCGGAACATCGCCTGGTTTTGGCATTCTTTATTGCTTGCCATATGCTCATTGAAAAAGGTTCCCTTATTTGGACGGAGATGGAACTATTTGCGCATTTTTGGGCCTCGATCAAAGAAGAATTCCATTTAAAGCGAAATCTTCATAGCCAGAAGTTGCGGAAGTTCCTTCAATGTTATGAGGACACAACCCAACAAGTCAAAGGTAAATTGATGAATGAAATGAGATGCACCTCTACTACAATTATTAAGGCCTACAATGATTAAAATAATAACGATGATGATAATATTTGTAATATGAATATTTATTGTATACGTAGGAATCCTTCAAGATATTGAGAAGCCGTCCAGTCCGTGGAAACTTTTCATTGATGCCAAAGAACCGGATAATCTTCCCCTGCCTGAGCCTTGGTATTCCCGTTTGAACAAATTCCATCGCTTGTTGATAATTGGTTCGCTCAGACCGGACAAGATTTTAGAATTGGCGGAAAGCTTTGTCAATGACATCATTGGCTACATGTTCCTGCAAATCAAGCCTTTGGATCTAAAGAAAGTCCTTTCGGATTTGAAGCCCACCAACCCAGCCGTGTTTTTTTCCAACCCTTCATCCTCGAATAGTCTGGCTAATTTCGAACTTTTGGAAGCGGGGCAAGGAGGAACAACAGATGGGAACAGATATTACGTCAGTTCGGAATCACAAGTACGTAAAAAATGATCAAGCGATACCACAATGCCATGCACGTGTCACTTAACCAAGGACTGTAATGTTCTCCTATTATTTCGTCAGATTCGAAACCTTTTAAGGTTTGCTCAGAACAAAGAGAAAAACGACTCGTTTATCATGGTCTTAGAAAATGCATCGGATACCACCATAAATCATCATTGGGAAAAAGCTTGTCTTAACCCAAATGTGGTACTTTGGGTCACCCTTAACAAGGCATTCAACAAACAAGTGAGTTACCATGGTTTGATTAGCATTTTAGGCACTGTAAATATTAAATTCAACAAACATTTTCTTTGAGATGAGCTCGTTCGCATGTTATGCCTGATTTTCTTTTCTCTATGCACCAGCAATAGTTCTGCACATCAGAGGGCGCTTTGTGAGTCAGCCTCTACCAAATCAAGGATACCTTTAACAGGAGGTTTGGACATGGCAATTGGCGAAGCTAGGCCACTTTGTGATGACAATATTTCAGCTCCCCAAAAGTCACAATGGATACTACTATCTAGATACTACCAAACATTATGGAAAAGTGATTTAAAAGAAGAAAAAAAAATCGTTTTTCTATGACAAAATGCTGAGTTATCATACTTTAAATAAAAATATCAAAAATTCCTCTTTCATGTAGTTAAGAGTCTAGAGTTTTCAGAATAGGTAATAACGAATGTAATAAATGATGTGCAGTGTGGTCTCAAATGCCAGTACAGGTCTCTCTGACCAAATAAAGGGCTGAGTGGGCCGATACCCCTTTATTGAATTACAATGTGTTTGCCTTGTTTTTGGCAAATTCTTTCAAACTCTTATGTATAATTAGTGACCTGAGTCACATCATGTCCGGAACAGAAATTGCTTTCATGGCATGTCACCAGTAGTTTATTTGGCATTCTACCGTGCGTCTTGCCGTTTTGTTTGGGCTGTCTGACGTTGCAATTAAGGGCCCTTATGGTAGATTTCTCTCGCCCGAAAAGTATATAATGTGCCATGCAGTTCCTGCCCCTGGATAATGTTACGGTTTACAAAAGACGATACTCCTTCCTTGATACTGACAGCCATTTGCCATGAATTTACTTAACTGAATTACTGTACCTGATGACATTCTAGTTAAAACTCAGCTTTACAACAAGATTTGACTTCTTAAGGCGCGAATAAAATACTGACTATCAGAATCGCTCGAAATAGCAAAAATATCAAAGAAACTGTAAGAAAAAAATGTTGGTGGTTATCCCAGTGACTTCAATGTTTTTTTAAGCAACTTTTCTTAAGCAAACTTCCAAACCAGACGGAGAGCAAATCTGACACAAAACTGTCCATGGAAAAGTAATCGAATGATCTAATGATTGTAATAATTTGCTACGCAAGTTTTGCCATTTTTTTCTTTGTATTGGAGTTAGAATTAGGGACAGAGACAGTGTTATCTGGCTCCTTTATTGCTTTTTGCAGCATAATTTGGAATTTAACTCCTTGTAAAAAATGTGAGGACCCAACGCGTTCCAATTGCCTTTCCAAAAATTAAATGGCCAGTACTTCTGGACAATTTCCTAGGACATCATGGCCAAGCTTTAACAATATATCTGGCATATGAAATGGGTGCTTTTGCCAATATATCAAATGCAGGTAATGAAATGCAACTCATCCATCAAATATGTAGATTTAAATAACGGAATCGATTTGTGCTTTAAAATACAATTTAAAAACGGCAAACTACTGGATTCAGTTCCCAAATGCGATGAGGATGCCGACAAGAAAAGAAAAAAAAAGATCCATTTTGCCTACAAGTCATCGAAGATACCGAATATGCAACCAAAACACAAAAAGTCATGTTAGCAACTAAACATTTGAAATTCTCAAACTTAAAAAGGTCTCCCTCCAAATGACTTGTGCCGTAAAATCAAAAGTCATGGAAATGTGGAAAACTGACAAATATGGCAAAATACGATACACATATGTATACTCAATCCAAAGGAACACAACATACACAACCAAGTATTTGACACTCTCACTCTGAATTACGAGTTGCATTTCAACTCCAAATATAACAAAATTCAAATCCATGAACACATTCAATGTCGCAAATTTGAGACCTGATTTTCCCTATGTAGAATCATAAAAAAAAAAAAATATCGCTTTAAGAAAGTCGATATGGTCTAGACACCTTGACCGCATTCATCATTTCATCACGCCCTCTCGTGTGAAGAGAAGAGCGAGGACTTGCCCAAGCTTCTCTCAATAATCGCAAATAGTTTTAGGTGACAATGCGTGCTCTAATCCTGCCAACAACTTTTTCCAAGAGGAGAGGCAAGGTCATGAAGATTCTCGTTCCAGTAGTTTTTTTCCTTACTTTTTCGTTTGCATTTGGAGTAATTCAAGAAGACTTTTCAGATAGCGACGGAAAGTCCAAGTAAATCATCCAACTTCAAATATGAATTTCAAGTGAGGCCATTTTGGATTGGTCAAGATTGGCCTGATTGGTCAAGTAAATGTAAATACTTAGCACTGAGTTTTTGAGAAAATTGCCCAAATCATGGTTGGAGGAGTATCTGGGAACCCTGACATGACGCGAGCGAAACTAGGAGAATAGGAACAACAATATGGGATCCGGTAATAAACAGTATGAAAAAGAACAAGCGTGAATCATTCGCGTCCCGAATCCGTCCAGTTATTAGCAATCGTAGGGAGATTAGCGTGCAATGGTTTACATGTATTTGATGTTATTGAATGTGGTAGTTACTTTTATCGTATGTCAACGCCAAGCTGAAGTCTTCTCTGGGAATCCTTTTCGTCCCAAAACGAACCTGACATCCATTTATTGACAACACTGGTTGAAGTTGGGTGATTTACCTGGACTTTCCATTGATATCTGAATATAATTCTTGAATTGTTCCAAATCAAACGAAAAAGCAAGAAAAAAGCCACCGGAGCAAGAATCAACATGACATTGCCTCTCCTTTTGAAAAAACTTGTCGGCAGGATTAGAGCGCGCATTGTCACCTAAAACTGGTTCCGATTATTTTCCATTGTTATAAAATTTGGCTTCTTGGATCTTGGAGGCTGCGCCCGTCAGGGGTAGCTTTTCATACTTGTATTCTTCTATTAGAGAGCTCTAGTTTGGATCTCAAAAAGTTGATTTGTCAACACCTTGAATGTGTTCGCCATTTCATCATGCCCTCTCGTGTCAAGAGAAGCCTGGGCAAGCCCTCGCTCTTCTCTTCAAACTTGACGGCGTGAAACAGCGAGCGCATTCAAGGTGTCTTGACGGTCTTGACCTTGTCGACTTTCTTCAAGCCTCAATTTTATCAACTCCACGCAAAGGATAATGCCTCCGCAATCGAATGAATAGCTATTTTCTTCATGAGTGACCGGAAACTTGCTTTCCAGCCATCTGTGAACACAGAGTCATCAAATATAACTATTTATTCAATAGCAGGGGAATTGTTTGCGTGAAGTTTATAAAAGGCTTAAAGAAAGTCCCTACGGTCAAGACACCTTGAATGAGTTCACCATTTCATGCCGGCGAGTTTGAAGAAAAGAGCGAGGGCTTACCCAAACTTGCCCAAGTTAAAGTGGTCCACAAGTCAAAGTCATTACCTTTTTAAAACTGGTTACTAGATATCAAAATTTGGAGTAGAAAGCTCACAATTATGCCTGAAGTTGAGGCATTGTTCATTACTCAACGCCGTCTAGGGAGACTGTCTCTGATATGAAGAGAGTTCTCTTAAGAAGCAATAAGTCTCCAATTGGGGATTGAAAATAAGTGCTTGTTACAATTCTCTTAGTTTGGTCACGCTCAATCTTGCGTGGGACGATTATGCCGACGTCACCAAGAATTGTTTCACACATTGCAGAAAATTGCAACAGGTTCTAACTAATATATGTGACAATGTTGTCAAGAATATGTGATGTGAAAGCCTTCTGTGACCACATTATGTGTCGAAACTAGGATCCCACCTTACGTCAAAAATGGAAGCTAAATGTAAACAAAGTATGTCAGTGGTTGATAGCGCGGGCAAGCAAAGTCAAAGGAGTAAGCAATGCCTGTCAAAGAAAAACGGCGAAAGAGGCGGAAAATTCAAACTGAACGGAAATCGTCATTTTCAAGGTCAAAGTTTCAGATATTCCAGTCAATAACTTTGTCCAAAAATTTTATTATGATAAGACATTTTGATGGTAGATTCAGAATCAATCCCAATTAGAATCTTATTTGCATCATACTGTGGGCCAGAAGGAAACATCATTCTGACCAGTACGTAAATTTCAAGCAAATGTCATCAGATCCTTTAAGTACCATAAACTTGATGACTGCCCGAATGCAAAAAAAACACTAAATTGCCCCTATGCTGGATTTCACAAGGGATTGTCGCGTCTTTCACTTAATGATCATTTATCAAACAAAAATGAGTTACTAAGATTAATGAAAAAGGAACCTTTCACCTAACATAACTTGGCAAAAAAACTGAGCAAAAGCAAAATTAGTCACCCTTGAAACAGGCTGACCAGGTAGCATTTTTCGATGCTAATTTTTGAAAATTAGCATTAATTCAAAGCCGCTAGCATTGCAATTTTTTTATTAGCATTGTTCTGTTTTTTAGCACCAAACTAGCATTATTTGCATAGTCCAAGCATTGTGAGATCTTGTCTAGCATTTTAGCATTTTTCTAGCATTATTTCACTTCATCATTTCAAAACATGACCAAAAGGGAAGAAAAGCAAAAGAAAAAAAGAAAGTGAACTACATTTGGCGGTGTTAACAATGTTCTTTCATAGGATCCCTTTCCCGTTGAATGAAATTGATACGCTGTAGCCAAAAAGCTAATTCCACTGTTTACTTTACATGAAGGATGCAAAATGATTTATTCTAATTGCTTCTCAATTCAAAAGGAGATTTAGCCTAATTTCTGTTTGTAAACAGATTTTTGGCCCACCAAGAGATTTTGGGTTGGCTAACACAAATTAAACAATTGATTAAAATGGTCAGTGAGTGTTTAATGAAGAAGTACCAATCATTAAGTAAATGTAAGTATGGGTTAATTTCACTATAAAATTCAAACAAACATACATGTTTTGGTTAATGACATTATTCTCCGAAAAGTATTCCCCCCCCCCACATTTGAGGTAAACCAAATCACAAGATTCACAAATAGCAAAAAAAAATAAAATAGAAGAGTTTGACAACAATTAAGCTCTATGGATAAAGAAACTTATTGCAGCTCTTCCGCTTTGAAGCATGATGCACGATCAAAAAACATTTTATCTTATTTTCTTTATCTAATCTCGCCCAAGATGAACATTTTTTGCCGATAAGATCAATTTTAATTGTGCGTAAAAAAACCTTGTTCAAATCCTGAAAATACATTTTTGCTCAAATAAAACTTGTCACTTTTTGGTGTCCCCTTCTAAGTCTCAGGGTTCAAAATTAGGAGAATATCATAAACGCAACTGAATCAATTTTCACTGCCAGGTTTTTCTTTAGATTTTTGCCTTTTTCAAATGTTTTTTTTTCTAAAAGTATAATTTTCAAGATGTCGCCTGAACATATCCTGTCAAAGAGTGCCAAATATAATTGAATTGTGAAACTGAAGTTCTTTATGAGCACCATGAATACTTTGCTTTTCTTATAAAAGAGTAGCATTTTTCTAGCATTTTCGAATTCCAATTAGCATTTTTTTAGCATTGATTTTGCACGAGCTAGCATTGCTGGCCGAAAAAAACCTGGCCAGCCTGCCTTGAAAAGTGATAAATTTTCGAAGCAGCCTATTACAATCTTTCTTCTAGTGTGCCTTACTTTGCCAGTCGTTGCGAAGACAAAATGTGGGGTTTCTTTTCCGGTTCTTTTTAGGTAGCATTTTTTAACCCCTTCCTTAAACAGCTGGCCACCTATGCAAACAAAGAAAAGGATGGACATCAATTAGATAGAGGAGTGTGTAAAGGTGTCTGATATCTTCACAAACCAGATAATGATGCAGGCATGCAAACAAGGGCTGATGATACTAGTGATGAAGACATAACACAGCTCTAGAACAGTAAAAATCGGATATAAGAGCAGCTTTGGGGCCCTGAATTTCTGCTCTTATATCCGATGTGCTCCTATATCCGATGCTCCAGTTTCGCGGCTCCAGAGCCAAAACTGATGACAGAAAACATATTTTAAAGCTATAATTTGATGTAGTGTTACGGTTCAAACAAAATGCAACCATAAAAATCGAGAAAAATGAAACAAAATTCAAGGAGGGCAGTGTGTTGGCTGTATGTTTACGCACCAAATACGTAGTTAATTTGTCACAGAATGACATACTGGCTATGAAGTTTGAAAAAAATAACCAATAGTTTTCCAAAGGAAGCACGTTTGACTCCTAACTTTGTGGCAGCTTCGGTCAGGCTTATCTTGGACAGCTTGTCAAAATCGGCAAGACGCTTGTGCCTCTCCTTAATGGAAAAAAGTGGTTCTCTTGGCAGACGCCATTATGTATGATTGTTTGTTTTTATGAGAAAGCGGCTGAAAACTTGCTTTTATAAACTGGCTGAACCAGTGTCCATCGAAAACTTCCTTGTGGAGCGCGGGAAATAAAAACAAATATTTTGCCGCCTTCAATTCTGCTCTTATATCCGATGTGGCCCAAATTTTTGTGCTCTTATATCCGATGCTACTTTACTATACTTTACTATATAATTGGATTCGGGGATTCACAATCCTGCTCTTATATCTGATTTGGTCTTGCATCCGATTTTTACTGTATATTTATTTCCTATTGAGGCAGCAAACCTCCATGATGGGTCAACCGTCAACCATTCCCCTAACTTGCCTTTGGCCATTGTATCATTGAAGGATGCTGCTATCCTTTGCTCTCCTCTTGCATTTGTTTTTTTGGATTGTAAACAAAGAGCGATTATTTTTGTGTTCCGTTTTTCGATTTAATTTCGTTACGATTGCCCTGCTCATTGTATGTTAATACCCTTAGTCCCTTACACAAGCATATTCATTAATTTTCAGGTTAGCTCAAGGCTATTGGAAATGTCGGAGAAGATATCATGTGAAAGTGAGCTGAGTCTCAAAGGGCGATTGCTTAGTACGTTTTTGACCATAGCTGAAAAAATGGCAAGCTCCTCAGAGATGAGTAAAGATGAATGGCGAATCATCTTTGGCTTGTCCACATTTCAAGAACTTCTTACAAGAAGATCAGAATTTGGCTCAAGAGCAGGATTCAGTCAAATCATTCGATTCAATGACAAAGACATTGCTATTGCATTTGACATTTATCAGGTTGGAAATGATCGACACGGCCCATTTTCGATGAATATCAAACATGTTCCACGGCATATTTTACAGAAAATGAAGCATGTGAACGAAACGTTCAGCGTTCAGGAGTACACCCAACTGGTGGGCAAGTACATATATGCCAATCAATTGGTCCACTTTGAGGAGAAGAACTTACTCATGAACCATCTCGAGGAGTGTATCAATGAAAACACCATGAAGATCAGTCGTTTTCCAATGAGTTTGTGCAAAGATACGGACCTGGTCATGCCAAACTGTTCCACGCCCAATGCCTTTGCTAACTTTATAAAGGTAAAAACACCACGACATAGAATCAGAGCATGAATGGTTGCACGATATTACAATCAAGCGCAAATATTTTATCAAGATTAACATATTTATAACGATGATCTGGACGAGGAGGGCGCTTTACCTCACTTTTTTGCTCTGTCGTCTAACAGGCAAGGTGGGAATTACCAAACGTTCAAGGGTCGAATCCAAAGAGACAGGCAGCATATCAACAAACCAAGGAGTCTGTCAGGCTTGTAAAATAATGCTTTTTGAAACCTCCCTAGATGACGTTTCAGCATTACGTCTACCTCAGAATCGGCAGGGTGTTAGTCGTTCCTAAATAAAAGGAACGGATTATAGTTACAATTACGTTGGCCAAAAAGAGTAATTCGTTGCACAACCGCTACTACCCAAAACATGTAATGGTGTTAGACGTTACAATTATTCTTCCTAAAATCCAGATGACCAACATTTCAAGATTTAGCCTCAACTCAATAGTTATTTTTTTTTGTTTCAAATAGACTTGAAATTTAAAGTCTTTCTGCCAACATGTTACACTAATAACTGTAAAGGTCGGAAAAATAACTTGCTTTGCCGTTAAGGGTAAATTCCAGATGGTTGTCAGAACTGGTTTTCTTTACAGTTACAGCTCTTCATGTTAACTTCCATTCAAATCTCTAGGTTTGTTACTCGACGGCAAAACAAGCTATTTTTCCGAGCTTTACAGTAATGAGCATTGATATTGTTTATTTGCCTAGCACTGCATTACTTCCACTCTTGACCTTGTTTGTTTGGCCAAGCCAATCGAAATGCACAATAGGAAAATCATATCATATGTAAAAAATATTGTAACGTCTTTTGAATGTAACCACCTCATGGCCGCCATTGTGAGTCTCCATGCCAGGCGCACGCCCAAGGAGATTCCATAATCCTTCTAGTCCTGCAAGACATGATCAATGACGAGCCCAGCATCTGCATGAGGACCCTGGTGACCAAGTTCAAGGTGAGCCCATAACCCATCTGAAATGCCACTTGATCCCTATGGTGCAAGAGCTATGACTTGAAGGTCAGGCAGATGCTCTTAAAGACCTTGCAGGGCCTTGGGGAATTTTCGAGTGCGTTTTTGCAATCAGATCGATCAGGGGTTCCGTCAGACTTGTAAAAGCCTTGGTAACGTTGTAAACAGTCGATTTGGGCAGCTTCATGACCATGGCAATCTCCTTGGGCGTGCACCCTGGCATGGAGGGATTCAATAAGGGCCGCACGGGCGGCCATAGTCAGAGGGCATTATAATGCTTTTGTAGCATACATCATGCAGTTTTGTCAGCTGAGTCCAAGAAGCACCTTTTCATAAATATAGGACTAAGGGTTCCCAAGGTATAGAGCTCCAAACTTTGACCGGATTTAAAATCCCCACCCTGTATGCTATAAACGCTTGCGATGCAGCAAATTACATAGTCTTATTGGTTAAGGTATCATAAATGAGGGTATAATGATAATGATAATAATAGTAATAATAATAATTCATTTGCTGTACACAGACAGATAGATGTTTTGAGCGGATTAAAGGCACAAAAATGTGATTACGCAATCATTCAAAAGTAAATCTGATCAGAAATCTAGTTTGAATTTGTTAATTGGTGATACCCAGTTGTCGAAGGTTGGTCTGGAATCGTTTGGAGGAAGTTATCCAGGTCCTCATTGAATTTGGAAAGGGAATTTCTACCACTATAGATGACCCGGGCAGGCAGGCGGGCAGCTTGTTGAAGGGTCTTGATCTTCTTTCAAGAAATGAGTGGCACATGATTGACTCATAAGTAGCCGCACTCTTGTTGTAGTTCCAATGGGGTTGGATGCATGTGATACAATCATTATATCGGTGGACGAAAGCAGTGCTCGTGTTATGGGACACCTCATGAATACACTTAAAAGTATGTAGTTGTGCATCCTGTTCGAGACTCCCTTGCACACTATAGAAGTGTATATTGATCTGCTAAGTGAAGTGCCGGAGTATACACGGTGGGGACATCTGTGTGCACCCAAAAAAGAAATTTAGCATATTTAAGATTATTTCTAAGCCTCCCTTGTCGAAGCTGATAGGAATAAAGCGTTCTTTTGCAACTTTTCATGATTATTCGAGCAAAAATGGATCCTGCAAAGGAAGCTAGAAAATTCATAATCATAAAGTCCGGCACCGGTGACCGACTGATCCAAATTTGCTTATGATATTGGAATATATAGAGTCCGAGTTTATCGCCCCAAAAGGCTTTTTTAGGCAACTGGAGGTATCAAAAGAAGTCCAGAAGGCCGACCCCCGAAGCTCAAGAGGACATGGGATGTCATTCAAGCAGTCCCAGCCCATGCTTGTAGGAATTTCCGTTAGTTTGTAATGTCCTCGCGTGAGAGTTCAATATGAGACATAAAAACAATGGGAAAGGTGCTGAAAAATTATATGGGACTAAAAAACAGAGTTGTGGTGAGACGACACTTCATATCACCACTTCAAATGGAGCGCACTCGTACACTTTTGAATCTCCAATTAAACATCGCCCATGCACTGCTACGGTATTTAGTGGTGATAAGTTGCTGTACGTCGATGCTATCTCAAATTTGCCAAAAGGGCCGCTCTTTTCAATCCAGACCAATTTGTGATGTCCCTAAGGAAATCGTAACCGTTCAAGGAACCAAAAACACAGCCAAGACAATGGTTCTAGTATAATTTTCAGCGATGTTGGATTTAATCCCCAGTCTTTTTTCAAACCGGGATAAAAATCAATGCCAATGACTTCCCGAACCTTTTGAAGAGAAAAGTGTTACGTTGGCACAAGGCAATCCCCTCATCCGACAATATGATGCCCCCCAGGCTCATATAGCCAGCAATACACAATGGTGCATTGAGACCAATTTCTTCGACCTCTGCTCCAACGACTTCTGGCCTCATTCATAGCCCAATTTGACCCCCTAGATTACTACCGGGTGTTCCATAAGTCCTGGGATAAATTTCTCCAACAACTTCAACAAGGTCTACTTGGAGAACATGGGGTCGAGGGTTAAAATGGTATTAAAATACGATGACAAGTAGACAATTTAGAGTAATTAATTTTTCTAATATTCTAATTTTAAATATTTTTCTTGATCATTGAGCTACAAGGTTTAAATATGTGTCCGAGAACTTATGTCACATCCGGTAGTTATGAAGGCGTGTTGAGGGAATGGCCTGTACGAAACTTCATCATAATATGGACTCACTCCGGTCCCATATTCGGGCAGATTGAGCCCAATTCATTCCAGATGAAGCCGCCATGCAGTTGCTAGCTTTCGCAGCCGTTTGAAACAGGTTTTTGACGCCAAAGGTGGTCTTGTTGATTAAATTTTTGTTCTTTCGATATCAATCTGACAGTGTTATAACTAGGGCCGGCCAAAACTTGCAGATAAATATGGTCTTTATTGACAGCAAATTTGCATGATAAATCAACCAATTTTGCACAAAAATTGCAAATATACTTTCCAGAACATAGGCATCAACACGGTATGGTGGGTGTAAGGGCTGTTTTTGCCTTCCCTGTCAAGCAACACATAGATGAAAAGGAAAATTGTATCAAAAGATCTAGGGAGGAGACGTTGTGAGGTGGTTAGCGCAGTTTCTTAATACGAGAAAGGTCCCCGATCGAATCTCTCCCCGACCTTACGCAAGGAAATTTTTAGACACTAACCCTGCCCACAGACAGAGAACCAAAACTGATACGGACACAACACTGCCTATCCAAAAAAAGTATAAGGACGATGTGATGGCTGGCTTTGCTGGCAAGGCGAGGCTCATCCCTCAGACCCTAGCACCCTAATAAAAAAAATAAAAAAAACATCTTCCAGGACTGGGATTTGAACGTGCTATCCCCAGGGAGCAGATTCTTGCCTTGTTCACGCTGCCTCCTAGACTGATCAGCATTTTGAGCATCCTTAGAATTCAGTGAAATAACGAAAGATAAAAGACAAAGAGACTCTGTTCATTAACAGAAACACAAAAATGTAACAAGTGTATTGCAGAACAATTTTGTTGAAAAATAAGCTTTTAAAGTTTCTTGAAAGTAATAGTAAGTCAATTCTTCCCAAATTAACCATCCACCTTATGACCATTTACCCCACAAATCATGAAAACATCTCAACATGTGTCTGATTTTTAAGGGAGAAGTTCTTTACACAAACAAAACTGAGTTCCAACTTGTGAAATAGAGTATCTTAAAAAAAAGGCAATGATAAAAGTCAAAGACTGGGTGTTAGATATGGAAAACCCCAAGCAGGCATTTAACAATTTTGAGACAACGTTTTCTCAGATATTTGATATAGCTTGGCCAATAGTAAAAAGACGATGTAATAAAAGGAACACAAAACAAAATGCTTGGATGACATGGGGACTGATGACGTCACGAAAACAGAAAGATAAACTGTTAAATAAATTCAGGAAACATCCTAATATAGAGTCAAAAAAACACCTATGATAGTTACGCTAAATTATATTACAAGCTAGTGCGGTTAGCCAAAGAGATACATTGGAAGAACTTTTTTAACGTGAATAAAAAAAAATTGAAGACCCTCTGGAAGGGTGGGTGCAAATGAACTAATGGTTAACACGACAAAATCACAGACAGTTTCTTTTAGTCTTAAATCAAACAAAGAAAACCAAATCACATCTGTCCAAAAGAAGTTGGGACAATATTTAACAACTATTTTACAAACAAAGGTTTAACTTTAAACGGAAATTTTCCCTCTCATAACGCAGAGCTCATGGGTGGATTAGGACCCAAAAAGTCGAATTT
>NC_081449.1:9439370-9468631 GCF_007210705.1 Tigriopus californicus | reverse complement strand
ACAAAGACTACCGAACTTTGCTTTTCCCAACGAGTGGAATAATTTCAACCCTCCAGGCATTGATCTAACCAGAATTAAATTCACCCAAACAATTAGAGATTATCTCTTACAGAAGTACTCTATTGCTCCGTGCAAACTCAAGAATTGATATGTATGCCAACAAAAATCCTAACAAATTATTTTTAGGTTTCTCTTTCATTACGATTATCCGCCGCTCGATCTCATTAAAACACTCCATGCACCAAATACAATTCTAAACTTATTAATTTTCCTCCCATTCCTGAAGTCGTTTCGCATTTACAGTAAACAGAACAAACTAACACTTAAAATATATGCTTTGCTCTCTTTTTCATGTTTTTCTTTTTATGTCTTTTTCTTAGTCCCTTCTTTTCTTATAAATTCGAGCCGATATAATTTCCTACAAGCCTTTCAATTTCATTTTGTATTTCTTCCAACTCACGTTATCGTGTTGCAGCTTGGCCTCTGTAACATTATTGACTATCTATGTCATGTCTTCGTTAATTCGTCCAGGTCCTGGTGAAAACAAGCTTTTGCTTATCCAGAACCTGAGGAATTACATGCTCATGAAATTTTTGATATATCAAGATGCTAACTCAAAGATTAAATGCCGACATTATCCAATCATGATCAAAATGTTCCTGAAATCTATCTATCTTTCTACCTATCTATAAAAAAAGCTATTTAAGATTGGTGGAATACATAAGCATGTAGTTGGTAATATGTCTATCTATGTGGCAAATTATTTCATACCTAAGTGCACTTTTTTGCAAAAATAATTGAAAAAAATCCTATGGAAATTTCCCATTTTTCCTAATATTGACCAGAATTTCTGAAAATTATTATGAATTTTCACAAATATTGATATTTTTTGCTAAAATGGCTGAAATCGCGTTATGATTTGTAGAAAAATGTCAAATATTGCAGTTAGGATTTCAAAATTTGCAGAAAGATCTCGGATGTGCAAGGTTTTTTTTGCAAAATTTGCAGAATTCAAGTTTTGGCCGGCCCTAGTTATAACATGCTTGAAATAATAAATTTAATTCCTGCAAAGTTGTGAACAAATACAGTTTTTCGTCGAAAAGTGTTAAATACAGATGTTCTCACGGTGTATTGTCCATTTTTACAATTGATTGATAGATGGTAACCATAGCTAACCTAAACCTGACCTTGAAGGTGCAGAGGGCCCAACCTGCCATCTGAGCAGCTTTAGTTACCTTCTTGCTTGCTGAGGGGAATATTGAATTTTCCATCATCCCCATCCTGACGAGTAACACCAAGGTCCTTGACACAAAAGAACACTTCAATATTGGCTCCCTCACTGTCTAGGTAATGAGAAGGGAAAGCCGATGAGCCAGAGGATATAATCTGGAATTTGGATCCATTTAGTTTTATATTGCTTTCGTCGATCCACTTGCATATAGTATAAAGATCCTCTTGGAGAAGGGAGCAACCTTGGCCATTTCTACCAATTATGAGCTTGGTGCCATCACAATAAGAGGAGATCATGCAATTCTTCACCAGAGGCGAGTTTCTTCAACACCCGTGCCTCCGAGTTAAGACTTGGACGTTACCCAGAATGAGCATTCACTTACCACTTAGGCCAGTGTATTTTCATACCGGTTAAAGTCTAACTCTCCCCTAACTCCGAGGTACGAGCTTTAAAGACTTGGCCTCAAGCCAGATGAAATGGAGATAAATAGTACAAAAAGTACTGAACCGAGTATTGTACCCTGTGCTATGCCCGTAGTGATCTCTACTGGGTCACTGAGGAATTGGCCCACGTTAACCCTCTGTTTCCTATTTGTGAAAGATCGACTTGATCCATCTTGAAAGACTCTTGGGGAAGTTATGGTTATCGAGCCTTTGCAAAAGTATGCCATGGTCCACCTTATCGAAGGCCTTTGCAAAGCCCACATAGATGACTTCTACAATATCCTGGTTTGCTACTACTTCTCTCACATATTCCAAGTGTTCGATGACCTGGGCAGTTGTCCTCATTTTAGACATGCCTTGGAATTTGGCCCTTTTGAAGTAGATGGTCCAATAGAAATTCTTTATGCATATTCTCAAACACTTTGCCGAATTTGATGTCAATGAGATGGGACGGCAATTCCCCGGGACGAAGTGATTCCCACCTTTGAAAATTGGAATGATGTGACCCATCTTTATCGAATTAGGGAAAACCCCGAGGTTGACGGACTTCTCGATTTGAGTGGTCACAATTGGTACTAACTCGTGTGCACATTCCTTGAGAAAGGCTACGGTTATACCCTCAGGTCCGGCTGAGCTGGATCGGTTTAGTGAACCTGTTGCTCTAAGGACAGCGTCTTCCGTGATATTGAGCTGAAGATCCTCTGGGGATTAGAGATGAGGTCGATGAGTGGCATGGGCTGGGAGTGGAAAATGCACTTTTGTATTGTTCGCTGAGTCTGTTTGTTATGCTCAGTTCGTCATTTAGCATGATACCCTCTACGATGAGCGGACCAACTTTAGAAGTAAACTTGCTCTTGAGGTTAGTATAAGCACAAAGAGCCTTTGGATTGGACGTCAGTTGCCCCAGAGCCGCCATTTTTCGTTCTTGCTCTTCGTCATTTATAGACTCTTGGATTTGCTCATCAAGTTCAAGGTGGGCCATCCACCTTGAGGCTTGATTTCAATCGGCATCTCTTTCGAAAGAGCTCCCCTTGGCGTGGGGGAATATTGATCAGGTCCCCGTGCGTCTTGATCTCATTCAGTCCACGACTAGTGCAAACTTCCGGACAAGTATCAGTGAGATTGAGGTTTGCGTTATTGAGGGACATATTGGGGTTTCTCTCCAATGCAGTAACAAGTTGAACATCTCAGAGGGCAGAACGAACATTTCGCCAGTCTGTCTGTCTGTCTTAAAGAAAAAGGACGACACTTCAACCAGGGGTTCCACATGAGTTTCAACATGGGGGTCCAAGGGAGATGGATTGATCGAGTAGTTTGTCACAATATCTAGTAAGTTATGTTTAAAAAAAGAGGAGCCAATGACTATCACTTGTTCAATGGCATCAGGATCATCAGTCAGGAGTACCAAGTCCATTATATTAAGTTGCAAAATCAATTTTGCTTTTTGAAATTGATTTGTTGACATCGGTTTTATTTTTTCGCTATCATGAAACTGTCTTTGGAAACGTTTCAAAAATTATAATCTTTGGCACTATTTGATTTAATATTTCCAGCATTTTCCAAATATTTAGCCTCTTTTAATGCACCTACAGAGTGTATACTAAATGTATTACCTCCTGCCGGAGTACCTATTATTTGGATATTTCACATCTAAAACTGAATTGTTTTCCTGGTCTCAAATAAGGATTGTTGAAGATTTGCAACCATAACACAAAAACTCACAATAGAAAAAACAGAATTTGAAATTCTCGAGCGTATGAAACTTCCCTGTCAGAACCCTGTTCCTCAATATTCATGGATAGAAATGAGGAGAGTTGAGAAATTTGGGGCAACAAACTCAATCCAAAAGAAAATTTCGCTCTGAGTCAAGTCTTTTAGTTCAAAAGAATTTCAATGAGAAGATATAAACAATAAAGCAGTGCAAATATAATAAACTTTGAAACGACAAACGCATTCATTGTTGTCAAAAGTAAGCGCAATTTTCCGCCTCATCGTCTTTCTTCTGGATATAGAAAAATATAGAGAAACGAAACATCAAATGCCACTCTGGATCGTGAAAAAAGGAACGTGTAACGAGGAGTACTTTTGGTTTTGGGGGTCATTACAATTACAGCATTTTAAAATGTAATGGGATTACAGTTCCTTTTTCGAAAAAAGGAACGAACTGTAGTGATTTCGTCGCTCGTAATTTCGTTACTATTGCCCTGATAATTGGGTGCATGAACGTAGACATGGACATGATTAATTACTCTCTCAGCGGGCTCGCATCTGATAAGGAGGTAGTGCAATGCTGAAACCTCATCAAGGGAGGTTTCAAAAAGCATTATTTTGTAACTCCCAGCATGCCTGTTAGATGAATGACAGGGCAAAAAGTGAAGTAAAGCGTCCTCCCCTACCAGATTATCATTATATTTATGTTCATCTTGAGAAAATATTTTTTATGAATAAAAGGACACGTGGTGTCGTGTTCACCGCAGTTTCCAAGTATGAGATATCTCCTCGGTTTGAATATCCTCCCCGACCTTTCTCCTAAGGAAAGTTTTAGACGCTAACCACACCCACAGACTGATCTGATACTGCACTGCACATGACACTGCCCATCGGAATTTGGAAATGGCTGATGCGATGACTTGCTTCGCTGGTCGGGTGAGACTCATCCCACCAACCCTAGCACCGCAAGCAAAGGAAGTTTAATAACACATTTTTCAAACACAAGGAACCATGATAGACGAGTGGTCTAATGTACCCGATAGGGGCACGACATGATTCCCCAGAGGGCGTGGGTTCCTATCCCGCCTTCGGAGAAAACATGAGATAAGACAAGAACCTTTCCTAAGTTTAAAAAAAAGATGACATTCAGCCAACAGAGACGGATTACTCGAAGTACATTCATTTATATTGAACATTCATTGGATTAAGATTTGACAACATACATACTGGGACATCTTAGCATACATAATATATATGTTGCCAAATCTTAATCCAATAAGACCCAAACTCGCGATAAAGATTTTCATATTGAACATTCGTCCTCCTGCCACATCTCGCTTATTCATTGTAGCTTGAATGTATCTTTAGAATCTGCCTTTGAAAGTGGAGGAAAACGCTTTTAATTTATGCTCTGGATTTGCTAACGAGCGGAATTATTCACAAGGAAGAAAGTTCTGGCAAAGTATGAGTAGAATAACTCAAGAATCTCAACTTGGTGACGATTCCATGGTCATTCAAATACCAATAAACCCGAGGAGAGAACCCAGTCAAAGTGGTCGTAAAAGATTGAATGATCTTGTATATTCGCATGGCCTTTTGGAGGCCAACAATGAGCTCTCTTGGGAAATATTGGAACAAGCTGCATTACTCGAAATGATTCAATCAGACAGTGGAGTTGGTCGCTCAGACGAAGACCTCGAGCAACTGTCAGTTTTTTTACGGGTAAGCACTACCACACCCAATAACTCATATCTTCCTGCAACCTTCGCCAACGAATCTTTGACCACCAATATTTCATTTCCAGACTCACAGTGAATCGCGAGATTTACATTTGTTGCTTGTCCCATTAGACATAATGTTTTGTCCAGGCTTTGTCTTGGATTGCTATCGAAGGCAATTGGGTTACGTTCAAACCAATTCACAAATCTTGGCAGATCTTCATTTCCAAGATAGGACTTGTTGTCAAATCGAGCCAGAATTGGAAACCGTCACATTTTCGGGCATCTTTTTAATTGGTGCTCAATTATCGAGTCAAAGGTAAACCACGGCCAAGGGCGATGTTTTTTGACCAGCTTCTCATCGGAAAAAGGGCTTCCCCATCTTTTTCAGCCATCAAATCGAGGCAGTTCGTTCTTCTGCATCAATCGGAGAACATAATGAAATACCTAAGATAATTATGACTCTCAGAACCCGAGAAAGTGCTGAACCGAGCTCAAGTCTCTGTTCAATCCCGTTTTTCGTTGGAGACAACATGGTGGCTCTCATTGGTGTGAAGTCTTGCATTTCAAGTGATCACGCGATGAAATCTTCAGTAAGACTCACGGTTCTCCATCATTCATGAGGTCTCTAGCATTGCCAATTATCTATTCTCAATTTCTTTCGAATAAAAAAACTGCATGCAATTGTTTCGTCCTCATCGCATAAATTATTTCGAGTTTGGGCTTTACATTTCAAATTTCTGGTATGATAACGCATTATTGGGACATTGAAGCATGAAAGGAAGATGACGTCACCAGAAAATTTTGAAAGGGCACACGTACTTTTGAGGCTTAATAGTCCTTTATCAAAGAACTAAATTAAAGTTCCAATTCATTTATCCATCAAAGAAATGGTACATGTAGCATTTCAATTTTATCAACTATCTCAGTTATACTAATTAACATGCTTAAAAAACATTTTTTTCCGTGAAAAGCTTTTTCTTGTACTTCATTTCTCCTATGTTAGAATGTCCTATTTTAATATTAAACTTTTTGAAACCTTATAAAAGTTTTTTGCCTACTATAGAGACGTGTAAAGTACCGACTCGGATTTCAGCTGTTTGAACTAGCCAGGCTGCACCACAATCGAGGCAAGAACTACCATGATTTTCGCACATGCAGTGCTTCCGAGTTTTCATTAAAAGAATGTTCACCGTTCTAGGACACCGTTCAAAGAACTATTTTTAACCACCTAAGCCCAAAATTCATTTGCTAAAGATGACACTACATGGCAAGTGACAAAAATAGGCAAAATAATAGGAAAAATTATGTGGTGCCAATATTTTGTCATCAGTAAGAATTGTGGTGACACTTACTTCATGATAGTACCAGACAACCGCACAAGCATGTGAAATTCCAAAGCTTTACACTTCTCTATTGCGCTTTGTATCTTGGTTTTCAGGACCTCTACTATTTTAAAGAGTACCCCAGTGACCTCCCAAAATTTATGCTGACATCATCAGACAGCTCCGACTTAAAGGAGTCAATAATGCTACGGAAACTATTATTTGTAGATGAAATTAGCTTCGCTAGAAAGAACCTGTATGGGTTGTCCCAAAATGGTTTTGCCGTTTGTTAATCGATGCAATCTGTTCTCAATTCTTAAAAAAGTGTCTTGAAATGCGGTGGTCCCCCACCTTACAAAGTCATGTTTCTTTCCTGATTTCTGTAAACCTAGTTGTGAAGACAAAAAATATTGACTTCGGGCTTGCATTTCTGGGAAAAGAAGCATTTTCAAAATTTGAAGAATTTTCAGATTTGGCTTGGAAAGAAAATTAGATAGATATTATTATTTCAGGAACACTTTGATCATGATTGGATAATGATGGCATCTAATTTTTGAGTTAACATCGTAATATATCAACAAATTCATGAGCATGTAATTCCTCAAGTTCTGGGTAACAACTGATTTCATGGTTATTTCTCTTATTGATTGGCCAACAGCCACCCCCACTGGACAGAATGGAAAAAAATATATATTTTGAACAATCTTGTATTGACGGGAATCAGAAGGGCGAATTTGTCCTCATAGATCAGGTGTGCAGATAAAAATAACTTACTTCGCCGTTGAGGATAAATTCCAGATGGTTGTCACAACTAGTCTTCCTTACAGTAGTAACTTTTCACGTTCGCGTTGAAGTTGTGCTCAGACAACTATTCGCATTCAAATCTCTAGGTTTGCTCCTTGACGACAAAACAAGTTATTTTTTCGAGCTTTAATCAGTCACTATTTTGTGAGCTGAGTGCCTTGTAAAATGTGCCATTTGCTTCGCTTTGGAACACACAAAAACTTTTGGGACGTACATTAGCCTTTGATCATAACAATGGAGAGCTATTATTGATGTTTTGACCCAAGGGCTCAAAGAAACAACATGGGAAGGCACACAGCGTTCTTCTTTTTGATTAGATGGGTCAAAATGAGTTTTAAGCAGGAGTCGGGTATAAAGAGCTGGTCAGGGATTGTGTGAAGTGATATTAAATGCTCAATTTGTGCTATTCAAATTTCAACACGAGGATAATCGTCCATTGGAGTTTGAGCTCTGGATAGTATTTCAATCGTTTGTCTGTCATTCAAGAAGAAAGCCCTTGAGAGTTGGAGAAAAGACCAGAACCCATACACGATACCATCAAACGCAAACAAAGTATGCTTCATATTTTCTATCATTTCTTGATTACATTTCATGTTGCTGAGGCTCTAGGTAAAAACAAAAAAGCCTACACTACTTTTAGTCCCTTTGAACTCCATCAAGCCTCGAAGAATGATAAAACAAAATATGGTGTTTTCAATATGTGTTTATTAATCCATGAACAAGCGATTATTGTACCGTTTTCCATCACAATCTAGATCATCTAGCCCGTCAATGGTTTCAGATCCACTCTGACTTTCTCATTGGAGCTCATCATACCAATTGTGGGGAAAAACCCACCCTTGGGAATCCGAAGGGTCTTTCGGCCCACTAGTGTTCCATTTCTGGTGAAGTATATCTGAAAAAGAATATTAGGTCGATTTGAATGGATACCTATTTCACTTCAGCTCGCGTTTAGAACATGTTTTTTACAACTAGACTACGAACTTCTAGAAATATGGACTGTGAACGAGCTTCCCGCCAAATCGGCCTGCGCTTGGTCATATATAGCGACTCTGTCTCACACACTTTTCAAATTAAGGTAATAGAATCAGACATTTCAGTTAAAGGCAGGCCATTTTTAAATCATTTATTTGCTAAGTGGTTCGTTTCAAAGTTATTTTGTAAAAAGCTTATTTAGCTTAGAGACTAAAGTAAGAGAATGGCAAGATCAACAATCTCGGTGTCAATGATTTTGCTCATTTCCTGGCACTCTTATTTAGGAGAAGAAACGGGTACAATGTACTTGATTAGCACAAATTGTAGCATCCCAAAATTTGGAAATGAAGCATGAAATAAAGCAAAAAGGGAGCCTGAACTATGCAACCTTAAAACTATGAGACAATCTCTAGACAATGCGGCTTTTCAAATTGGAGGGAACTAAAGCAAATTCAAAAGTAAAATGAGCTCTTTGAACCTTTTTTTAAAATAATAAGACTTGGAAGGGGAAAAGTTTGCAAAAATTGGAACCTTGAAGAGAACCAATGAAATTTGAGGCACCGAGTAAACGATCTCATCACAGACAAGCTCATTTTTGTTGACGTTGCCATTCTCTTACTTTAGTCTCTAATTTAGCAAACCAAGAGAGACAAAAACACCATTCATGTTTTATGTGGTGTTTCCTAAATACCTTGGCCATATCTCCTGCGTTTCCAAAGCATATTTTTGGGCTCAAATTTGGCCAAGTTCATCTGATTATCAAGATCTTGTGGGTGTATAAAGTGCTTATTTGGATTAAAGTAAACAATGTAGGTTATAAGAAATGTTTGTTTCGGTTCGCAGTCCACATCTCTAGAAGTCCGGAAAGGAAAAAAGGACAATCCATAAAACCTGGCTTATTTCAATATTTGCCAAATGTGGGTGCAAGTGCCTAAAAAGTCATTGTTGGGGAGAGTTACCTTGACAGCTCTTTCAGTCAAGAATGTTCCTGACTTAAAAATGCTTTTTAAGTCAGGAACCCGTTTGTCGCCCAAATTTTGTGAATGGCATGCACCCCCTCAAAAAGCATATTTGGCCCAAATCGAAAACCTGGGGCATTCTGGTGTAACTATTTATGCTTTCTTATGTAGAACTCTTTGCCATGGCTTTTTAGCAAATTCCACTGCCTTTAAGTTACCTTTTTGGGGGACATTTTAACTCTATTCCGAGGTTCATTTAACAAGATATTCATTACCTCAACTTGAACTCCAGACTGAATCAGCCCTTGATCGTTCAGCCTTTCATCGTCTTCCTCTTCCTCTTCATCGTCTCCAGAGTCACAAACGAGACCAGCAATAGAGTAGTAGTTGGCATAGTCTTGGATCCCTAATGGGACAGTTTCCGTTACTGGGCCAATTGGACGTCGCTCACCTTCAGGTCGCTCATCTAATTTACAACCGCTCTGTTGCTCAAGTTCCTCGTCACTGTCACTTTTGCATACGTAGTTCTTGGGGAACAAAATCCCGCATCCCATCACATCACCCTTATAACACTTGGGCCCAAATGGAGCACCCACACCGCTGCCGGCAAATATTTTACCATCGTCGGCGTGATAGGCAATGGAGCCTTTGTTCCAACCTGGATGACGGCTCTTCGGATAGTCTTTATGCGCCAAACCAATGGCAATATAACAATGTGAGCCAGGATCAACGATTTCAATTTCAAAATAATGATTTCGCGTTGATATAGCTGTTTTGGCTTGAGCAATGCCCACATCAACCAATGATTTTCCTCGACCCACATACTCCAGCATTTGGCCGGGTGTGATGCGAATGTCATGCATCCTTACCCAGTCTTCTTCATCGCCACCATCCACGAGCATGATGTCTTCTTCAGGAGAATATCCGGTAAATAAGTGCAATTGGACCTGCTCTCCGGTATTTTGGAGTCCAACAACAGGATGAAGACCCCCGGGAGGCAACTGGAAACCGACTGCGGGTGCTGACTCCTTGCCATTTACGGTGAAATAGACCTGCACGAAATGATTGGGCCCTTGATTGCTCCGTCTAATCCCGCAGCCCACTCGATCCCCTGGGTAGCATCGGGGTCCGTACAGTGTGCCGCGGGGCCGTCCCCGGTAAAGGAGCCCATCACCGAGGCACATGGCAATCGATTCGGAAGTCCAGCCCGGCTGAATGTCCAGGGGATAGTTACGCGAGCAAAGACCCACTGTGATCATGCACGACATTTGAGGACTTTTGCCTTTGATTTCTACCTCAAAGTACGACCGTAAGTCCCCTAAAGGGTGGGGCGCAATGTAGAGCCCCGCCATGCCCGTTCTAGCATCTTGCTCGGGAGCGTAGGTAAGGGTGTGGCCATCCTTTTGAATGTTACAAATGCGCGCATCGTCCTCGTCATCCACCATGACGGAGACTTGGCGAAAGAGATAAGTGCCATCCGACACATTTTCAGACCGACTTCCGTGCTGGGGTAACCAGGGCGCACCCTTCCGCCTTCGACGAAAATCGGATCCATTGATTTCTTCTCCAGCCAGAGCATCATCCCCGTCGAGACCTCGGCTCTGAGCGATACGTGGAGGGAGACCGCCCTCAGCCGAGAGGGGGCCCACGTCCGTCAACGGGCGTTCGTCAGCTAGATGGGCAAACCCAGCCCGTCCATCCAGGGCGTGGCCAACCGCATTGCCCACATTGCCCACGACGAGAGGCACGCGCGGAAATTCAGGCGCTCCTCGGCCCAAGTGAAAAGGCGGAGGCGGTGGCCCCACAGCCCCGCCGCGTCCTTCGCCCCCCAAACGAGGTAAGGCCGGAGCGGCGGGGAAAGCCTCTCGAAGTTCGCCGCCTCGGCGTTGCATTTGGCGAATGATGGCCCAAACCTGCTCACCGGTCACTGTCTGAAGGGCGGGCCCAGGCCCAGGATTCATGCTCTTCCTGGATATTCCTCAACCATAAGGACGCAACGACGGACATTGGTCACGCTTGATGGGATGGGACGCAATGGTGCTGGGTGTTGGGTAGGTCGATGGTTGATCGGGAGGGCGTGAGCGTGGGCATGGGCGAGCGTGAAATCAGCCTTATTATCCCTGTCATGCGTAGGGTGTCGAGTAATGCTGATTAGAAACAAAAACGAATATTTAATACGACAGTGGTGTCCATGACCCACACAAATTCCAGACCAAAAACGAATATTTAATACGACAGTGGTGTCCATGACCCACACAAATTCCAGACGGCACACGGCTCACGGTTCACGGCTCCCTGTCAACCTCATGATCCTCCTCATTTGGCATTGGCATCGCCACTGCCTGACAAGTGCGGGCTGAAGGGGTGAAGGGAGGATCCGATCCGATATAATGGGCAGAGCTCAACCGATGCGATGATAAAGTAGGGCCGATGGTTTCAATGGCAGACTTACTACACACGCAGAATTTCGATGTCTTCGACTTGGGGTTTTATTATTATTATTATTACTATTGTTGTTGTTGTTGTATTTATTATGATGTTGATTGCTCTCTTTCCTTCCTTCTTTCCTTCCTGGAACCATTCATTGTGTTTACGTAGTCCTCAGGGTGATCAGATCACCACCTAGGAAATAAACCTAGACTGTTTTTTTTGACTTTATCTTGCAGTTAAACAAGCTAGAATGTGAATGAAAACACCCGGTATGCAATCTCAGACATTAAAGAGGCTAAATAGCCAATATGTGACGTCTTTTCAACCTTGACACACGTCAAAATAGTTCATGCAATTCCGAAGAGACAACGCGAATATTGCCGCCCGGAACTTTTGGGTTCTTTTCTTTTTGGTTTGGTTTCGGTTTTTTCACGGGCTTTTCTAACCGCCATAGGGAATGTAATCCCCAGTGCTATTAAAATGAAAGGTCATAACTCGTCTCTATATTACCTTTCAATCTTTATATGACATTAAGTCTGCCATCGAGTTTGAGTTGGCAGACCAAGCTAGTCCTGCAATATAGGGTTGATCTGAAATACTATCTAAAAAATTGTCCAAGTCTGACTTGAAAGATGCTACCGGATCAACAAGGCTTACGAATTTCCTACGAATATTAAGGGAAGCATAAAAAACCAATGGAGGAGCCTGAGAAAGAAGAGAAATGGACTTAATTGTTCGCACTAGCCTGGATTCTCGAATTAGCCGTGAGGTTATAACAATAATAATTCATTTCCTGTATACAGACAGATAGATGTCTTGAGTGGATTCAAGGCACAAAAACGTGATTACGCCATCACTCAAAAGTTAATCTGATCAGAAATCTAGTTTGAATTTGTTAATTCGTGATACCCAGTTGTCGAAGGTTGGTCTGGAATCGTCTGGAGGAAGTTATCCAGGTCTTCATTGAATTTGGGAAGGGAATTTTTACCATTTTAGATGACCCGGGCAGGCAGGCGGGCAGCTTGTTGAAGGGTCTTGATCTTCTTTCAAGAAATGAGTGGCACATGATTGACTCATAAGTAGCTGCACTCTTGTTGTAGTTCCAATGGGGTTGGATGGATGTGACACAATCTGGTATCGAGCAACGAATAACTTCTTAGCCTCGCATCCTCAAAAACGGATTGTTAAAAGATACTTAGCCCTTAACAATTTGGTAACAAAAATCGAATAATGAGAGAAAAGAAACAAAATATGTTGAGCCTTAGGCTAGCAGGCTTAGAGGGCATGATTGAGGGCAGCAAGTTGAACAATAAAGGAGCCCGAGAAAGAAGAGAAGTGGACTTCATTGTTCAAACTAGCCTGGATTCTCGAGGACTTGAAGGTGCTCTCAAAACGCACATTAAGTCTCTACGGTCACTAGAATTGACCCTAAAAATTGGGTGGGGACAAAGCTCATGGGTGCTTTTGAAGACAATTTTATAAATTTTATAGCAATGGAAAATTATCGGAACCAGTTGTAGGTGATAATGCGTGCTCTAATCCTGCCGACGACTTTTTTCAAAAGGAGAGGCAATGTCATGTAGAATCTTGCTCCGGTGTTTTTTTTCCTTGCTTTTCCATTTGAATTTGGAGCAATTTGGAGCGTTTTCAATAAACAGATGTCAGGTTCGTTGTCGGACGAAAAGAGTTGCCAGAGAAGACTTCAGCTTGTCATTGCCATAAGATAAAAGTAGCTATCACATTCAAATACACGTAAACCATGATTTGGGCAATTTTCTCAAAAACTCACTGCTAAGTATTTACATTTACTTGACCAATCAGGCCAATCTTGACCAATCCAAAATGGCCTCACTTGAAATCATTTTTGAAATTGGGTGATTTACTTAGACTTTCCGTCAATATCTGAATATACTTCTTGAATTCCTCGAGACATCGATCTAACCGGAATTAAATTCACCCAAGCAATAAGAGATTATCTCATACAGAAGTACTCCATTGCTCCTTGCAAACTCAAGAATTGATATGTATGCCAACAAAAATCCTAACAAATTATTTTTAGGTTTCTCTTTCATTACGATTATCCGCCGCTCGATCTCATTAAAACACTCCATGCACCAAATACAATTCTAAACTTATTAATTTTCCTCCCATTCCTGAAGTCGTTTCGCATTTATAGTAAACAGAACAAACTAACACTTAAAATATATGCTTTGCTCTCTTTTTCATGTTTTTCTTTTTATGTCTTTCTCTTGGTCCTTTCTTTTCTTATAAATTCGAGCCGATATAATTTCCTACAAGCCTTTTCAATTTCATTTTGTATTTCTGCCAACTTTATTGACTATCTATGTCATGTCTTCTTTAATTTGCCCAGGTCCTGGTGAAAACAAGCTTTTGCTTACCCAGAACCTGAGGAATTACAAGCTCATGAAATTTTTGATATATTAAGATGCTAACTCAAAGATTAAATGCCGACATTGTCCAATCATGATCAAAGTGTTCCTGAAATAAATCTATCGACCTATCTATCTATACCTATTCGAAGTGAGAGAAATCGGCCTATAGTTAGTGGGGAGCGACTCATCTCCCCCTTTAAAAATTGGAACAACATGAGTTAACTTGAGTGAAGATGGTAATTTGCCCTGATCCAAGATGCAACGCATCAAGTACGAGAAAACAGGAGGAAGAACCTGTGACCATCTCATCAGAAACTGAGATGTCACCCCATCAGGCCCAGGGGAGCTCGAGAGTCTCAAGTCCCTGATGGCCTCTAAAGCATCCTGATCTGCAACTATGATATCAACAAATTGCTCTGAATAACATCATCAATATCAACAGACTCGTCATTAGAACAATGAGCTGTTGCTTCTAAACTTAGAAGCATGTTAAACTTAGCAGGGTGATTCATTCTTATATTAGAGTTCGGATGAGAGAAAAAAGCCTTGGGATTCGACCTGACCCTCTGAAACACCTTACTCTCAGTTTGTAACTGGTCATTTTCGATGGAGGCCTTAATCTTACCCTGAACTACGTCCAACTTGTTTTGGAGACTACCCACGATTACTGGATTCGAAGTGCTCTTCAGCCTTTTCGCTAGTTTGCATCTCTTTTTGAACAAATTCTTCCTATAATTTGGAATTTTTGTCCATGTACCACTTTTCGGTACACATTCAGAGATTGCTAAACTGGAGCAAACTTCCTTAAATACTGAAACTAATTTATCAATGGTTGCATCAATGGACAATTCCTGTTTCAGAATTGAAATCAGGTCCAGTTCTTTTGATCTTTCTACAATCAACGGACAATATTCATCTTTGAACTTGAACTTAGCCGTACCGACCTTTTTGACCGGTTTTACTCTAGAGCATGCCGGCTTTTGAGTCATGGTCGACCCTATCTCAAGAACATGATGATCTGACAGATTACTAGGTGTCAAATGGACCACAGACTTCTAGAAATGTGGACTGCGAACGAGCTTCCCGGCAAATCGGCCCGCTCTTGGTCATAGCCACTCTGAGCCACTTTTCGAATTAAAGTAATAAAATAAGAAACGCAGATCTCTTCAATTAACGGTAGATCATTTTATATCGTTTACATGCAAAGTCGATCGTTTCAAAGTTATGTTGTCAAACGCTTATGTAGCTGACCAAGAGCAGGCCGGAAATTCAAATTTTATGTAGTGTTTACTACATAACTTTGAACATGTCTCCTGAGTTTCCTAAGCATAGATTTAGGCTCAAACTTGGCTGAGTTCATCTATTCAACAAGATCTTGTGGTCGTATGATGTGATTATTTGGAATAAGATGAGCGGTTTAGGAGCTAGGATATTTTTGCTTCCGTTTGCAGTCCATATCTCTAGAAGTCCGTGCATGGACATACTGGATCACATCAGGGTCATTGGAAAAGACCAAGTCGAGAACGCTATTCTCTCTAGTGGCTACACCAACGTGCTGGGAGAAATTGCGCAAGATCGCTAATTCTTCCAGCTTTTCGAACTACTGAGATGTCGATTTCGAAATGGGAATACACCCATCAGGACTAACCTCCCACTCTACAACGCTAGCCAGAAAATTAAAGTCCCCCCACAAAGAAAACCTTTTAGCAAACTGCCTGATCCAACTCATTTCCAGTGAATTGGAGAGCTGACATGAAAGAGCTTACTGAACAAGATGGGGGCCTATATATTGTTACAATAGACAGATCAAGACCTTGAAAATGACAAACTAAGACTTCTACTTCTCCATTCGACATTTGTACATGATTAATGTGCAAATCATTCCTAACATATAGACATGCACCCCCATGTGGGAATATGGGATTATCAGGGCGTATCCTATCACAACGAACTAAGTTGAAACCAACAATGGTTAGTTCTTCATCTAAGACCACTGGCCGAACCAGGTTTCAGTTATAGAGATGAATAAAATTCCTCTCTCTCAATGGCTAGTTCTTCTAAGATCCTAACTTTTGTGCTGTATCTTTTAGAAATCAGACAATGTACGTTCAAATATAGCCCCTTTACGGACCTCTCTTTTGACGGACCAAGTTCACAAGATCTTGACCAACCGTAAAAAATCCCGCTTATCAACAAAACTACGTTCTACTGGAGGCAAAGCATAAGGTAATGGGGATGGTTGGGTTTGAGGAATGGGTTGGGCAGCTACCATTGAATAGGAACGTATTTTGGGAATAGGGATGGGACAAGGAATATTAGGAAGGAGGATTTTTATAGGAATAGGGATGGATTGGATATGTAAGGGAAGAGGAGGGAATCGGGAGAGAGGGTGGGCGGACGCTACATGGGTTAAGGAAGGGGGGTGGGGTGGGGTGGGATTAGGTTTAGGAATAGGGTCAGCTCTAAAACTACGAAACTGAGCTATCCTATTTCTCACCTTTCTTTGCGTCCCTTCTACCTGGAAGGAGGCACACCGTATTTACGTACTATAAAGCACGTCTTAAATCTCATGGACTGACGGCACATGTATGGGTGAAAAAAAGGACAATCTACCTTTGAACATCCCTTCTTCCTATTGTCCTTCCTATTGTACTTCTCAAGGCCAAACTTGAGAAGTTTTTGACACCATTTAGGGTGGTCAAACTGACAGCCTTTTCCTTCTTCAGGACAAGGCTGCTGCCGGTAAATAGGACAGACTGTTTTGTCAAAAACTATCTTATTTTGCTCTATTTCAAGAGGAGCTTCTACTTCAACCTCTACATTGGTCAAATCAGTGGACTTCTCAACTACTGGATGAGCCTGTTCTTCAAGAAGCACCCTGGTTTCATTGATCCAAGCAGTTAAAGCCTCAATGATAAAGGGCTTGTTGACTACGGAAGAATCCTTCCCTGCCAAGACCAAGTCCAAACATTGTCTAGCCTCTTTGCAGACTTTTCCAAAAATAGCTTCCATCATAAATGCAGGAGGAGTAACTACGAATCTATGAGCAGCAAAATCAAGAGACCAAGAAAAAGAAAACAAAAATGGATTTGGTTCTTTTTCTCAAAACGCAGCATGTTGGAGATACATACACTGCAAAAGCATTTTTCAAAAGGATTGTGGCAGTCCAATCGGCCACTAGTGATTGTATATGAGATCATCAACAATTTGGACTAACTTGCAGAATTGCCAATAACATCAGCAACAACCGTTGAATTAGTGGCTGGCCCCAATATTAAATGGCAGCTCGGAGCTTTATTAGGAAAACATGTGGATAGGAGGAATCAAACACTTTCTTGGAAGAATGTCAGGATTCCTGAGGCATAACATGCTTTTTACACGAACATTAAACTGGGTCATACGGTTGTCACTTGTACACAATAGCGTCAATAGATTATGTTTCGAATTAGTAATGAATGTTTTCTTTTTCAAAGCGCCTCGCAAATTCTGGGTCAATGTCAGACACTCGATATTGGGGGGACGATCGACTGCCCATTGAGCGACTAGATTTGAGCGTTTCGGTGTGAAGAGACATTCCTCCCAAAGTGCCCGTGGATCGGAGAGTGTCCAAGCCCGCTCCAACACCACCGCCACCACCCATACCTCCACCTTTGTATGAATAAATGGAAAACGTGTCAAATGGACCTACTGGAACCTGATGTTGATTGGCGGGCTGACTCATGGTCGAATTGGAAGAACTACAGCAAAAGATGGTCGCGACCTATAAAGTGATGCTCGATCGATTATAACTTTGTTTGAAAATGACCCAACTTTCAAGTAGTTTGTGCCTACCATTAGAACCGCCAGAACCACGACGGATAAGACCATGATTGCATAACCGTATTTACGGCTTAGCGAGAGGGCGGTGGTGTCTTCGTTGGTGATCATCACATAATCTCGTTCCCTCTCATGAATGGGTTCTATTGGAGGAGGAGGATTCCATGCGGGTTCGTTGCGGCCAGGTGCGAAGTCAACTTCCTCTCGTTCTCGGTAGGGTGGGCGCTCCTGAAAATTTGTGCTAGGGTTCTCTTGCCCAAAGGACCAGCCGGGGGGTGGGTCAGCCGGTTGACCTCGCCTTGTCCAAGAGCTGTCGGCATTTGAATCGATGGGCGATCTACCCCAATCATCTGGATGAACACCCGGTTTGGGCTGCTGATAAGCGGGCCAGGACTCTCCCGGCCTATTACGATTTTCTTTCATCCCAGTTGGCCAATTGTTCCCTAAGGGCACCATGGTGGGGTTCCCTTGCCACGAAGGTAGGAACTGACCCTTGGCCACATTCGACCACTTGCCCCAGTTGTCATCCAGTTGATTGCCAGGGTTTTTGGATTGCTGTTGTGACAAACATTTGACCAAATTCGAGAATTTGCTCAGACCCGGATCGCCGCCATCTCCACCTGTGAAATTTGCTCGAATCAATTCATGTTGGTAATGCTTCACTACGGCGGTAAGAGCCCTTTGATGGAGCAAGTGATGCGATTCATTCAATTGGATAGTAAAAGTCCTTACCTCGGGCGGGAGCTACGTTCACTTTCCGTAGCTTTTCATCATTCCAGCAATCATGAATACTGGCAAAAACATCCCATACCGAAAGTATCAAGATGAGGCTCGGATTCCTCATTGTCTTTTTCACCAGGACAGGAGTATTTCTCCCAGAGGAGTCGAGAGCAAGGTCAAGCAATCCTTTGGAAGACCCCTGCTCACTCGGCGAGCGAGTCGACTGAAGTACTACATACGTGCAGTATTCCGCATGCGGCTGCTGAGTGTACGTGCATGCGTGCGTGCGTCCGTCCGTCCGTACGTGCTGGCTGACTGGCTGGCTGGATGGATGGAGAGCATTCTCTCTGTTCCCTCTGTCCCTTCTCTGTCCCTTCTCTGTCGCTTTTCTGGCGCTTCTCTGGCCGTCCTTCATCCACTTTGGACTTTCTCTTGTCGGATGAGGAAGGCTCACACGCACACACGGATACGTTTGCCAAGGCTACTTGGGAACGAGAGCTAAACTTGTCAAGGGGGCAACGAAGAAGGAAACCAAACCTGGACAGAAACAACTCCAAGGGTGGACAGTAAGCCGTTTTAAAACATATTTCTTGCCCTAGCTTCATCCAGTCCATCTGCCCAAAGCGTCAGCCGGCGACCACTTCGTACAAAATAGAGAATATCAATATACGTCCATATTCTTTGAGTCTAACTTTTGCTTCTAAGTAGTGTATTGTGATTTGGAAACAGTTTTCAAAGATTTTACTTGGATCGAGATTTCAGGTCGAATAATTTCCAATCATAATATTTTAAGCTCGCATTGATGTGGCCTTTCAATCAAAATTTATGAGAGACTAGATCATTAGGTGTCTGAGACATTATTTGCTTGCATGTTGCTTTCGGTATTTTAGTACTTTCTTGTCAATGTTAGATGGATTCATTTTCAGTTTAGGACATTAGACATTTGGATTCTTTTATAGCTGCATGCAAATATGATTTGTGAAATAGAAATTGTGAAGAAGATCTCATGGGTTAGGAAGCCTTGTGACTGATCAGGATAACTAAGAGACTTGAAATCTCCATTAGATCATAGTCAAGCTTTATTCGACAAGAAAACAAATGATAAATCGAGTGGCTCTCGACAAAAGCATTATTTCCTGTTCTAGCCCAGCCAATAAGCTTTTTTTACAACCAACTTTGCATATGGAAATCTGTAACCTAGGTATGATTTTTAAAACGAATGAGTGGTTTTTGTTTAACTTAGAGCATTTCAAGACCTAGTACAATCATTTTGACGAGGCACGAACTCGGGTCACCGCAATCGTCCATAGGACAATTTTCCTTCGAGTGACTGGAGTTAGAGCGGAGACAGTCCCAAATTTCGATTGGCTGTTACTCGTCAAACCAAGTCCCAGCCTTGCTAAAATTTGTCCTATGAGTTTCTTCAACCCGTACCTAATTGACAGGATCAAGAAAAAATCAGTGGTTTAAGTGCGATCCGATATTATTTTATAGCGAGAAACTTCTTCTTGAATGGCGTCTTTTTACTCGACTGCTTTATTTTCTCTCGGAAAAACATAACAATAAAAACTAGCAACCTTTCATATAAATAGTAGAAAACCTCTGGTTCACAGAACACTCCCCCCACTGATCACCTCTAGGGAGATCAGACTCGACCTTAGATATCCCTGGAGGGACTAGAGGTAAAGTAAAATCAGGCAATTGGGTCTAAACCTGAAACGAAAAGGATCCTCAGTGTCTTGTTCAATCTGATAAAGAATCCAACAGTAGTGACTCCAAAATACCTAGCTGTCGAACATGTCTGGTTAATTTTGTTGCCTTGCATTTTCCCTGTGTTGTTGTTCGAAGAACCGCTTTGTGGACAAGACCAGTCTTGGGGTTCGTAACAAATTCCTCAATGGCTGCCAACTTCCATTCTTGACGAGACATATTCTTATCACGGATGAATACGACCATTCCTGTCTGCAACTCAAAATTGCGCCCATGGTGCCATTTTCTAGTAGGTTGAAGCTCGAGAAGATAGTCCTTTGACCATCTCCTCCAGAACTGATTAAGCATGGCTTTTAGATGTTTCCATCTTTTCACGAAAGGTGGATCATCCTCTATGTTCCCCGCATAATCCGGGAGAATATCGATTCTTCGTCCAATCACAAGCTCGGCTGGAGTGATGGCGTGATGCTCGTCCTGGTTGTCCTTAGTCACTGCTAGAGGCCGATTGTTAACAATCCCTTCAACCTCAATAAGAAGCGTCTCAAGATCACGGAATGATAAGCGAGATTTCTGTAGCATAATCCTCAATGGAGTTTTCACAGTTCGGACCATCCTCTCGGCAACTCCATTGTTCCAGGGAGCACGTTCAATGCTAAACACCCACGAGATGTCGTGGAAGGTCTGCGTGATCTTCGACTTGTCGAGTTTGGAGAACAATGACTTCAAGTCTCTGTTGGCGGCTTTGAATGTCTGAGCGTTGCCGCTCAACATGACTCTTGTCCTTCCTCTTCTGGCGATTAGTCGTCTAAGAGCGTCGATGAATTGCTCAGTGGACAGATCGGGAGTTAATTCAAGGTGAATAGCACGAGAATACAGGCATGTGAATAGGCAACCATGAGCTTTCCCTCCTTCTTCGGGGAAGAGTGGTCCAAAAAAATCCACAGCTATTTTCCCAAACGCTACCGGATTATCCACTCTCAATTCCAAAGGGAGTGGACCCATCTGCTCCTGTAGCGGTATAATCTTTCGGCAATGGGGAGTGTTACACATGTGCACTATTCTGTGCACCTCTCGCCTCGATCCTTGAATCCAAAATCTTCGCCTCACCAAGGCTAGCAGATGACTGACGTCAACGTGAAAATGTCTTCTATGGATGTGTAATATAAGTTTTTCGGTAACGCGGTTGTGACGTGGCAGTACCACTAGCCTCTCCCCCAGCCTCGACCTCGCCACTAGTAGATTGCAATCATGATCATAAATTGGCAGAGCATTGGTCAATCCACTATCATGAGGTGGCTGCTTTCCTTTTTTCACGAGAGAGATGACCTTCATGAACGATTCCTGTTGAGATCGTCTAATCCAGAACCGTTCAACCAGGGCAAACTCATCAGCCTGAATGTTTTTGGTAGTAAAGTGTCGATGATCATTGAAAATTTTCAATCCCATCTTTCCCAAAAATCGAAACACCCAAGCCGTCATACGCACCCCACAACTCCACTCTTCAAACCTGTCTAGAATGGAAGTCTCAACTTGAGAAAAAAAGACATGTGGCAAGGACATATGTTTGGACATCTCAAGTTTGTCAACGTTTTCGATTGTGTTTTCACGTGGGTTAGTTTTGTAGACCAGTGGCCACTCTCTCTTGTCTAGAGAAAGAAATGGAGATCCATGCCACCACAGATCACTAAGCTTAAGTTCATGAGCACTGACTCCCCGGCTTCCCAAGTCCGCTGGGTTGATCTCACCTGGGCAAAAATGCCACTGGGACGATGTGGTGTTTTGCAAGACAACTTTTAAACGACTTCCCACCCAAATCTTATAATCATCCGGACCTCGTCTAATCCTACACAGGGTGATGAAGGAATCCATGAAGCAATGAATGGGAAGATCATGAGCAATCGACCGAGCAACGTAGGAGGCTGCTCGGGATGTAATCACTGCGGCCAAAAGCTCAAGTCGTGCAATTGTTTCATGTTTGTGAATTCCCTTTTTCATCAGTTCTAAGCGATTCACTCGAGTCTTTGAAAACACAAGCTTTGACGATTTTTCTCCTGAAATTGGATTATTCATAATCAGATAAACAACGGTACAATAGGCCTTCGTACTGGCGTCGCCGAAGGCTGCAATGTAAAGGGGTATATTCGCTCCAGACATTAAGCATCGGGAGACCTTGATCTTTGCGAGGGAGGGGACCTCCTTCAACCAGACTGCCCACAGTGCAGACGCCCCAAGAGGTAGTTCAACGTCCCAATCGATATTTTGTTGACATAATTGTTGAAGCAAGATTTTTGCTGTAACAATGAAAGGCGACAAGTAGCCCAAAGGATCAAACAGTTGTGCTATGTTGCGAAGCATGGCTCGCTTTGTGTTCCAATCATCCTTTTCGGCGACCGCGTCGGACAAAAAGTTGAAAGTAAGTTCATCCGTCAGGGAGTTCCAATTGACTCCCAGAACCTTCTGTGTTGCGACCTCGGCTTGATAGCTGGTTGGGATATCCTGTAAGGCTTCTTTTCTATTAGATTGCCACTTATGTGTTTGCATCCCTGCCAAGCTGAGGAGATCATAGACTTCGTTGGCCAACACCTGGGCTTCTTCCACAGAATTTGCGCCAGTCGGGATATCATCCACGTACATGCCAGTTAAGGCTGCTGCAGCTCGAGGGTAGAATTTGCCAAAGCATACATCATTGTCTTGTTCCATTCAAACTGACATGAACATCTTGCTGATGTCTAGAACAAGTGCCACCTTTTTCATCCTGAATTTCATCAACACTTGGACGAGATCTGGAATGAGATTTGGCCCCGGAAGCAATCGATCGTTCAAGCTTTTAACAGACTGATCTCGGGAGGCTGCATAGTGGACAATCCGACAACGGGTTGTAGACGAGTCCTTGAACATGGGATGCGTCTCGAGGTAAAATGTTTGTGATACGGGTCCAATGCTTTCTTCTGAGGGAACAAGTTTGAATGTTGGTTCTGATCTGTCCAGATGAAACGTAGAGCGTCGTTGCCTTGTTCCACTCGAACTGACATGAACATCTTGCTGATATCTAGAACAAGTGCCACCTTTTTCATTCTGAATTTCATCAACACTTGGACGAGATCTGGAATGAAATTTGGCCCCGGAAGCAATCGATCGTTCAAGCTTTTACCAGACTGATCTCGGGAGGCTGCATTGTGGACAATCCGACAAGGGGTTGTAGACGAGTCCTTGAACACGGGATGCGTCTCGAGGTAAAATGTTTGTGATGCGGGTCCAATGCTTTCTTCTGAGGGAACAAGTTCCGCAAATCCTTTGTCTATAAATGTTTGGTAAGATTCGTTCACTAGGCGGTATTTTTCGCTGTCATGGCGAAGCTTTCGCTTAATGGATTTAGATACAGCCACTGCTTTTCTGTAATTGTCATCAGTGAGTTCTTTGGCATCTCGCCACAATAATTGTGTCCAATAGCATTTGTTGTGCGAGTCATACCTAGTGACGTCTTCCATCATTTGCATCGCTACTCTTTCCGATATGATGAGTTCTTTATTGGGATCAAGACCCCGCCGTTCATCAGGCTGCGGAGTGATCCCAATAATCTCCAACCGTCAAAACTCAGAGAGGTCAATGGATTTGCTGTTCCTCATTACTTGCCAATGGACTTGAGGAGCCTTATTTTCCTCCTCTACGGGAAGAGCCCCCGCTAGCGTTGTTCCCAATTTGGTTTCTTGAGCTGCAGGTTCAAATAATTTTCCTCGTATCGGTGTGCTTATGATGAGGTGTGTATACAGAGGTTCTCTGATTAAGACATCCACCTCTCTCGATCTGGGATCCATGGTTCCTTCTGCAAACTTGATGTCTTTAGGATGGGGGAATTTCTTTAGATTCAAATCCAACGGTTGTTGGTTCGCCGCCACTTGATTTGTGGTGCAGCCTTCAACTAAGGGAGAAATAAACGCCCCATCCAGCGATTTGAGTTGAAACTTCACCATCCTTTGTCCCTTAATTCTTATAGTACTACCACCTGATACCGTCATTGCTAAGATGCCATTTGGACCAAAAAGACCCAACCGATTAGCGATACTTTTTAGTACCAGGTTGACTTGCGATTGTGACTCAAGAAGAACTCTAACTTTCACATGTTCCTTATTTGATCCCACCAGGAATGCATCCAGGCTCTTACAAATTGCTCGGTGTGAGGGAGAATATGTTTCTCCCACTTCAGAGGACTGCGTGGTGTTTGATGAGGATCACTTTTAGAGGGACTCAGAAGGGACTTGGCCTTTAGTTTTGGATCCTCCCTATCCCAAGGCGGCACGTACGGACCTCGGCACACCCATTTAGTGTGGTTTTTGTTACAAGTTGGACAAGGTGGAACTAGCATGCACTCCGTTCCTCTATGACCAACGGACAGACATCGTGTGCACAGCCTATGAGTGTTTATTGCTCCCAGTATCTCCTCTCGACCAATCTTGTTGGATGTCAAAGCCGGGCAATCACACCCCACTTCATGCTTCGGTTTCTTGCGGAACGGACAATTTTGATTCCGTTTTTGTTGTAAGTAGCCTTGCGTGGTAAAGGAACTTGGGGCCGTCTGCTTGAACTTACGTGTCTCGGGCCTTTCTTGATTCGGTTTTTGGTTATTGTGAAAGGATCTTCTACTTATAAAGTCTTCGGCTTCTTGACTTAGCAACTTGATCAATGTTGATCTCTTTTGATCGATGCCCACGTTGGAATCTCCCTGGTCTCTCAATCGTCGTTGTGTTCTGGAAAAGTTCGCGCTCACTTCATGCTTCGAACATGAACATCAAATTGTATAATTGGTCAGATGTCAAATTGAGACCATCAAAACTCTGATCAATACTATTGATTTTCGCGTGCAGGTCGAACATGTTCAAACATTGTGGGAGGTCGATTAGCTGGCCCATAACAGACCGAACTTGCAACACAGGATTGTTGTAGAACAGTTTAAGCGTCTGCAAAGCGACTTTGTAGTTAGCAAGGTCAGACGATAGATTCTCAATGAGGGTAGAGGCCTGTCCTTCCACCTTTGTCTTTAACTTGGTCAACATTTGTACTTCAGTGAACCCCGCTCGTACATTATAAGAGCACTTTGTTCCCATGCATCGATCCAATCCTTGAACTTTAAGACATCCGACCCATGGAAGCATGGGACGTCTTTGGTAAAGTCAGATGTGAGTCCGAGGACTCCAGCCAGAGTTTTTGTGAGGTCGTCGATGTGGCTTATACCACCTTCAGAAGAGACCTCGTCTCGGAGCTGAGGTCGGACAGGTTCGATCAAATCCTTAACTTTCTCAACCCTCTCTTCCAAGTCCTCCATAAAGGCCATCTCCGAATCCAATTCGGCCATGGAGGAAAGCGGTCGGAGAAGATCGCGTTGTGCCACCCGGGCGAATTCCAAGTGAGAATCGATGGAACCCAATCTCCTTTGAAGAGCATTAATGGAAAGGCTCTCATTCGGTTGTTGAATAAATGTCTCGGCCCTCGTTAGTTGACCTCGTAAGGTCGTCACCCGAGACTTCCTCTGACTTATTCTGCACTAGCATGTGTGGTCTTTGAAACTTCGGGCATCTTCTTAGCAATATATTATCTTGGTAGAAGAAACTGTCGGCGAATTTGTTGGTTCAAAGTTATTTGGGGTGGACTGTATTTCTATGTTTGTTTTTTTTATCGGTCTTTGTATTGCGTGGAATCTTCCTGGCGGTGAGTTGTAACCTAAAAGTCTAAACACTGAAGTGTTCCCCGGTGTTTTCCGGTGTTCCCCGGTGTTCCAAACAGTGATCGTATGATGATACCGCTCTTGATCACTTTCAAATTGGATTATTCCAAGGCCATTTGTTTTACACCTAGGAGTGGAACACTTCAACCATAGGCACTGTTTCTTTGGGTAATTAACCGTAAAAGGACCATAAAATGTGATAAAATGTGCAACTGAACGCCCGAGCCGGGATCTCAATTTTCTTTTGCATTTCGTCGTCCTCTTTGGTCCAACATATCCATGTGGTGAGCCTTGTCTGGTAAGCAAAGCCAGCCATCATATCATCCATTTAATTTGAAGTTTTGGAACCTCTAGCGGTTGTACCAAAAAACATTAGTAACGCATCTTGGTATATATGTTGCACTTTGAAAATTCAATAAGTCAATAAGTTAAGTTTGTTTTTGCTTAGGAAATTCAGCCCTGCCTCCAGTGGTGCGGTTTTTTTGGTACAATCCTGAACTTAACTTGTTAATGAACGTTCATGTAGTTCAACTTAGCATTGCGTTTATCTAAATCTTGGCTACTTTTGTTTTAACAATATTAAGCAATTGGAAGTGCAAAATATAAAAACTACTCTTTTTCTAACTAGTCTTCAAAAACAATTTGTAAAAGAGTGTTGATAGTTCGTGGCATCTGAAATTTAGACCTTTGGGAGGAGGATGCATTTCAAAAAGTTACAATATTGGCTTCAGTAAAGTTTGCAACACCCAATTTGAGATTTTGTGAAACAAATACACCAAAATGAAAGTGCAAAGTAAATAACCCATTTAGTACAGCCTCTTTTCAACACAACTGGCCATTTAACTTCAGTAAATTATTGATAGTTGACAAATTTATGAGATAAAATATTGTGAACTTGATTATTTAGTAACACTGCTTAAGCTCAATTGAAAATTAATTATAAAAACTCAGTGGTGTACAAAGTCTCAAATCTCACACTTACTATTGATTAAAAAGCAATAACAATTTGTAATATCTCTGAATCAAATGTTTTCATTTACTTAATTATTGGGCCTGTTTTTTTAATATTTTCCCTTTTTCAGGAAAGTATTATTTCTATATTTCACCAGAGGCAGTTGAATCTAGTCCAACTTCTTAACCCATGCTCTTTATCATTCAACTTCATGTATGAGTTGTTCAAACAATAAACAACCTTCATTGCATTGTTGTTGCAGCCTATCATCCTGTAGAACCATCAGTAGGAGTAATGGGATCAAGTGATTATCAAAATTAAATGAAGGATACCACGAAGCTTGGAAAGTAAAGGCAATTGTTAATTTCCAAGTAATGAGTTATTATCAATCAAAAAGATTGCCTTAGTTTGATGGGAGAACAATCAGGGTGATATTTTGAGGTCAGCTAATGGTTTCCCAACATGCCATTACTAATGTGATATCATTGGAAAAAAACAACTCTAGTAACATCCTTCTCCGATTATTTTTTTGATGGTATCAATAATCCAGTTCTTTTTGGATTTTTGATCTGGCTGAATGTCTCATTTGAATTTATCACGATTTCTTGTTTGATAACTTGTTCAGGATAGAGCTTGCAGAGTTGGAAAGCAGGACTGTTAACACATCATCATCATTTGTTGTCTAGGGTTGTTAATTCTCTTTCTTTACAACGACACAAGAGCAAACGTTAGAAGAGGGTTTACTAACGCTGTCTTTCCTTTATTTGCCGCGAGATGTCTCATTACGAAACAAGCAGTCCCTTTAGTTTCAGCCCAATACAGTGTTTCTATAGTTATCAGTTTCAACAAAGTCTTCAAGAAAAAGCCAAATCTAGTATAATTTTGCCTCTGCAGGGTGGTTATAATTTCTGATTAAGTGTTTGCTCGAATGCCAAGACTTCTAATTGCTATTTTTGCTAAATTCTTATGAACCATTCCATGTCAGGCATGGTTCTTCGTCTGGTGGTGTGGTTGGCGTCTTACAATTTATTTGAGAATGATCGAAGAGGAAATTCAAACCGAGTGTATCTTTCATGAAAGGAAACTGCACTAGCAAATACTCTCTCCACCTCGTTCAGATCTTGAGATTGTGATTTTAATTGTGATCTGCGTCAGTCACACCCCCACACACGACTGTTACACCTTTGAACCAAGAATCCGGCCAATTTAGTTCTCCAAGAAAAGATCAAATCTATTATATTGCCTCTTCTCGGTGATTATAATTTCTGATTAACTCTGTGCTAGAATGCCAGGACTTTTAATTGCTTTTTTTCTTTGCTAAAGAAACAGCTTTTCTAAAAGGAACATTTCTTGTTCAATAAGTATGTTTGAAAGTAGCTTATACAAGTTCATGGAACCACTTAAAATACACTATGAAACATTATTGTCCAAAGCAAAACCTAATCAAACATTAGCATCATTATTCTTATTTATGCACTGTCTTAAAATGTCATCAATATCTATACACCTGATGCTTCGTTATTACACTTTGAAAGTTGCATTTTGCAGTAAAACAAATCGAAAAATTACTTATCTATAATTTAATAATAATCTTTATTGCGACTCTTGGTCATGTCATGGCGTAAAAGTAACTATAAAATAAAATCTGATGTATATTTTAAGTAATCGCAAAAACCAAAGGATGCACTTCTTTGATGGCATGAAAAGTAAATGATATTACTTCATTTTCGTAAACATTTCTCTAAAACCTAAAAATAGTAAGTGTTGGCAATTCAAGCAATTCAGGATATGAAAATATCAATAGGCGTTTTTAAAACATGGCAAGCTACACTAGCCAACAATGTAGTTGAAATATTACAAAGACACATCTCACAATTTACTTTTCAAATATGTCACTTTTTGCAATGATTATTTTCTACCTACCAAAGATATTTTTTTCAAACGTTCATTGTCAACCCCGAATATCAATTAATTTTGATCTTGAAGTTTGAGCAATTGTTATTTCTTATTTTTACTTGATGACATCACAGTAGTCAATTATTCATTTTAAATAAGATTTAAGTGATGTTAATAACAACTTTTAGGCTTTTCTGTTTTTTTATTTTGGTTTGGTTTGTTTTTTTTCACGGGCTTTTCTAACCGCTACAGGGAATGTAATCCCCAGTACAATTAAAATGAAAGGTTATAATTCGTCTATTTATTACCTTTTAATCTTTATACTATATTTGATCGACCAACGAATTGGAGTTGGCTGATCTGGCTAATCCTTGAATATAAGGTTGATCCGGAATTTTAGTCAAAAACTGGTCCAAGTCTGACTTAAATCCTGCTACTGGATCAACGCCTACATAAGCCC
>NC_081449.1:9418094-9436555 GCF_007210705.1 Tigriopus californicus | reverse complement strand
ACTCTAGAGCATGCCGGCTTTTGAGTCATGGTCGACCCTATCTCAAGAACATGATGATCTGACAGATTACTAGGTGTCAAATGGACCACAGACTTCTAGAAATGTGGACTGCGAACGAGCTTCCCGGCAAATCGGCCCGCTCTTGGTCATAGCCACTCTGAGCCACTTTTCGAATTAAAGTAATAAAATAAGAAACGCAGATCTCTTCAATTAACGGTAGATCATTTTATATCGTTTACATGCAAAGTCGATCGTTTCAAAGTTATGTTGTCAAACGCTTATGTAGCTGACCAAGAGCAGGCCGGAAATTCAAATTTTATGTAGTGTTTACTACATAACTTTGAACATGTCTCCTGAGTTTCCTAAGCATAGGTTTAGGCTCAAACTTGGCTGAGTTCATCTATTCAACAAGATCTTGTGGTCGTATGATGTGCTTATTTGGAATAAGATGAGCGGTTTAGGAGCTAGGATATTTTTGCTTCCGTTTGCAGTCCATATCTCTAGAAGTCCGTGCATGGACATACTGGATCACATCAGGGTCATTGGAAAAGACCAAGTCGAGAACGCTATTCTCTCTAGTGGCTACACCAACGTGCTGGGAGAAATTGCGCAAGATCGCTAATTCTTCCAGCTTTTCGAACTACTGAGATGTCGATTTCGAAATGGGAATACACCCATCAGGACTAACCTCCCACTCTACAACGCTAGCCAGAAAATTAAAGTCCCCCCACAAAGAAAACCTTTTAGCAAACTGCCTGATCCAACTCATTTCCAGTGAATTGGAGAGCTGACATAAAAGAGCTTACTGAACAAGATGGGGGCATATACGTTGTTACAATAGACAGATCAAGACCTTGAAAATGACAAACTAAGACCTCTACTTCTCCATTCGACATTTGTACCTGATTAATGTGCAAATCATTCCTAACATATAGTCATTCTCTCCCATGTGGGAATATGGGATTATCAGGGCGTATCCTATCACAACGAACTAAGTTGAAACCAACTATGGTTAGTTCTTCATCTAAGACCACTGGCCGAAGCCAGGTTTCAGTTATAGAGATGAATAAAATCTCTCTCTCTCAATGGCTAGTTCTTCTAAGATCCTAACTTTTGTGCTGTCTCTTTTAGAAATCAGACAATGCACGTTCAAATATAGCCCCTTTACGGGCCTCTCTTTTGACGGACCAAGTTCACAAGATCTTGGACCATCCTCTCCAACCGTAAAAAATCCCGCTTATCAACAAAACTACGTTCTACTGGAGGCAAAGCATAAGGTAATGGGGATGGTTGGGTTTGAGGAATGGGTTGGGCAGCTACAATTGAATAGGAACGTATTTTGGGAATAGGGATGGGACAAGGAATATTAGGAAGGAGGATTTTTATAGGAATAGGGATGGATTGGATATGTAAGGGAAGAGGAGGGAATCGGGAGAGAGGGTGGGCGGACGCTACATGGGTTAAGGAAGGGGGGTGGGGTGGGGTGGGATTAGGTTTAGGAATAGGGTCAGCTCTAAAACTACGAAACTGAGCTATCCTATTTCTCACCTTTCTTTGCGTCCCTTCTACCTGGAAGGAGGCACACCGTATTTACGTACTATAAAGCACGTCTTAAATCTCATGGACTGACGGCACATGTATGGGTGAAAAAAAGGACAATCTACCTTTGAACATCCCTTCTTCCTATTGTCCTTCCTATTGCACTTCTCAAGGCCAAACTTGAGAAGTTTTTGACACCATTTAGGGTGGTCAAACTGACAGCCTTTTCCTTCTTCAGGACAAGGCTGCTGCCGGTAAATAGGACAGACTGTTTTGTCAAAAACTATGTTATTTTGCTCTATTTCAAGAGGAGATATTACTTCAACCTCAAATCAGTCGACTTCTCAACTACTGGATGAGCCTATTCTTCAAGAAGCACCCTGGTTTCATTGATCCAAGCTGTTAAAGCCTCAATGATAAAGGGCTTATTGACTACGGAAGGATCCTTCCCTGCCAAGACCAAGTCCAAACATTGTCTAGCCTCTTAACTGACTTTTCCAAAGATTTAACTATGGGAATTGCCATTCATTCAGCTTATTCATTTAAACTATTTTGACAGTGGAGCTAAAAAAACTTTTTAATGAAATTGAAGTTTTTTTGCGAAATTTTTCAGCGAAATTTAGGAGAAATACTGGGTGCAAAGAAAGTCTGGTCGTGTCTGACAATCTTTGTCTCCGCTCACAAATATGCATGACCTTGAACCCCAAGCTTTCATTAAGAGGAACTGTTGAATTCATACAATAGCGCAATACTGCAGATGATCCAATTTTAGCATAAATGTGATTTGTAACCCTACCATTGTTTGCCACCAAAACAATGTTCGAAAATGTAAGTGACAAAGCTGGGGCGAGTCTGGCAAAAGTCGGACTCGTGCGAGTCTCGACTTTTGCCGCAGAAGGCTTGTACCGCTAAATAAAATATAATTTGAAACCAAAATATCAAACGCAGCTTTCTTTCGTTAGGTTCAATTAATGACACTCTTGTAAAAGGGTATAACCGTATAACCATATGAACAGACAACTCCCATTAATAGGCTTGAAGATACCAAAAATGCCTTATTTTCCCACTTTTCAAACTTGATTTTTGCTGCTGTAAGTTTTTCTTGAGATAAGTGGCGTATTTGGGCAAAAATGGAAGGTCTGGAGGTGGAGGTTAGCGCTTCATTCCATGTGATGTTGCTGAAAGCTCGTGAAAACGCGAAATATTTAAGTTGGGGAACCCATCAATAATGAGAGCAAATTGATCTTCCACTATTTTAATTATACAACTACCAGCCATGGGTGGAGTAGGAGAGTTATCCAAAAAAAACTGTGAGTGAGCGAGGTCAATTAGATCTTGCCCCTTCATATCTACAGCAAGATTATTTAATACCAAGAAATTTGAGCACAAAATAAGGTGACAAACATTGGCCAAATATATGTTTTCGAGTTACAGTATCAAAAATCAATACAATAAATGAAGCGATTGTGGTTAGTCTTCATCAACCAGAAATAATGAGATGGATTATGTTCCTAATGTACGGACTCCACATCCATGGACGGTGAGGAGTGACTGTTTAGGGGCATCAAAACCAGATGTCGGCAATCTTCTATCAACAGTGGTTGTTATCACATTCTCTCAGAATTATTGTTCTTTCCATTGCACTGGCAGCTTTTGCCAGGTTCAACATATGACAAAGAGGATTGCTTCCTATGGCTGGTCGAATTAAAGAAGAAAGGAGCATTGAAGCTTGGATTTTTGTTCACTTGGGTCAACAATACAATCTTGCATTTTCCTTGATAGGGCAAGGATTGGGCTTTGATCCCCCGAGTTCTAACATGTACAGGGGTTCACAATGAATGAATTTGCGCCTCAGATCTGCCAAAACATTTCAAGTAAAACCCTTTTCTAACTGAAATATTGGTCGACATTGGCCGGCCAGGGTGGTTGGTTTGTCGTTAAAATGAACTATCTGGCTGATAGTTTGATCCCATTTGCACCCTCTACGGCAGAGCACGCCCCACCCATCTCTTACCACGTGAAGTCCACTAAGAGGTGAAAGTCATATTCACTCGCAAAACCATCAAAGGGATCAATGAAATGATTGCCTTGCTTACAGACCACAGCGAGTCAAGAGCGAGTGTTCCAAACAACCCTTTTGTTTTGAGGTTTTTTTCATCGACTAAATAAAGGATGTTCTTTCATGGTCGTAAAAATTTCATTAAAATCCGTAAACAGTAAATGTTGGCAATTAAAACTTATTCAAGATATAAATTTACAGATCCATTTTGTTAAACATGGAAAGCTATACTAGCCAATCATGTACTTGAAATATTACAAAGATATATCAGACAGTTTAACTTTCAAATTTGTCACTTTTTGCGATGATTGTTTTCTACGTAGCAAATATTTTTTCATTAAATGTCAATAACAAGTTCTCAAACTTCAAGATCAAAATCAATGGAACCCGTGGTTACCGATTATGACATCATAGTAGTAAATTGATTTGATCAAGTAAGTTTTAATTGAAATTATAAACTATTTTAAGCTCTTTTTTGCATGCTTTGGAAAGTGAAACATTTTGATTTAGGTTTGGGACATTGAAAAAGCATATCATATTTCTTGCAATTTCTATAAGGTATAACCAGAGCATTTTACGGTCAGATTTGATGCAAAATTGATTTCAAGGATAATAACATCTCAGTGTCTGCTCGATAGATTTTTAGGAAATTTCAATTGAAAACTTTGCTAAAGAAACTCCCAATACCTATTAATAGCGCTTTCAAAAATGTTACCTTCTAATAGGTTTACAGTGGATTCATATATTAATCAGAGCTACTTTTAATGATGCCTTTGTCATCAATGTTGGTCCTTGTGTTGTTTTAACAACGAAAGTAGCAACTAGAAGTCTTGGCATTTGAGCAAATTTGAACCGTCTTCCAGAAAAGATGATGACTTATTCATTGTGTCACAGTACTTGGCAATAAATTGTTCATGTAATAATCTCTTGATAAGGTATGAACATCTTAGAGCGTATATTCTCGTTTCTGCATTTGTGGAGGAAGCAGAGGCCGCTTCCACCGCTTAATGAAAAGAAATATGAGTGGACGTATTAGTCCTTCCAATAGGTCTAGGAAGTGTGGATTGACGACAAACGAGCCATTTCGTCACGTCTCGTGTATTTTTCGTAACAAATACCGCTGATTTCAAAAGAGGAAGTTATTTGGACGTTCAAACTTTGGAAAGAATTCAATAAATAACATATCATTTATATATCTTTGAAATTTCCTTTTCGTATTTTTGGGTAATTTGACGTCTCCGAATTTTGAAGGCCGCAGTAACCATTCCTGATTCTGGGGTCCACTCATCTTGGGCCAAAACGATTTTGGCGGGTAATTCAACTTTATTCAGATCATTGGATTTGCCGAATGTTTGGATCTCCTTGAGAATTTGTGCCAAAACCTTCTCATCTTGAACGCATTCTGGCAAGGATTTAGGAGTGATGCTGTTCAACTTAGTTTTATCCGGAAGGACCACAGCAATAACGTAGTCTTTGGAAGAGTCTCCGACCAAGCAGATGTTTTCAACAATAGGACATGTTTTTAAGACGCTTTCCACCTTGCCATAAGAAACATACTCGCCATGTTGCAACTTAATGAGATCCTTTTTTCGATCAATGATCTTCAGAACTCCATCAGCATGGACCTCTCCTATGTCTCCCGTCTTAAACCACCTTACGCCGTTCTTCTCGTAAAAGTCTTCGTTCGTTTTTTCCTCCATTTTGAAATATCCCAAAGCCACATTATCTCCACCAACATGGATCTCTCCTCTTGGATGAGGCTCATCGCTGATCAGGTAGTTTCCCTCGTCCCAATTGACCAGTTTAATCTTAATGCCCATTAATGGTGCTCCAACGCGCCCCGTAGTTCTGAAAACAATAATGTTTCATTGAGTATCGGCCCTAGGCCCGCATTTGTTGGCAGGCAAATCAATCACTTACCGATCTTTAGGATTGGTCACAGTAGCACAAGCCGTCGTCTCCGTCAGACCATAGCCTTGCATTAGAGGGACACAAATACAAGTTCTGGTCAGATTATGCGTGTCTGAGGACAAAGGCGCTCCCCCAGAGAGCATCAAGCGGACTCGCCCCCCCAGGAAATAACGAATCTTACGGAACAAGGTCTTGTTGAGGAGCGGAGTATCAAAGCCACGGTCTTCCCATTTCATCTTATACTGCATCAAGTATTCAAAGAGCTCTTCGGCCGCCCAGCCTTGACGTTTCATAGTGTCCACGATGCTCTTGTAAATGCGCTCCAAGACCATAGGGACAGAGCACATCAATGTGGGTCGCAAAACATTAGCATCACCCTTGCAACCGGCCTTCACTTTGGTGCTTTTGTTGGTGAGCGTGGCAGCGGAGCTGTAGCCAATTTTGATCCCGTACATCAGACACGAGGTTTCGGCCAAGAGTTCCAATACGTGGGCCAATGGCAGATAAGCGATGTAACGGTCTCCCGGACGAAATTGAGCGATATTGATCAAGGCCGTCATAGAACTTAGGAGATTTTTGTGGCTTAACATTACACCTTTGGGATTGCCCGTGGATCCACTTGTGTACATGATGATGGCGCAATCCTAGAGGTAATAAACAGTCATTTGGTCAAAATGGTCGAAGCACAGACAGATTCTGATAGCCTAGCAAACCCAAGTAGAACCAGGTGGCTGGCGAACAACTCCTTACATTGGCTTGAGGGGGCTTACGAGGTGGAACATGGTCGGACGGGACTCCCTGAACCAACTCGTGATATCGGACCACTTTACAGGCACCAAGTTTGACGTTATGCATGGACTTGGGGGCCAGAGCCTTCATCAGAATGACCGTTTGAAGGTGAGGGCATTTGGGCAGGATCTCTTGGATCTTCGAAACAGTATCTTGGGAACAAACCACAGCAGCGGCTTCGGTTTCGTTGATGGCGTGAATGACTCCATCATTCCCCAAATTCGTATACAGTGTGACCACCGTGGCGTTATTTTGGAAGCAAGCATTGGCCATTATCATCCATTCGGCCCGTGTCTCGCACAAAATGGCAACGCGTGTGCCATGGTGTAAGCCTTGCGCTCGCAATCCATCGGCCACCCGTCGAACCTCCTCCTCCACCTGATTGAACGATCGCCACTCATATCGGCCGAGGACATACTTCACAAAGGTCTTGCCATTGGGCTGGGGCTCTTCCTCTTCGCCCAAGATTTGCCGGGTACCCAGACAATCCTGAGATCCGTATTTTTTCGAAATCTACGGAACAGAAAGAACGAGAACGCTACACTTGGAGTAAGAAGCTATGAGTTTGACCGCGCACGCCAGTGTAACCGTTATCCATCCCAATATTGGTGCACAGTGTCTTCTTTTTGTAATCATTGTGATATTTAAGACCTAACCTAACCTGATCTAACCAAACCAAACCTAACCTTTCGGCTGCCAGGGCCTGGGGGCGCCCAGGCAGCGGCGCAAGCCTGCGGCAGCTCGGTGGCCAGAACCCAAATTGCACAAATCTTGGGATGGATAGTGAGTACAGCTCGCCAGCCGACGAGCCAATGTGTCTTCAGTGGTGACCAGGCCTTCAAGGCCTTCAAGGCCTTCAAGGCCTTCAAGGCCTTCAAGGCCTTCAAGACAGCTAGCTGCCAATTGCCCACTGCCCACTGCCCACTGCCCACTGGACCCCCCGACATGTTGCGGCCATCTTTTTTCTCATCTAGGCATGCTGCATCATGATCTTACGTGGTTAAAGACTTGCTCCATGGTTTGGAGTCCGTGATCCAGCATCTCTTGGTTGACTTGGGTGGGCTCGGTGAGGCTGTGGAAGATGACGGCCTCGCGCTCCAGGTCTTCCCGGCGGGCGTGCGTGGACTTCTGGTAACGCCGCACCCGCCACGGATGGTAGTAGAAGAAATACACTGGGTAGAAGGCGTAGTCGTACAAGTGGCTCACCACGTAGATCATGACCACCACCAGTTTGAGTAGGGCGTACTTGCATTTATCGAGCCAGCCCTTCGGGGCCTTCTCGTCCCTCCCCTCCATTGGTGCCACGCCTTGGGTTGCCATCATTTAATTCAGCTCTACCTGGTCGGGATGAGTTGGCCCCAACGTCCCACGTCTCACGTCCTAAGAAATCCTAAGCTATATCGTTACCACTTTCTGCGTCGTTCGTGATTCCAAACGTTCATGCAGCACTAAGCACTGAAGGCTCAGGGTTTATATGGCCTTTACACGGAGTTTCTAAACCGAGTGCATAAGCGACTCATCAGCACATCAACTGTAAACATCCAGAAAGTCAGTGCTGCCATTTTGAGATCATTCCTGACCTAACCTGACCTGACCTAACCTAGCCTTTCGCTTGAAAGAGCCTGGGGCGCCTAGGCCGCGGCGCAACAAAATGGCAACACTAAGTTTCATGTACTCGGTTTAAAACTGTGTTTAACGTTTACACAAGGTTTAGGGCTCCAAGCTGAAAGGAAGGTTAGTGCCCTAGCGCCAGTTGCCTAGCCAGCAATACAAATGCGCATACAAACATTAGCTTTGCCACTGAAAAAATGGCCTAAAACTGAACAAAACGTTGCATAAGCCACGGACGGACTTCTAGCGATATGGACCGCGAACCGAAGCAAAAATGTCCTATCTCCTAAACCGTTCATTTTATTCCAATTAAGCACTTGATACGACCGTAAAATCTTTTTTAATTGATTGGAATAGATTGTGCTTAGGGAACTCAGGAGAAATGTCCAAAGTTATTTAGAAAACACTACATAAAATTTGAATTGTCGGCCTACTCTTGGTCAGCTACATAAGCTTTGGACAACACAACTTTGAAACCAACCCCTTAACAAGAAAGTAATATTAAAATGACCCACCCGCCTTTAATTGAAGAGATCTACATTTCTTATCTTATTAATCTAATTCGAAAAGTAACTCAGAGTTGTTTCGACCAACAGCAGGCCGATTTGGCGGGAAGCTCGTTTACAATCCATGTTTCTAGAAGTTCGTCCTTAGGCCATGTAAAGTAAAGGAAATTCAACAAAAATTGTACTCCGGCAATACTGAGTTCGACCATTGTGAGGAGGGAGAATTAAGATTTAGACAAACATTGTAGCCAACTCGCACTCGCACTCTCCTTCAATTTTCAAGTATCGAGTGAGGATATATGTCATTTTTGCAACAGGCAATGTTGTCACTGCACTGATTTCTTGGTTCAATATCAGAATAATATTTGCTTCAACAAGCCAGCAAACTGAATTGAATGACAAATTCAGTCCAAGCCCGGTGCAAGTCATACCTAGAGACCCTGGATGCAGAGCTGCGCGAGGTTTGGCAAGTGGCTCCACTTCCAAAATGTAAACAATCAGAAGAACTAAAAAGTTTCCAAACAGATTTTGAATTGATGAATTGTAAAAGAAAGACTACTATCCTGACAAGCAATCATTAAATACTTTGTTCAAGGACACTCCCAAATTTTAATTGAAGACAAGCTGATTCATGGATACAACATTTTAGACTGTTTCCAATATTTTAGTTACTTTCTTAGTCCTTTCTGAACCCATTTCTTCATAAGATTAAATTGCTAAAGTATCTCATAAGATTATTCAGATTAACATTAACACAAGTGAACTTGCTGGATCTCTCAAGAAATAAGTTGCTTGATACTTTACAATTTGATTTGTTACATTTGGTTGTACTCTTTCTTTTGCAGCGCTTCAGTCCAACTTGATAATGGCTGCATGCCAGAGATAAGTGGTACAACTATATTTTATTGGGAAATATCACACTAATGAAGTTCTAATGACAAATGACACTCTGATCTTGAGGAAAAAGTTACTTAAACCCATGTTGGATCAAATTTGTTACAAACCATTCAAAACTTTACCTTCTAATGCAATACAAACGTGTGAGATCTTTTTGGAAGCAACTGACTTCCTGTTGGGAAGGTTTCCAAACAAAATCCATGTTCTTTGACAATTGGCAGCCAATCAGATCTGTAGAATTTGATGGCGTATACACAATTTTGCGTATCTTTGCCTACAGCCTCTCTAGCTATACTTATATTGGTGACGGCAAAGGATCACCAGTTTATAGAAATGACGTGTCGACGAAAACTGTAACGGCATAAGGCCAGAACATAACACATTGATAAGTGCGGATTTGAAGTTCAAAATCGCATCCAGTTTCTATAGTAAATCCCCACATAGAATTTATTCAGAAGCTGCCTCTTTTGCAAGTGGTAGGCCCTCATAAGTTTCCTCATGCTCTCATGATTCACTCCGGCCTCAGAGGCCATCTGCCTCTTTGACCTCTTTCCATTTTGCTTCATCTTCTTGCTTGTTGCTTCAACAAGGCTGCGGGTCCAGACTGACATCGGCCATTTTTTATTTGTTTTGTCTCTTTCTGTACTGGTTAATAGTGCAAGAGACTGTGCTCTTTGTGACCTTGAGGTCAGAAAGAACCTTCTCAATGGCGGGACAGCTCTTGTTCGCCTCATGGAGCCTTGCCATGCTTCAATCTTTTGGAGGTCGGCTTGGCCGCCAAGAAATTATTTTGAACTGTTTTAAGACAAAAAGTGTAAGCAATCTTTTAGACCAATCAGAAACGCCCAATGAAAGTTGTCACAAGTTTCAAATTCTGAGGTTAGATGTAGAGGAAGAAAGTGCCCTAAGCTTTTCTTGTCAATCTGTAATAAACAATATTTTTATGTGTCAAAGTCCAAAAGTCTGGGTATATTAAGAAATTTGGCTGAATGTTCCTTTAAATTGCGAAGCAACTAGAATAAATCATTTTGCTTGCTGATGAAAATAATGAAAAGTAAACATTTCACTGGAAATCAATATGTGGCTACGAACTAAGTACTTCGAATTGACACTACTTTCAGTATTAATCCAAAGAATCCTAACTACCCTAAACCTTGAGATATTAAGCTGGAGGTTGGTAGAGCCGCAGTGATCCATGGTTGCAAAAAATGGTATTGATAAAGTATTGGTTCAAAACCCTTGAAAAAATTTTTTTCCCCAGCCTGGATTCTCAAGGGCTTGAAGGTGCTCTTAAAAACACACGTTAAGTCTTTACGGTCAGTAGAATTGACCCTAAAACCTGGGTTGGAACAAAGCTTATGAATGGTTTTGAAAATGTACTGTATCAGATACCTTTCGCGTCTTGTCTGAGTACTGTACAATCCCAACTTGTTTAGCCGCTCCCAATACGAGAGCTCTCTTATACCTTCTATGTTCCTGGTGAAATATCTCTTGACTTCGATCTTTTACAAACCTGCTCAACTCATTGGAAACCAAAAGGGTAAAGCATATTCAAGATGTGCTTGGACAATCGACTAGTACAGATCTAGCATCATAATACTATCTTTGGACTTAAACATGCGATATGCCTGAAATCAACTTTCTTTGAAGCCTGGCCATAGCTACTGAATTCAAATTTCTAGGGAGCCTTTTTTGCTTTTTGGCAACTTTTTGGGTAAATTATTCCTAAACTTCGGAATTTTAGCTTGCCTCTCACTTCTAGAACGCATTCAATGATAGCTAGAGTGGAGCAAACTTTCTCAAAAAGTAAAATTATCTTATCTTAAGTCACGTCTATGGATGGCAATGGGGATGGCAACGGTACAAGAAATGGGCAAGACTCAATTTTTGAGCCAAAATTGTGAAAAAGGCCAAATACAGCAAAAGGGCTGGAATAAGTGAAAGATAATGTATTTGCAATTTTTGGACAGACCTCCTGATGAGTGATGACTGAGCGTGAATATCTTTACATTGGGATACCCATCTTGTGATTCATATTGGTACAGTATCGATATATTCCACAATGGACCAGGGACCAATTGCTATAGCTCTTTTTCTTAACATTGCGAACTTCAGACATTAGATTCACACTAGGAACCATCTGTTTCATCAAATCAAATGCTCTAAAAAAAACGCCATCTTTGTAAAAACATTCCGGCTTCTAGGACAACTTTTAACGTTACCTTGGCGAGCTGTTGAGTTGGAAAATATACAATACATTGACAAGCATCATGTTTGACAATCTACAAAGTCTCAAAACATTTACTGATCTTGGCCCAAAGCCACGTAAAAATCATGCAAACGTGATACCGCCTAGCCTTTTACTTCTTGGCTAATATAAGCAATATGAAAATGGCGATTTTTTGCTTTTAAGGTGACTTTCTATTGGGTGTTATAATTTTTGAAATTCTTACGGCTATTTCATTTAAACAACTTCAGTTCGAGTTTTGTATCTGTCGAGAGAGGTTAAAAAAGATTTTTGTCGACTTCTTTTTTCTTCTCCATAGAATTAAGACTTCATTAGAATCCTGGCTTTTTAAGGATGACCCATTTTTCTCCAATCATTTTCTTTAGGAACAACAGTTGGCAATGAAATTTGCTCTACGAACACCCTCGTTGTGGGTCGCATCGTTCGAGCAGATGATCCATGTTCCCACGCAGTCCAACCTCTTTGAATTGATCTGGTGCAGGCGAGAAAGGATCCCCCTGTTCTTTACAACATTACAAATCACGATAAATCCAACGGTTACACACATACCCTATCGAAGTGGCGGAGGACCTAAGCCTGCACCTCTAGAGGCTTTTTCAAAAGCCTTGTGAGCCCATGTCACAAAAAAGTGATGGTCGCATTTTTGTGAGAGCGATTTTTATTCGATAGACGGTGAAGCCATGCTCGTCATTTTTCCCACTCCCTGTTTCACTTTGGTCAGACAAAAGAAGGAAGGCGGTGATGGTGGTGCAGGAGACTTGCTTCGCTCACGATTCCCATCCGCATCTTGTCCCACCTAACACGTTCACCAACCATCGAGCTAGGGACGGACTGTTGGACCGACGGACCGAACGGACCGACGGACGGACGGACGCACGGACGGACGGATGGACGGACTTCTCTTTCGCTCCCACGACGCATTGTGCAATACAACCATGCATGAAGAGGTGCCATTGTGCACTGTCCACTACCGAAGTAAGTAAGTAAGCAAGCAAGCAAGCAAGTACGTACGTACATACGTACGTACACAAGACATACAATCCCTTTCAAAGCGGAGGGTGAGAGAACTCGGTGGAGGGGGAGGAAAATATCTCAAGCACATTTCCACCCATCAGGACCATCAGGACCACCAGCAGTAGCAGTAACAGAATGAACGGCTAAACTCTACTTGTTGCCCTTGAATGCCCTACTAGTCAATCTCCCCAACATGATTTCGACGTAAAAAAGTAGCAGAAAAAATCAACAGCCCTACCGACTTTACTCCATAGACGTATTTCATAGGATAGAAAGTAATGCTGGGGCGAGTTCTTTTATTTTCTTACTGTTGGTCGAACTCAGCGAGTCAGAACTCGAGTCTAGTAAAACAGGTCAGGCAAAACAAAATCAAGTCTAAGTCAACAATCAAGTCCTTGAGGATACAAATTTCATTGAGCGGAGGAAGCGCCCCCTATATTGTCTAGGTGCGGACAAACAACCATAGAAACGAGATAATACGCTCTAAGATACCAGACTTTATCAGTAAAGGACTCGGGTCAGCCAAAACAAGATCAAGCCTAAGTCAACGCTCAAGTCCTTGAGGGTACAAATAGCCAAAGCACTGAATCATAAACTGGCAATATTCTATCTTCCATTTCTGCCTCGTCCAGCCGTTGATGCTAATTCAGTGCCTATGTGGGCTGAGGACCCAAAACAATAGTCCTTTTCATTGAGCGGAGGAAGCGCCCTCTATATTGTCTAAGTGTGGACAAATAACCATAGAAACGAGAGAATACGATAAGATACCAGACTTTCTTAAGCGATTATTAAATGAACAATTAAGTCTTCAAACCTTGAGGTTTCATGCCAATCTTGCCTATTTTGCCTTAAGATTGCAGGGGAATATTATCACGTTATTTCCCTGCGCTTTTAGCAACTGCACCAAAGAAACCTAATCTAATAAATTGTTTGGCTGGTGTGGTTTTTGAGTCATTTGGAGACCCTAAAAAAACCCTTTGGTACTTTAGTTAGAACTAGAACTCAAACTCATACGTCTCCATGAGGGTCTGAAGTGACAACAAAGATCAACATTTCCAAAGGGAGCTCTCATCTTGGAATTTGTGTAACAAGCTATGGTTTTGGACAACTTAATGGCAGAATAAATGTACTGATCCTGCAGGGCGAATTGTAATGTCTCAAGAAAATGTAGTTGTCACGCTAGTCTTTCAATCTCCCAGTTACAAGTTAGACTAAACCATTTCAATAAAGAGAATATGGTCACCATTACCAACGCACTTTTTTTAATAAGGGCCCTTATTTGCAACGTCACACGGCCCAAAGAAAACGGGAGGACGCGCGGTAGATTGCTAAATAAACTGCTCTTGCCTTGCCTTGAACGTAATTTCTTTTCCGGACATTATGTGACCCGGGGCATTAATAACAAATCAGATTTTGATAGAATGAGCCAAAAACAACAGAAGCGCATTATAATTCAATAAAAAGGAATTTGCCCAATCGGCCCTTTATTTGGCAGAGGCTGAATGACAAAGCGCCCTCTGAAGTGCAGAACGTAAAACATATTTCGTGCAGAGTAAGGGGGCTATGCAAAAGGTAGACTACATTTGTTAATGTCCATTTTCGCTCTCTAATTATGTGATAAAGCGCTTTAATGTTAGTTTTGAAAAGTTTGAATAAGAAATGAATCAGAGAGTTATAACAGAAACTCTTTGAGGGTCTCTAGTTAGAACATATCAATTAGGTGACACTAGCACCAGATGATGCCACTTTGTATTCAGCTGTTTTCCCCAACAAAGCTAGGCAAAGGCAATCAGCTTTGAAGGTCTGGTTTCTTACATGGCCAATAGGCTTCCCACGCTACACGAAATATGGTGTACGTTCTGGACTTCAGAGGGCGCTTCGTGAGCTAGCCTCTACCAAATAGAGGGCCGATCCCCCTCTTTTGAATTTTATTGCGTTTGAGTTATTTTTGGCTAATTCGATCCAAATTTTACGTATAATTGGTGAGTGATCCAGGTCATATATTGTCCGGAAATGAAATTGCGTTCATGGCATGTCAAGAATAGCTTGTTTACCAATCTACTGTGCCTCTTCCCCATTTTGTTTTGGCTGCCTGACGTTGAAAGAAAGGGCCCTTTGTTTTGAAAATTTTGCATTATTCGGGGCAGAGGCGACTGATTTGTCCCTAAATTTGCGATGCTAATTGCGTGGCAAGTTTCTTGGGAAATACGTAATGTACATGTAATTCTTAGGGCCCTTGTTTGCCATAATCATTTCATTTCATGAGCATATTTGGATCTTGGCAAATCGAAAATACTACTTAACCCGATCATCACATCTAGTTGAAAATCTTATCCTGGCTCTTTTTTGTGTTCACCTCGTACCTCAAAGAGTTCTTGTTACTGAATTATGACCGTTTCTAGTGCCAATCATAACGTAAGATTCAGAAAGGACCTTGGTGTGAAGTTAGTTGACTTCAAAGAGGTGAGGCCAAATTAATGACCGAGAATAAATAAACCAAAAGCGAAAATGAAAGTCTCATCTCACGAGTCAGGACTCGAGTTCATTCTAAAAGACTCGAGCCCTGTAGATATACGTAAGAGGTGCACAATATTTCGTTGCATTACATTAATCCATGGCCCTCATGATTTCAGAATGTCAAGCCGTCAATCTCCAGCCTTTTGTGGTATGCAAAGGATCTGCAATTTCAGGGTCTCGCGGAAAGATGAGTTGGAATCGCATCATACCCATTAAATATAATTTCTCCAATCTTGTTTAACGTCTCTTTACACAGCCCCCAGAGGACCAACCATTAACAACCTAATGCTTTACTTAGCAGTTTTGGACCACTGGACCATGTTGAGAAATGCTGATACCCCCCGGTTTATAGCTGTATCTTTGATTTAGCGGTGTGCATAATCATTTGAACGCTATGGCTTTTGCATGAGCTTGTCAAATGAAAAATGTTTAAAAGGGTTCTTCATGTTTTTTGTGCTTTCTGGGCATGAGGTCTTTTGTCATAAATCTATTGATGCAGGCTTAATTGAACGCGTACAGAAGTGCACATTCATAGAGCCTTTCACCTACTAATTCAGTGTTAATTTGAATATGTGAAATCGAAGATCTAGCCTTTTTTCCACTTATGATCCCTTCGCAACCACCATCATCGTCATAGTCACACCACCACCAGCTTCATCATCATCATGATCATCAACATCAACATCATCATTTTCAGCCGCTGATACAGGTCTGCAGGTTCGGGAGAAACGCACAATTTACCTGTGGAATGATGGCTGGCATTACATTCCCTTCGTCCAGCAGTATCAACTATTCTTAGGCTTGTAGCTTAGCTCGAGATTCAAGCCTCGGTCAAAAGAGAAGTGGAGAGCCTACAAAAATGAGACTAGTCGTCACTCCCTGACTCCTCACTGACACGTTACAAGTGCTTCGCAACCAGCAAGTACAGTTCGAGTGACTTTAGTATTGGGGGAGTAAGAGCCCTTTGAAGGGCCAAACATTGGTACACATGCAACCCCGTCTGCCTCCCGTCCGCCTGACGGTGGAAGGAGATCTGCTCCTTTTGGTGTTGTAAACGTTGTTGTTGTTGTTACTGTTCAAGATTAAGGCAATGGAGGTGGTGGAGGAGGAGTAGGAGGTGGAGGAGGAGGAGGAGGAGGAGGAGGCAGAGGAGGAGGAGGAAAAAAGAAGAAGAAGAAAAGGAGAGGGAGAAGACTTGGAAGAACAAGGTGGATAGGTAGGTGGCTGAGTGTTTGGAGGCAGTGCTCAGATCGTAGCAGCAAAGGTGTTCTGCAGGATTCAGCTTCAGGAGCAAGAGGACTAAGAGGAGCAAGAGGACCTGGAGGATTTGGACGCTGGTGATGATGATGATAATGATGCGAACGAAGGACCGAAGAAATAGGAGGAGAAGAAGAAGAAAAGGGAGAACGAGAGCTGGTAGGGACTCCTACTTCCTTCCAGCTTCTTCTTTTTTAGGGGTGGACGCCGACATCATGTGGAGGACGATCTAACGTAGACACGGGGCACTTCTACCACCCCGTGCATCACTTGGTGAGCCCCAAGTCCTGTCGCCTCTTGAACCGGCCACCGACGAATTCATGTCCGCTGAGGCTAAATTTGTTGCTTAGAGTCCCTCCGAGAGGGCTTCTTTAAGCTACAATACAAAGCAGTCAGCCAGCCACCCAACCAACCATCTAGCTAGCCAACACTCATTCCGTTCCCCTCAGTCCCACATGCTCTGTTATGTACACACGCACACATTTATAGGCTCTAGCTCGTAGTCTCTCTCTCTCTCTCACACACACACACACACACTGAAATACTCCTCGTACGCCCTTAGGCATCCGAAATGAGAAGGTACCTATAATAGAGTACAGTAAAGCCTGTGCGGACAACACACGAGCGAACAGTAACCAAGCTCTATGGATCGGCCTAACATCAATATCATGACAGACTAGCTGAACATTCCGAACAAGGTGGACTGGACCACCACGGATTTCAAATCCATCCCCATCAAAACTGGGTGCATTAATTTGCTCATTGTTAGAAGTATTACTGTCATCACAAAGCGGAACCTATTCTCAACGACAGCGATATGACTTGAAAAGCAGTGAGTGCATAGTTGAACCAGTTATGAGGGCCCATCTATCCCTTCACTTCATTGCGACCGGACCCAGTGAATGTGATGATGTCTAGGACGACCATTTGCAGCCATCGTTCCATCGCCATGAGGCTCTTTCAGGTAAGGCCGAATCCCAGCCAATTGAAGGATCCCGCGCTCTAGCTCTATCAAAGACTGGTGAAGAGGTGAAGGGCTCAATTCTGATTGTTTTAGTTTGTTCATGACATGAAATGCACGTTTCCTCGATCTACCTCACTTTGGTTGGACAAATGATGTGCCCGCTTCATTCCTTATCCATTTGACGATGCAACGTTGGCACTAACACTTTTCTCAATATTCTGATAAGTCTAAAATGTTGAACTTTGAATTTAAGATGCATAAATTTCCCAATTCAGCAGACGTACGTACTCATGTCGATTGTCTATGACGGCAAGCAATTTGGCTTTAGCATCATTGAAACAAAGAGAGTTAGTTGTGTTTGCGGGATGAACATTTTACGATGATCCTTGCAACAATGATAGGCTGATGATCATGGAACTCATCGTCTCGTAGGTTCTATATGACATTAAGGGCTCCTAGTCTCGCATTACTCTATCTAGGGTTTGCCTCGTTTAAATTTTCGTAGTTTAGATGATCAATTGGAAATCAAATAATAACGTCGGAAAATTTGGTCGCTAAGGAAACTTGTATTGTCTCAACACACGTATGCCTTAACAAGCTGTCTTTGTACATGTTGTCTCAAAAAACTGACCTGACTACCTCTTGGGGAAAAATGGTCGAGCAGAAACAATGGTGTGTTTTGTACTTTATTACAAAGATGTTCTTGACATGAATATAACAAAAAATCAAGGGATAAATTTAGATGAGACCCAATATGCTACTGGCATTTCGATCAGGACCGATTTTTCCAGGACGCACTGGGAATCGCTATTCTTGCTTCTTGTAAGCGGTTTTTAACATATCTACAGTGCACACAGTACATCATTTATTTCCGATTTGAAAATTGCGTTTTCTACTCATTCAACCATCAGTCGATATCCATAAGTTGGCTTTACAGGGATGACCGTATTTGTAAGACGTCCCAAGTCCAAGCAGTTTTTGATGAACCAAATCAAATATTCCCCAGTTGCTTGACATGCATATGAATGTTTCGTATTAGTTTAACAATTTGTGACCAAATTGCAATAATCTAAGGCCAAAAGTGTTCATCGTACCCACAGGGAAAATGGAAGGACGCCGAGCCATTCTTAAACTCCACAACAAGACGTT
>NC_081449.1:9398991-9418054 GCF_007210705.1 Tigriopus californicus | reverse complement strand
CCCCAAAAAAATAGATCTATTAAGACATATCAAAAGCTTTGAAAACTGGCCAAAGTCTAGATATCCCAGGCTTAAATGAACGAAAATACTTAGAAAGCTATGAAAAAGAAGATTGCACGCAAACAAAACAAATCAGTGGCTTTCATGGCTTCTCATGCCGGAATTTCGATCCAACATTAGCAAACATTGTAAAAAACCTTCATGAGATGTGTTCCTAGAATTTCCTAAAGCACCAACTCATTATCAAACTCCAAAAGCAAAGAAATGGGTTCAATTACGGACTTCTAGAGAGGTGGACTACGAAAAAAAGCCAAAATTTCGTATCTTCTAAACCTTTCACTTTATTCCAAATAAACACATCGCACGATCACAAGATATGGATGAATTGATGAACTTGGCCAAGTTTGAGCCCAAAACTATGCTTAGGGAACTCAGGAGATAAGTCAAAGTTATATAATTAACAAAGTTATTATGTTAACACTACATAAAATTCGAATTGTCGGCCTGCTCTCGGCTAGCCACATAAGCTTTTGACAACAAAACTCCGAACCGAAAAATGTAAAAATGACCTGCCTAGATTTCTTCATTTATTGCTTTAATTCGAAAAGTGGCTCAGAGTAGCTATGATCAAGAGCAGGTCGATTTGGCGGGAAGTTTGTTCGCAGTCTACATTTCTAGAAGTTCGTGGTTTAATCGATGTTTCTTGCGCAAAATCGGTTCACAAACAGAACAAGAGCGACTGCCACCTGAACCAACGGAAAGATTTATCTCCATTCAAGCAAGCCCACAATCATCATAATGATTGAATTCTAGCTAAACATATTCGAAATATTACAATCAAAGGAAAAAAACGATGTGAAAAGACAAAAAATAGGGCGCCATGGTTTGGTCAAAAGTTATCCAATGCGGGCTCACACAAGGGCTTCAAAATGGGTCCAAGGAAATGATGGGTGATCAAGTGTTGCCAAGAATCAAGGGACATGAATTAAAAGTTTCATATTGTTTTCAATAAGATGGAAATGGGTCGAATCTACATATTAGTTGCAGTAGCACCGGTGGCTTAGAGTTAGCTAGTTTTGAACCTTTGGACAATTTGGACCCGGATGCCATTTGTGCCCTACCTAATTAGTTTTAAAACATCCAAATGCTGTTATCAAAGTCCAGTGTGAATTTTGTGAATAAGCATTCCTTTCCCCTATAAAACACACCATTTTATCTTTTTGTGGTAGATACTTTTTGTGCTAGGGCTACGTAAATGAAGTTAATCAACTTTGAGCAATCTTTGGTCCGCTTGAAGGCAAAATTAATCTGGCTTCTTCCATTTAAACTGAGTGAGGAAATCTCGACCCAAACATAATGTTTTTACTCAGGGTAGCCCCACTTACGAACGCACACACCTTTCATTGTCTATCGATAAGCAACATTTTTTGTTAATATACTGTGCAAGAAAGTTTGAAATACTATAAAGATCTCTGGCTAAGCTTTCATTGGATGAAGGCTTGCATGTTGAAGTGCAAATTTCTACTCGAAGTATTGTGAGAAACCTCAACTAAAAATGTTAATACATAAATCGAGGTGTTGTTCACCTCAAAAGCCCTCACGATTTTTTAAATGCTGGTCCAGAGAGACCTCACCATATGAATTCTAAAGAGTATTTATGCATAAATTGAGTATTTTTGATGGATGGCTCTATCATTCCCGACATTTGCAACCCGATTGAGTTTGCTCCCTCTGTAAGACCTTTTGATGCCGTTCGTCTTGACATTAGATCAATTTGCGAGCAAGGATTATAGATAACCTTAATACAAATGTCATTTACGGGAGGAGCTGTGGTATAGTGGTTAGTGCAGTATCCTAGCATGAGAGTTGTCCTCGGTTCGAGTCTCCTCCCCGACCTTTCACCCACGGGCGGAGAACTAGAACCAATTTGATACCCGGATATAAAACTGTCTAATGGAATTTGAAAATGGACGATGTGATAGGGCTGGCTTCGCTGGTCGAGGGTGCACCTTCCGGCCCATGTACCCAAAATCGAAACAAATGTTTGATTGGAATGGTAACGGTGAGACATGAGCAAAACTTGCTATGAATAGAATCAATAAGGTAATGGGTAAAGTAGATTTGTATTTTTTATTCCATTTGAGGCAAATGAAAAACCATATTTGCAAAAGTGAAAATGGTTCATGGTTAAACGAACGTAAATCTTTATCCTGAGGCGGTTGGTAACAGACGGGAATCTTTATTCGAAAGGGGGGGAAAATCCGGGAATTTCTGGCTTGACAAGACTACGTAGGAACGGGTGAGAGAGCAAGAGTTTTCCAATAAGGGCTCAATGGGTCAAGACAACCACATTCCTCGGAACACTTGCAACTGCGTGTCTGTGAAAGCTTTCTCTACACATGTACATCAAATATTGAGAGAAATGTGCCTTAGGTCGAGTGTAAATTCTCTGTTCCATGCTTGTTTAATTGACCTTTACTCTGAGCATTGACGCTTTTAAAAGTGGTTAGTGACGTCCAATCTTACTTTGACAGGAACAAGTACAGGGAGAGGCATTTGTATCAAAATGCATGGTCTTACTTGAACGAAAGCAATATCATTCCCTGGCCTTGAATACATCACACTTGTTGATTATGTATAGCATTTTAAACACGGAACATACAGCAGAGATGTAATGTTATTCTTAATCTAGCAGGTACAGAAGCCAAAGAGGCCTCGTACAGACACTGCAAGCCAAAAGTGATAGACAGAATCCTTGGGAAATCTTGATCGGAATTGTGCTGTATGGTTCTCGCCATTACGTTGGGTAGGATGAAAGGTAGAATTTGAATTGATAAAGGGCACCACTTTTGAAGCATAATTTTGAATTGGTTGTTTTGCATTATCTCTTTTATTTGAGGATGTCAGGATCAAAAGTTATGTAGCTCCGTCTATAGGTGAGGTATTGTCTAAAGGTTTCCGTTAGAATGATCAAAAGCTTTCCCTTTCAGTTTGCTAAAATATCAGTGGCAATGAGGACAAACTGGTTTTCCCTGAGGATGGCAACCGATATCAATTTTTTTATTTACCTTTGTACAATGTTAGGGGAAATGTGTTTGGATATGGCCTCCCCTTCACGTGGACGATGTTCTTTGCACCCACAAGCTCTTTTTAAACTGGACACAATTTTTGTAGGGCCTCCCTGTTAAGAGAATAATATGTACGTCCAAAACTCTTGAAATGCCTGAGTGCGGTCGCAGCATGGATAAGCACCCACGCCTGTTTCCTCCGTTTCCTTTTGTGCCAGACTTGTGGTGTCCTCAGTTTCCCCTGGTAGTGAGTGGCCTTTTCAAGCTCGTTGCTCAGGGAGTTACTCACTCTCAGTACGGCGAAGTTGCGTGGGTGAATGGTGCGTGGGCCAGCGCGTGCGGGTTGGTCCGTTGGTCCGTTGGTCCGTTGGTTGGTGGGAGAGGGCGAGAGAGTGGGAGTTCAGAGAAAAAGGGCGACGGCCTTCGTTACACCAACTACCTTGAGCAAGCATGTTCCACCTACTTTTTCTCGTTTTCTCCTCCCACGTATTCTCTTTCTCAACATGGCACAATGAAAGGAAGCATCCTAAAAGTCTTTGACTCAGTCTTCGTAGCGAGCCTACGAGTAGAGCACGAATGAATTTTGAAGATCTGGTTATCTTCACATACTATATATTTTGTGTGCCATTTTGTGTCTAAGAAGTAGTAGAACTACTCGAATCACTGGTTGATCCAAGAACATTTCGTATGAACTAATTGTTCGTAACCCACGGAATTGTACATCTCGCAATAAGGTACCGTATGTGCTCCTCTTGGATGATGGGCTTTCTTGTTGGGTTGGTTGATCATCAATCAATCAATAAATGAACTGTTGAGCAAGTTGAGCAAAATTATTCGAACTGTTGGAAAACATTAGCCCTAGCAATGGTGGAGCGGTGATTTCGTTGACACAGCGACAGTTTTCTCTGCAGCCTAGGCCTAGTTTTCTGCTTCGCTTCCAACTGCCTTTCGTTGTACTGCTTTCTCTTCCTATTTTCAAGGTCACAAATGTTCAGAATGAAACAAACTCTGGAAGAACAGAGGGAACACTGGCAGCTTGTCATGCTAACTGAATTGAAAATTGTCAAACGGGTTCAAGGTTATTATTGAAAATCATTTCAAAAAATCCCTTCATTTCAGCCGTTCTCTATCACCATCGAGGATGGCTGGTCCTGTTAGGCCTGGTGCCTGTCTCGAGGAAAGAGCTCATGCGTGTGGCCGGAACGAAACCCGATGTCACACCCAATTGACAATAGCATCATGGCTTCAAAAAGTGGACGACAATCTGGGGCCCTCATGGAATCTGCCATCAGTCCGGAACAGAGCCACCCCAAAAGCCAGCTCAGAAAACGGAAACGCTTAAACGCAGTTTTAGACAAACTCACCAACAACCTCCGACAAAACAATAGTGATACTGACGATAGTGGAAATAACAACGTGAACATGTTTAATCGAACTAGTGAAGATAGCAATTCGGAGAAAAAGGTCTCACCCACTAATTATTCCGATCTTCCGTCCAACTTCTATAAATCTTCGTACAGCCCCCGGAAACTTAGTAATGCGGCACTCAGACGGGAACAATGGCGAGATAACCAACAACAATCTGTGGACGACAATGGCCAGCCTTTCTGCTCCCTTGGGTCGTCAACGGGGCGATGTCTTTCAAATCAACCATCGGGCGAAGTGTTTAAATTCGATTCTTTTGATAAAGACCGATATGGCCCAGGGTCCTGTTCATCAAAAGATGAATTGGGACCAACACACATTGGCTCATCCTACCTAGGCCCAAATGTGAATAATCCACCCCCCGGGGAAGAAGTGGCAGAGGGCGAATTGTTCTCGCCAATCAGTGGGCGTTCACCTCATTCCTCTTTGTCTTCTCCTCAAGTAAGCACCGAGTCTCCCCGGATTTGCTTCTCGCCATTGAGAATCAAAGACTCCATTGAGGAGGAGGAGGATCCAAATGCTGGCATGGTGTTAAACACACTTCCCAAACTGAGTGTCCGAGGCTGCGATAGCGATGACCATTGTTCAAGCCGAGCCCAAGTGTGGACAGATCAAACTTCAAACCTTCAACCGCGTCACTTGTTCACCTCAGGCTTCCCGACCTCCCTAAGTGGGCCAATTTCCCCCAACACCCCCGCCATGTGCACCACTCCTAGTTCCCCCTCCACCACGCCTTTGCATAATCTCAAGCATTTGCCCCTTCACATAACTGAAGCATATCGACGCCGATGCTTATCAGACACCGATCTCAGCGCTAGTCTGGAAGACTTGCCCCGAAGTAGGCGATATCGGCCTTCGCACATTGCCAACGACAGGGTGAGAGGTTTGGCAGGTCCCTTGCCAATTACCACCTCCAGCAGTGCAACAACGGGTTCCTCATCTACGGGGGTCACGAATAACTCCGCCCGCTATTTGACTTTGCCATCAAAAGGTGACTCACTTGAGTCGGAGGCCTCTTCAACAACTACCCAAGAATCTCCTCTGGATTTATCGGTTCGAAATAGTATTCTGGGTCCATTAACGCCCACCAGGAGATCCGCTTTAATGTCTGGCGGTAGTGTGGACAACATTCAAAATGCTCGAGGACGTGGCAAGTCCTTGACTCGTGGATCCAGGGGACTCCTACGTGGTACCGTTAGTGCCGAACGATATCCAGACCGATTTTCTTTAGACCGTTTGGACATCAGTCCGGTGGTGGAGGCGGTATCCGGAGCCAGTAATGATGTGGCATATGTGTGTCCAATCTGTGGCCAAATGTTTTCCTTACATGATCGTCTGGCCAAACACATGGCTTCTCGACACAAATCTCGTTCTACAGATAGTGGAACTAAAGCCTATGGTTGTGATGTATGCAAACGATCCTTTGCCCGCTCTGACATGCTGACGAGGCACATGCGGCTCCATACTGGGGTCAAGCCCTATACCTGTCGGGTCTGCGGGCAAGTTTTTTCGCGTTCTGATCATCTCTCCACCCATCAACGAACCCATACGGGGGAGAAACCCTATCGTTGTCCAAGTTGTCCCTATGCAGCCTGCCGGAGGGACATGATCACTCGGTAGGAATTTCCCCTTTCTTGGATCAAGCCAGAGAATACCAAAAATCAAACGCTTCGGCATGAAAATACGTAACTCTTATTCATTCACAAGGTAGATTAGCTTTTGGAGAATGAAGTGCAAAACAAATGTTGCCAAGATGGTTACAATTTGAACGTTTTGTTTTTGTACCTTTCCAAGATTTGTACCTATTTCTTTTTCACCATTTTTTCACTACCCATTCATTTCAGGCACATGAGAACCCACGCCCGTTATGAGCTCCAAGAATCGACGAGTGTCGAAGAGGGCAATTCCATCGGCGACACGGATTCCCCAATGTCCGTGGGCTCTGGCCTAATTACTTCCAGATCTGTGTCCAGCGAATCAGCAGACCCTCCAGGTTCACAACGGAACAAAATTGGGTCCTCCTCATCTTCAACAACCAACCTCCCTCCACAAAGCCCCATGGAAACAGACCCGACTTGTCATGACTATTTTTCGAAGACCGGCGACTTGTGACCAGAATACTCAAAAGACATTACTATTCCATTTACGAAATAACTGCTTAGTCAAGAGCTCTACGCCGAGCTCCGCTCATTGATGATCTCTCACAATCAATATCTAGAGCCCCTCGGTCATTGGAATTCAAGCCAAGCCCTGTTCTATGGTGTCGTCGCCCAAAATATGTGTAGTTTAAGGGCACATAAGTACGACGTTACTTTTTTTCCCTTTGTTATCCTGATATTATTGACAAAAGCCACCCCAATGACCTATGATCTCATGGACAGAACTTATTGTTTACTGTCGCATTTAAAAAAAAAGGTTCAAATCGAGCCCCGGCTTTGTAGTAGGTATTTGGCCCGAAACGCTGACATTGACAGTGTCCACCGGCATCATGATAGTCTTATGCAAAATGTCTATCAGAGGACTATAACAATCCAACAGATCCCTTCTCGTTCGTTTTGCAAATAACAAAGCCATAGGAGCACAACTATCCCCGACCCTTTCTCTAAATCTCGAAACCAAAAGTACAATCAGAGTCTGTTCGTGATTCTGTGGAAAACGTTCCAACCATGTTACCTTGAGTTTAAATGTGATAGAAAAGTTTCAGACGGAAGTAGCATTTTGCAGTACTCAACATTACCATTAGTATTTTCATTGCAATAATTTCCCCGCGTTTTGTGAGGTGTATCTTTGTTTCTTTCCGTTTCTCTGTCTCGTTTATTTCAGACCATATCAAATATTAGATGGCAATCAAAGGTTGCGTATGAATTGCTCCTGATATTGACCCTTGTGTTGGAATCTCAGCTTGCCATGCAACTTTCTACTATCTATGCTTAAGCCCAACGCTTCACAGTTTCAACGACATCGTTGCAATATCACGAGCCCCACCAAGGGCCGAATCAAAAAAAAGACAAGTTACCCCAAATAAGACAAGAACAAAAATATTGAACCCCTCAAAAGCGACCTGCGAAAATGTTTCTTGATGGCTTCATAATCCTTCCCGGTGAGATAATATTGTGATGACTGATAGGGCATTAGGCCCACCTTTTGTATTATTTTTGGTGTTCAAATGGTTGTGAATCTCAATGTTCAGTTTACGTGCCATTCACTCACTTAAGTTCAGGCATCAATGTTGCTCAATAAACCAAGATATTTTCAAATCGTCATGGTGGACTAATCGCTTTATCATAAGAGAAAATCATATTCGTTCAAAGATATGAGCATTGGAGGCTGTTAAATTCGACTTGGTTTAGTTATTGAACCAAATTCTAGATCGACCCTACGGAGTGAGTCAGGCTAATGATCCCAACAAAAACTTATCCGCCACGTTCAATAATAACTCAGTTCAATTCTTTATGAGCATTCATTATTTATTTTTGAGCGTTTTCATTCAGCACAAGCATCAGTGGCAGTGTTGATGGCCCCTATATGATGGAGGAGGGCAATGGCATTGTTGAATTCTCAATGTCAGCCATTATTGCAATTTCCCACAATCTAAAACCAGCGTAGGGCACCCAATACATAAGTAGTTTGTCAGGTCGGGTCCTGGCGATAGGGAGTCGTTCAAAGAAACCCCCAAATACACTATTTGACAATTTGACAAACAATCACAGCCTACCCGATCCTTTCCTTTCTATTTATGGCAAATTATGGCATGATGAGCAAGGTGTCACACCTTCCCATGCCTGAGTGTCAGCTCGAGATATGAAGCAATGGCAAATGGGTCCATTCGATTGTAATATGAACACCTTCTGATGTACGTATGGATGATGTGTGACCCAAAAAGTTGTCGTTAATTAGAATACCACAAGTAAAAAAATTGACCGGGGCAATCAGAATCGTTACGTTCAATTGTTCGTGACACTCAAGGTCGCCACAAAGTCGTAGTCCAAATTTTGTTTATTGGTAGGTGGCACATATGATAAAACCATATGGCCAAATCGTTTCTAAATACGAAAAAAAGTTTTTCAGCTAGCTTTTAAGTACCTTGAACCAAGTGATTGATTGATACTCGAAGAGAGAATATGGGCTGTTTTTTCACTTTTCACCCAATGATAATCAACTTTAAAACCTTTTGAAAATTGGTGAACCTGTTTAGCATTCCCATAATCACAATTCAATTAGCCCAGAATTGAAAAATCAGCCAAGGTTGGTTTGAACTACATGCGCCACAAGAGGAGTGAAAACCCGGCTGAAAGCCAATTCAGAATTGAATCAATCCATGGTTGGTGGCGGTAGACCAGAATGCCCTAATGTGTTCTATTCTACAAATCGTCAAATCCGTCAGCTAGTCAAGCTCAAGGAAGTGGGAAAGCCTCCAGCAAATAGACAAATTAGAAACAATTATGTCATCCGCTCAAAGACTATCCTACCCACATTCAAGAATTATCCATAACACACCTAGTTATCCTCTCAGGTACGTCACACACCATACGAATTGGACCCTCGGTGGAACACCGATTCCTGACTACTAGGTTGATTATTTTGAAGAAGGTCACCAGGTCACTATAAGTCCTCATCTGCTCCGACGGAGGAAGACCCCACACGTCGATCCTGTCTGGATAATCCAAATTCATAATCTCCACCGCCAGCCTCGTCATCCTTCTCTAAACGGACGGACTCCAGGAGTTTGGAAGTGTACTTCAGTGCTGGAGACCAAACGGAGGAGGCTTATTCAAGAAGAGATCGAACATAGGTAATGAAGAGTGTTTGTTTGTTTGTTCAGAGTCAGAGGACAGCTCTCTCACTCGGCCTGCCATCTGATATTCCCGCTCCGTTGTCACAGCTAAACGTGCAACATTAATTGTTACCTCACCCTTAAGAATGATCGCAGGTTCGCCCATTCAAGCTGTTAAGGCAGCAAATTAATGCTGTAATTTAAATACTACAAAGAAGCTTGGACTCGGCTAGCCTGGGTTCGAACCCGATTCGCAAGGTGATGAAGAGTGGTTTGAGGATGCTAAGGCGCCGGGTCGAAAAGAAACGTTTGATCATTCCCACCACCGAATTAGTATTACTGGCCATGGGCAACCACCCAACACATAAGTCGGCATGGCCTTCTTGCTCTTGCCAAAGCGCAGGACTTTGCTTTTGGTGGCACTGAAGACCATTCGGTTGGAAAGAGCCCAATCATGAATTTGTTCAAGTGGACACTGCAATTTGATTTCGTCTTTGATTTCGTCTTGAACTGAAGAGATGGCAAAAAATATTTTAGAATCATTGGCAAATTTGAGCGAACACACCATCTTGTTGACAACCAGATCGTTTATGTACACGGAGAAAAGAAGGGGACCAAGCACTCTTCCTTGAGGAATTCCAGACGACACAATGAACATTATGTTTGACCTTTGTTTTTACATCCATTTTTCGCTCTAGTTGGAAGCCTTGATTGAGGTCCCTTGAGCTAAAAAGCTGACTTTCCGTTTCGAAACGCACTACCAGACTCAATTTCTGTTATGACATCATCAAAACATTTCGCCTTAAGGACGTTACTTTAAGTTGCCGTTTCAACCCAATAGTGGGTCAATCCTGTTGTTATAGCTGGCATCCCGAAGTATTCCGTCACTCATATTTTTGGATTTGTTTCTAAATAAAATTGTTCCTTGGATATTAAAATATGACGGAGAACCATGGTATGCCGTACCTATGGAGCCCTGGATCACATGGCTGACGTGACGGAGGCCTAGTTCAAGGCAGTGAATATCTCATGATTGACCAATGATCAATGGCCGCCCAATTCTCAACTTGCTGTATTACATTACTCAATTTGGCAGCGAATCGCGGCGACAGCCTGTGAAACAAGACACCTTATTGAAAAAGCCATAGCGACCCCAGTCACCCGCACTTCAAGAGGTTTAATCGGTTTAATCTCTCAATTCATCCCCAACAATTGCTACAGGTTTCGTCGTCGTCTGGACGCCAATATTGCCACCAAATGTAAAATATTTTGATTAATCTTAAGATTTCATCTAACAGGAGTTCTCAAAGTACATTTCACGTAAATCAGTTTTTTTAACCGCCCAAAAGTGACCATTTCAAGCTTTTTCGTCCGGAAATCCCCTTAGGAGGCAGGCCATGGAATACTTTTGAGACAGCCAATAGATTGTTCAAGGGAATATCAAAGGTAAACGTTTTTTTTTATCTGATGACACACTTTTGGTGACCAAAGCACACCTTGTTGCATAATTGCACTAGACATCAGATTTTATAATATTGAAATATGAAATGATATATGAAATGAAACATCAATGAGTATGGAAATATTCTATCCCACCTGAACACGGCGAATCTATTGGGAATAGACCTAGCCAAGGAAAGAAATCTTGCATTTCTGGAGTTGCCTTCAAAGGGTCAAAACATCGGAGGATTGCCAACCATTTTTCAGCTGAATTGGACCATTTATCATTTGTCAATAGATTTTTAACAGCATCTTGTAAGAAGAGCTCTAAATTATAATCAGGTAGATTTTTAAGTGAGAAAACACATTTTCCACCCTCAATTGCGTTGTTCCTATTCTGCCTCCCCTGCCAAACGAACTCAGATTCAACCAATGATTCTCTATTTACGATGTATCAGAAGGATTACGATTCTATACCTTTGAGATATTATAAGGAATGCCAGAATATAATATAGGAATTTATTTTCTTCAAGATAGAGCTCACAATAAAGGTAAAAAAGAGGTCTATTTCTGCAGTCGATTCTGTAAACATTTCAGAAGTCCATTCAACACATCATGATTCTGCAGTTTTTTCCCAAAGAGAAGCCTTTTAACAGAGTCATCATATGTAAGTAAGGCTACCAAATTTTGCAGCAAAAATCTTTCGCAATAGTTCAACAAGTTTGAGGCTAAGTAAACTTTCGCATGAATATAGTAGGACACAATGTTATCCAGATCCACTAGTTTTGAACAAAAAACCTCACAATATTTTAATAGTCCTGTCAACTGAAAGAAATTGGCCGCAGCCATCAACTCTAAGACATCGGGACCTTCCACGTGGAGTTCCCCGGTGTTCCCGTTGTAGAGGTATAACATGACCATGTTAAATATGTTATGACGAATATCATTGATTTGAAGAACTGGCGGAGTGCCTTCACAAAATCTCGAATTCAACATGGAATGAAATCTGGGCGAGGCTGTCACTAAAACGAGTTTGTGAGCGTAGAAGATGCGACCCTCTACCCGGAATTGGACGTCGCTTAGTTCTGGATTGTTCACAAATTTGGGATCAATTCTCGGCGAGAACTCGCTTACTCCAGTGTCATCTTGGTAAACGTTTACGGGTGACAGAGGTCTTGATCCAAAAGATGATCCAAAGATATCAGCCAACATTAGCAGGGTACTTTCATTTTTCGTGGTTTTAAACAACTGGAATAAGACGGGAAGAGCCTCTTCTGCAAAGTAGTTCTTGTGATCATTGAGCCACTCTTTCGAAAAGTCCTGAAGTATTTCGTTTATGTATTGATGTGCATGAGTCTCTTGAGCAATTTGAAGACATTGAATCCAACAGTACAAGGTCCAGGGTACGCCAAAGTTGTGAATATCCAGAGCAATTTCCAAGTTGTTGCTTTCAGCTGCGTGATACATGGCTTCCTGCAGATGCTTAGTCTGGACTTTGGTCATTCTGGTGGCAGGCATAGCAGACTTATTAGGCAATTGATTCTCCTCTCCTGGCGAGGGACATGTAGAGTTGGTGGCACCTTCGGCAAGAATCTCCGCCAAAGACAGAATCTCATTCCCGTCAAACTCTTTCTTCTTTTGAACCGAATCAGCTGTCTTAACAAGAAGGCTTTGGGTCATCATCACGTGGAGTAGCCTTCTCTGGCCGTGGGCTGCAGCGATTGATAGAGGTGGCAGACAGTTTTGGTTGCTGGATTTGGAAGTCAACAGGACATCCTCCTTCTCTTGATTAAAGAAAGGACTGGCTCCGTGGGACATGAGAAGTTCGACAATTCTCAAGTGGCCTGCGGCAGCGGCAAGTTGTAATGGTGTTTCCTGACCAGTCACCGTCAGAGAGCCCTCGACACAAGCGCCAAATTCCAATAGAGCCCGACAAACCTTGACATGACCATTTAAAGCCGCAAAGCAAAGTGGAGGCCATTGCAGGAATTCGTGACTCTGTCCGCCCTCACTTTCAGTGCCAGAGTTCACATTGAAGCCAGCGTCCAATAATGACCGGAGAGCAAACGCATCTCCTTGGAGAGCCAAGCATTGGAGCGAGGTGAGGCCATTGGGGTTTCTGGCATTTTTGCAATGGTTGGGCAGTGTTTTCATTGCATGAGCGATTACGTCTCGTCTCCCAGAATGCAGCAGCTTGAAAGTCAGTTCCCGTTCATAACGTTCAATGACATCCAAGTCCGTGTCCCCATTAGAATGGAGCGAGGACTGCATTGAAAAGAGAATTCGGGGTGGGCAATCCATTCCGGGAAGAAGAATTCGAGCTGCTTGGAGGACATCGTCTTTATCTATGGTGCTGCTCGATCGGTATTGGGCAAAGGCATCGCCAACTCGAATCCATTCTATGATCGGGGGCAAAACCATGTAGGGCCTTTCATAAACCAGCTCCTAGATGGAAGAGATCAGACTCAAATGCTCAATTTGGACCCATCACTTATGGAGGGTAATTAGTGGTACAGTAAATAGCCAGCTAGACATTTCAAATAACAAACCTGTATTGGAGAGCGTCCTTCTTGGCCGATGTACTCGAGTTGCGAGCACCTCATGAAATGGTAGAGAGCATGAATGGCCTCAATTTGCCAATGAATATCTCTACGAAAGGAGGTTATGGCACTCAACGATGATCCGGTGGATCTGGATGCTCCACACAAATGCCCACTACTAATGTTGTTGCCACTCGGCCCCTGCCATAGCTTTTTCAGCGCATTCGACCCAATTAATAGCATTTCTTCCAATTCTTCCACCGAACCGACACAAGTGGTCAGCAGGATCTGTCGAATATTCTTCTCGCGTTTCGTCTCGTCGGTTGTCTTAGTCTTAGAATTGGCCAAAATTTGATCGAAGTGGGATGACATCATGAGTTGTCCGGATCCGATTCGACTTGAGCTGAGATGAGCAAACGGTTGGCAAATGCCCCACCAATCGCAATTGTCGGCCACAACACGCTCCAAAAGCGACGCACAGAGTTTACCAAATCGACTGATTGTTTTCCAGCTTTCAACGAGAATTTCTTCTAAAATACATTGAATGGCTGCGGTCAAGTACACAGCGGACTCTTCGTGAATGAATCTCCCGATTTTGACCAAACACATCCACTGGAACATTTTGCCCACATTAAAAATCAGGCCTGCCCGTCTAGCTTTAGAATGTCGGTTGACCTCAGATGAAATGGCGAACATGGCCGAAGAACGTAAGCAGGCCCTGGTGACTGAGATCGCGATACCAGGAGACAGCACGACTTGAACCGCAGTTCCAATTTCGGCAGACCCACATTTTCCAACTGTCTTTGCGAGCCTTTGAGCTTCTCTCGCCAAACGAACCAAGACCCTTTGCAGATAATAGGACAATCTCGGTACAAGATCAGGATCGACTTGATCCGTGTGCGAATCCGAAGTTCCGTCATGAATCACCTTCATGATGTCAGCCGGTGACCATGGGAGTTGCTGGAGCTCGACCAAGCGATTGTGCGAATCGATCCACACGAACTCGTCGGCTGACGTAACCGTTGTGTTGAGAGTGGTGGATCCATGCTTCGGACGAGCCGTGTTGAGATGATGTCCAGAATGGGATGGACCACTCTCGAGACTGGAGCTACTCTTGGCGCTGCTTGAGCTGGACGCACTGTCCTCGTCACTCAAATTGGTCTCGATATTCAGTCGCTCAATGGCGTTTTTCACATCCAATAAATGTCTCACCCGGCTCGGAATGATTTCCGCCTGCCGAGTTCCTTCGACTCGCCCATTTCGAACATGGCTGTGATCAGAGTTTTCTGTAGCTTTGCTCTTTTTCGTGGTGGCTCTTTTCCCGATCGGAGGCCCTTTGGGAGTGTTGGAAGTACGAAGTGGCTTCAATTGGGTTGGCTTTCGCCGTTCCAATCTGTTCATTCGCTCCGCTTCTTCATCGTTTGTACTGAGAATTTGATATCCAGAGTCTGGCTCTGGACTCTTGCACAGATCTTCGACATCACTGCCACCCCTACCATCGTAATCAACTTTATTATCACTGTCGTGGAAGATGTTGTTGTCATCAACTAAGACATTGGTCACGAATCCCTCGGCATTGATCTTTTGGAAATATGTTTCGCCGGTGTTGAAATGATCGGGTGGAGAGGAAGTGTCTTTTTCGGGTGCCTCATGCACATACACGTGATCCCCTCTTGGGTGAACGGATACTGATGGAGGTTTAGTTTGTTTCACACCTACAGAAGCAGGCCGAGCGTCTTTGGGGTCTCCAAGTTTAGGGCCTTGTGACCCTGGAAATTGAGAGACCGTTATGCTATCCTTGCCTTGAAATTGATCAAGTCCAAACAATTTTGTCCCGTGGGAGGGCCGCAATGGTGTGGGTCGGATGATTAAATGTTGTCGAGGTTGGAATGGGCGACCTATATCCTTCTCTGCCATTTCAATTGTGAAACTGAAACCCAGTGAGCTCAAACTTTGGGTATCCAATAGTCAGATCATTGATCTAAGTAATAGGAACGCTTCTCGAGCGCCGGTATTAAAAGAAGATGGCGAAGCCTTTGAATCCATCTTCCATTTGACAAATTGCTTTCAAAAAGTATATATGACTCTAAAACAGCCTTTCAATACGAGTAAAGTACCAAACATCAAAAGGAGCAGCAAAGTATTTGTTGACGAAACGAAGAGCTGATCTAATCAATCATCCATAATCAGTTGTGGAGTAGAGCACCTTTCGGCGAGACTCTTAGTCTGAGCAAGAATATGGACATTACATATACAACCGATTGGATAAAACAAAGTATTATTATGAAATGAGGTTGCCCTGGTAATCTTAAGTTGGAAAAGCCTATTGCCATCGGACATGTTTCTATCCCAGAAACAGTTTTTAAAAGAGGGTAAATATACTAACTTTTCAATCGCCCAGTCTCTCATTTACGTTTTATTGATGATCTATTTGGTCTTTTAACAGGAGCTATGAGCTAAAACCATAAAAAGGTGGATTAAATGTTTTTATATCAAAACAATACAAGATAAAGTCTAATGCATTGCAGTTAAAAGTGCTACTTAATACAGGTCAGTGATTAGGAACTTGCCATCGTTGGAGTAGACAGGTGAAGTTCCAGCCAGTCTCGTGTCGAATATTGCCAACATACAGTACAGGTGAATCAGTGCCCATTAACCAACCAACCAACCAACCAACCAACCAACCAACCAACCAACCAACCAACCAACCAACCAACCAACCAACCATCCCCACAATACGCTCAAAGATTGTCCAGAAAAATTCTCCGCAAGAATTACGCGATGAAATTACATAACTTAAGATAAAAGGCAAAGAAAATGACTCTATTTTGTAGTTCGAACTCTTTGGATTTGCAAGGCAAAGATATCATTATTTACATTCGACACCTCCCTAACTCTAAAACAGGGCTCATCCTTTTGACATGAATTACCTCTTTTACTAGAGAAGCTAAACATTTTGTTGAATATGAAATGATATTCTTAAGTCGTGCTTTGTGTTGAGTATTGTTCAGCAAAAAGGTATATTTTTTAACCGATACTCCGTTCATCAAAAATCTTTTTTTGTTCATGATTAATTATCGAAAGTGGATTTTTTCATCCTCAATGAGTTTGATTTATCAAATGTTTCTCAATTTACTCGTTGATATTTGATTCGTATAAATTACAGCAAAAACTGCAAATATAAATATAAACAGCAAATATCACATCATATGAAGTAATGAGGGACACACGTTAGCCTTAAAATATAACTCTTATTTTCCTCTCGTCAAACCATAGAATATGGATGGGACCATAGAATATGGATGGGACCATGGAATATGGATGGGATCATTGAGTACGGATGGGACCATAGAATATGGAGGGGACCATAAAATATGGATGGGAACATAGAATATGGAGGGGACCGTAAAATATGGATGGGAACATTGAATATGGATGGGAACATAGAATATGAATGGGACCATAGAGTATGGATGGGACCATATAGTATGGATGGGACAATATGGTATGGATGGGACCATAGAGTATGATATTACAAGTTGCATGAACCAAACCTGTAAGGCAGCCTTAAAATATAACTCTGATTTTCCTTTCGTCAAACCATAGAATATGGATGGGACCATAGAAGTTGGGTGGGACCATAGAATATAGATGGGACCATAGAATATGGATGGGACCATAGAGGATGGATGGGACCATAGAGGATGGATGGGACCATAGAATATGGAGGGGACCATAAAATATGGATGGGAACATAGAATATGAATGGGACCATAGAATATGGATGGGACCATGGAATATGGATGGGCCCATTAAGGCTGCCTTACAGGTTTCCGTCATGCAACTTGTAATGCCATACTCTATGGTCCCATCCATACTCTATGGTCCCATCCATACTATATGGTCCCATCCATACTCTATGGTCCCATTCATATTCTATGTTCCCATCCATATTCAATGTTCCCATCCATATTTTACGGTCCCCTCCATATTCTATGGTCCCATACGTACTCTATGGTCCCATCCATACTCTATGGTTCCATCCATACTCTATGGTCCCATTCATACTCTATGGTCCCATTCATATTCTATGTTCCCATCCATATTCAATGTTCCCATCCATATTTTATGGTCCCCTCCATATTCTATGTTCCCATCCATATTTTATGGTGCCCTCCATATTCTATGGTCCCATCCGTACTCTATGATCCCAACCATATTCCATNTCCCATCCGTACTCTATGATCCCAACCATATTCCATTGTCCCATCCATACTCTATGGTCCCATTCATATTCTATGTTCCCATCCATATTTTATGGTCCCCTCCATATTCTACGGTCCCATCCGTACTCTATGATCCCATCCATATGCCATGGTCCCATCCATATTCCATGGACCACATAGTATGGCTGGGACCATAGAGTATGACATTACAAGTTGCATGACGGAATCCTGTAAGTCAGCCTTAAAATATAACTAATAGAATATGGGTGGGACCATAGAAGTTGGGTGGGACCATAGAATATAGATGGGACCATAGAATATGGATGGGACCATAGAGGATGGATGGGACCATAGAATATGAATAGGACCATGGAATGTGGATGGGACCATAGAATATGTACATGGGACCGAATCTATAATCACGGGAGGCTACAGTTAGGGTTATTAATTTACATTTTCCTTGACGTATGACATTACAAGCTGCATGAAGGACACCCGTAAGTTAACCTTAAAATATAACTCTGATTTTCCTCTCGTCAAACCAGTGGAATGCTAGCCTTACGTTAACTTTTTTAACGTCATGAAAAGAAAGATGGAAAAATACTGGCTGAAATTGCTAGTAAGAGTGAAAAAGATTAAAATTAAACAACCTTTAACCGTTAAACCTATCTATAATTGTGCTCTAGTCCCCTCGTTTATTCTTCTCGCTCTCAAATTGCACGTCAAGCCTCCACGATCACTCTCATGCCTTTGATGTTCCTGGTAAAACATCTTTAGACCTGCTCGACTTCTAGCAAACTTTTGGAGCTCAAATGGGCAAGGTATATTCACGATATGGCTGAACAATCGACAAATAAAGAGTCGTGATACTATCTCTGGACTTCAACGTCCGCTATATTCAACCACATGTTTGAAAAGCTTTACCCATCTTCATCTGGATATGCTCATCGAACTTTCCTTTATCTTGGAGGAATACTCTTAAATTCTTCATAGACGAGGCCTCCTGAATATCTTTTCCTTCATCATCTACTAGTGAGAAGTTCAATTGACTTTCAAAATGCATACGAGGTTAACATCTCGCAGGAAATATGTTCAAAAGAGCAGATGATGCTCTGAAGGAAGAGGCCAAATATAATAGCACTATATTCGGGTTGCAACCATACTTTACTAGAGCTTCGAAATGGTTTGGCAAAAATTAGAAAGTGCAAGCTTATCCGTGCATCAAATCTGAATTTCTGACTATATCACAGAGGTCTCATTACAAAGTTTTGGCGAAATTAAGATGCAGACATTATTATTTAGAAACGGACACCCTGTGAAGGACAAGAGCTAGAGAAATGGAAGAAAGGAAAAAGAGCGGGAGAAGGCAAGTGCCCATGTATTCTTGGGTCACCTTGCCCTGGATGACCATAATCAGTAGTGACTGAATAAAATCAAATTTCAAATTTAAGGTTGCCAGAAAACGTGGGTGGATAGGGCTAGTCAAGTAAACGCGCTCATGGACAACTGACGTTATTCCATGGAGTAAAATCAAAGACAACATGCCCAGCCAAACCGCACTGTGCATGCATTGGATTTTGACTTTTTTTT
>NC_081449.1:9349502-9398861 GCF_007210705.1 Tigriopus californicus | reverse complement strand
GCGGATAGTGCGAGTTGACTGTGATGTTTGTCTTAGTTCTCTCTCCCCAAAATGCCCAAAATCAGGGTGCCGGACCACATTTTTCCTTGAATTTCCTTTACTTGACATCCCCTATAGCGAGAGCACCCGCCTATTCCATCGCAACGTAAACTCTTAGGTTTGAGCACAAAGGCAACCCTGGTTTGACGAGGCTGACTAACAGGTTTCGGAGATTCCACCAATAATGTCAAGGCCATGGTAATTGTAATTTGGTAGGCCTGGTCACATCCTCCCGTGATTATGAATTTGATCCCCATCAGTAATAATCAGAGGAGTACAAAATGGAAGGGACGAAGACTCTAGTACAGCGGACTTTTTGGGCTATTATGGCTTGTTTAGGCAACACTCACGAACCAAACGAACAAGAGACTTGAAGATTGAATTAGTGAACACTACTGATGGGAAAAGGGCAAGTAGCAGTCCTCACAGACACCCAAGTACTACTTGTTTACAAGTAAAGCTTGGCCAAGCTTAACACAAGCAGAGATCCTGCCCAGACGGTTAGCTGAGGAAAACCGCAAAATGAGGATTTTTTGTTCGTTGCTAAAGTCAGATTGCCAGAAACAAACCGAGCATTAAACCAAACCCACGTTGCAGGGTCACTGTTGGTGCACATTACTGCTAGTTCTGTCAAAGTTGATCTAATTTGCCCTGATGTAAAATTTCTTGCGTAAGTTTGGCCGCACCATTTTCCCCCGCAAGTGTCTGTTTATAAACCCAAGTTGGGGCAAGTTTCTATTTGGGCAAGTTAAGCGCCAGACTACTTGCCCTGTCGGTGCTTGCTTCACATCAGTAGTGGACACCCAATGCTCTGCCAAAAATGCACCAACCAATGAGGGGTGGCTAGAAAGAGGGGAGGAAAAGTCAAAGAAAATCAACAAGAATCCTACAAAAGTACGGTGAAATATATGATATCATAATTTATATTCAAGAGCTAACCAAGTGTGCTCCTAATTAACAATAAGTATGTTTTTGAAACTTTTAGTTTTTATAATGCTTTAGGTATGTGAGTTTTTTTATATGGGCTAGAATTCCATAAAACAATAAAATCGAAGTTGTTTCCTATGACTTTTTGAGGTAGAAAAGTGCCAAGCTTTGTTTCAGAATTTCTTTAGAAACTTGATGGGGCTTTTTGAACACAGTGGGACGTTATATGTAGGACCTATTTGGAAACTGTCACTAGGACGGAAATGTACATGAACATTGTTTCGCTTCTTGTTTTTTGAAGTTTCCTACCAACTCATAGCTTTTAGGCACTTTTATAACACAGAAAAATTCAACTCTGGATCGTTCAATTGGGAATTGAATGTTCTGGGTCAAAAGGGACACCACTCTCGCTCTCCTCGCTCTCAGAGAATCCTGCCGCAACGCACGTTGAGTGTCAATCTCCTCTTCCCTGCCTGGACCACAACACAATAAAAAAATATCTTGGAAGCCTTATTTCGAATACCCAGAAGTTTTTCTTCTCTCTTTTAGGCATTTGACTACTTTATGTAATATTGACCCCTTTAAGTAGCAGACGAGTGATGATATCAACACAAATTTTGGGAGGTCACTGGGGCACTTTTCAATATAGTAGAGGTACTAAAAATCCAAGATTTAAAGCACCATATGAGACAAAAACGTTTCAATGGTTTCAAAAAGTTTAATCTAAAATTGAAAAGTTATAGAGAACAAAAAATAAGTCCAGAAATAGCTTTTTCAGCAAAAATGTGATTTTTAAGCATGTTTATAAGTTATGTCGTGACGGTTTATAAAAAATACAATGCTTAATGAACCATTCTGTTTATGGATAGATCAGCTGGAACTCTAATTTAATCCCTTAACAAAGAACTATGAAGCCTCAAAAGAATAAGTAAATTCCCAAAAATTTAGTGACCCACCCACCCTCGCCTTTTCGAGCGCCCATAACTTGATACGTTCTCTGAAACACTAGCAGTTCAAGTCAACCATAGACTAGACCAGGGACTCTAAAGAGAGGAAACGACACGGCTTTCCCCTGACCGCCAAGTTAAGCCATTGCGTTGAGTCAACAAGATTATCCATACTTCATAGTACATTTAAGTGTTTTTAATTAAATAATGATCTCCTTGATATACAACTCTGTCCATAAACTAAATATTTCTGAATTAATTTGGAAATTCAGAAGAATAAATGAAATACCCATGCACATCTGGGCTCCAATGAGGTCAGCAGGTTTGCAAAAGCTCCAGCAGGTCCAAAGATGTTTCACTAAGAACATCACAGGATTGAGAGAGCTCTCATATTGGGAGAGGCTAAAAAAGTTTAGACTGTACAGTGTTCAGAGAAGGTACAAAAGATATCTGATGCTGTACGTCTTCAAAAGCATCCATGAGCTTTGTCCCAACCCAGGATTTAGGGTCAATTCTAGTGACCATAGAGGCTTAATGTGCGTTTTGAGAGCACCTTCAAGCCTTCGAGAATCCAGGCTAGTTCGAACAATGAAGTCCACATCTCTTCTTTCTCGGGCTCCTTCATTGTTTAACTTGCTTCCCTCTGATATTCGTAGGGATTACGTAGGCCTTGTTGATCCGGTTGCATCTTTCAAGTCAGACTTGAACAAATTTTTAGATAGCATTCCAGATCAACCCTACATTCAAGGACTAGCTCGGTCTGCCAATTCAAATTCGTTGGTAGACCAAATATCAGATAAAGATTGAAGGTAATAAAGTGACGAATTATGACCTTTCATTTTAATAGTACTGGAGATTACATTCCCTGTAGCGATTAGGAAAGCCTGTGAAAAAACAAACCAAAAAAAACCAGTCAAATTAATGAAAAACAATCAATTTGTCTTTCAAATCAGTGACACATTGCGTAAAACTGGCTCAAAAACACGCACAGATAGAAAATCAACATCAACAAGAATCATTTTACTAATTGATGAGGAACTAACACGAACAAAATGTAAAAGAAATATATGGAATGGGCAATAAAAGTACATGTACATAAATGATAGCATATTAGAACATTTGAGACGGACAATTGATATTTTTGTCGTAATCCTCACATTTAACAGAAAACATCAGGCATTGGTGAAAAATGAATGAGTTATCTTTTAGTAGAGTTTAAATTTCTACTTAATAGGAAGTTTGCATACAAGGCAGACATTGTTTAAGCGGCACAGAGCAATACCAAAGTACAGTGTGTCACAGCAAATCGCGGAAAGACCAATAAAGGCCAAAAAAGCCAAAGAAACTGCTGATTATGAGATTTCGAGACTATGACTAGTTAGTTCCGACCCTTAGCTTTAAAAAGATCGACAGCTGACTTTTCTTGTCACTTGTTTACAAAACATGGCGGCAAAAAGGCAAAAAATTGCTGATTTGCTCCACGCCCATGTGCCAGTCAAGCAGATTTGCGAGATTGTTGACTGCAAGAAGACACTTGTTTATGACGTGAGGAGGATGGTGAAGGAAGGCAAAAGCCTTGAGAGAACCAAGGGAAGTGGTGGCCACAACAAAATCATCACAGACAACTTTTTGAACGATCTCCACTGCAAAATCGAGGCTGATCCAAGCAGATCCATCAGGAAGTTGGCCAAGGACCTCAATGTGAGCAGGATGACCGTCCTCAGGGCTGTAGGACAGCTTGGTCTCAAGTCCTATGTGCGCAGAAGACGCCAGCTCTTATCAGAATCCTCCAAGAACAGCAGGCTGGAACGTGGCAAGATCTTGATCAATCAGCTCAAGAAGAAGCCAAGGTCCACTGTCCTGGTCTTCTCAGACAAGAAGAACTGGACAGTGGACCAAGCTAGGAATGCCAGAAACGATCGATTTTTGGCCTATTGTGTTGATGAGGTGCCTTGCATCAACCAGACTAAGCATCCAGCATCAGCCATGATGCTGGGAGTTGTATCCTCAGATGGCAAAAGGATGCCCCCTTACTGGTTCCCCAAGGGGCTCAGGGTGGGGGCCAAAGAGTACTTGGAGGTCATGCAGGAGGTGGTCAAACCTTGGCTTGATGCCACCTATCCTGACAACAATTACATCTGGCAGCAGGACTCTGCTCCTGGTCACAAGGCAAAGGTGGTCCAGACATGGTGCAAGGACAATTTGGCAGGATTCTGGCCTTCCAACTTTTGGCCCCCATCATCTCTGGACTGTGCACCCCTGGATTATGGCATATGGGGCTATGTAGAGTCCAAGGCATGTGCCACTCCTCACAGTAGTGTGGATGCCATGAAGGCTGCTGTTGAGAGAGAGTGGGCTGCCATGGATGAGGAGTATGTCTCCAGGGTCTGCAGATCATTCAGGCCTAGGCTTGAGGCCATGGTGGAGGCTGAGGGAGGCCACTTTGAGGTTTGAAATTTTGAATATTGACCTTTACTTCATGGCTTAAGATACTTTTGTAATTCACCAAATTCTTGATGAAATCAACTAAAATAGTTAAAATAAAATTTTTCCGTGATTTGCTGTGACACACTGTACAGAACACTAGATCTCAATTTGAGCTACCTCTTAACAAGATCAAAATACGAATTTAGGATGGTGATAGTGATCAAGAAATAGGAGACAGAGGGAAGCAATTAATCAAGTTACCCTTAATTGAGAAATATTTAGTACATGGACGGAGTTATATATCAAGGAGATCATTATTTAATTAAAAACTCTTAAATGTACTATCAAGTATGGATAATCTTGTTTATTGATACAAGAGTTAGTGTCTTGATTCAACGCAATGGCCTAACTTGGCGGTCAGGGGAAAGCCGTGTCGTTTCCTCTTTTTAGAGTCCCTGATTTAAACGACCCTTGTTTTGACACACATTGTCGTCAAATACGACTTTCACATATTCTCCACAACATTGCCACATATTTGAGTTGGAGCCTGTTCCAGTTCTCTGCGATGTGCGAAATTCTTTGTGACGTCGGCATATTTGTCCAACGCAAAATTGAGCTTGACCAAAATAAGAAAATTGTAACCAGCACTTTTTTTTCGACCCACCATGCTTTTGGTATGCGTTTACGAATGAGTGAAACACAAATGTGGATAGGATCAGGCAAACAACACTTGAAACTCGATTTAAGACGTCTTTAGAGAACTTTTATCATGTCAGATATGGTCTCCTAGGGGAGCGATGAGTGACGAACAGCGCCTCCATTTCAGACATTAATGATAATCATGGGCTTTCTACACCAAATTGTAATATTTAATAACCCGTTTTTAACAAGGAAATCGCATCGACTTGTGGACCACTTTTAACTCCAAAAAGAATGCCAGAAGCTGAATAAATTGTATAGTGCTATTTTTTCATTTCTTCTTCAGTTGATGTTGATATAGCACGAAACCACCAACTGAAATTAAAAACTAACATGTGCTAGTCATATTTCCATGACTTCCATAATCATACAAAACAATCTTCAACAATCAAACGCTAAAGATATTGCTCAATAATTGAAAGGTTGATCCCTATCTCCTTTATAAATGAAGACTCTATTTGCATTTTTTAGTTTTGCTTTTTAGATTGAATACTTTTTCCATTCTTCAGGCTCTGTGATTTTCCATTTCCTCTAGCGTTCGTTGCATGTCTTTCGAATGTACATCTAGCCCATATGCGAGTCTCTTATTGACAATTTGGATCATAAGATCCGTTGGCAAGTCTACTTTGGAGGCGATTGACTTCGTACTCACCAAATACGTAAATGAATTCGAATCCGAGATAGTTTTGTTGAATCCCACTATAATCCGAAAAAAGTTGCCAAATCCGATTCAAATCTTTTGTACCCAATTGACTTTAAAAAAAAATCAGCTTTAACAAATTTTAACATCCGGACAAAGGCTGAGGTAAGAATATAAATCCTTATCTTCGGAATTGATATATCTGATAAATACATTAAAAATGTTTTTGCATTTGGTGGTGAACATAGACAGACGTCCTTTTTTCGCTCCTGAAATCCGCTTTAACATGCGACTTGCTTGGAACTTTTCGTGCGTAACTGTGGTTTGCCGCGAAATCCCATGGAACCTTGTGGCTGTGTTTAGACGACTGGATATGGATCGTTCGTCCCAAGGGCTTGTTCATGGTGAAATGTCATTTGCCTCAGAGAAAACATATTCTCAGAGAGCAGCTGCAAATGGAGCAATGTCCAGCCGTCAAGGAACGCCAACGGTCGATTCAATCAGAGAGAGCTCGTTACCCCGTCCTCTAGTGCTGGATTTTGAGTGCTCGGATAAATCCAAACACCCATCTCCTATACTCATCTGTGAATTTATTGGCAACGGCCTAGCCATTATAGTCAATGACATCGAGATAATTGGTAAATCTGGTGGCCCCAAGAACACCATCCTGGTTTACACTAAGACAGAGATTAACGTCGCGGCTACGTTTGGTAGCTCTCGTACATTCGAAAGGCAATTTACTGGCCTGGCTTGGAAATGCTCAATAAGAGGAGGACGTGTTGTCCACCCCTTAAGATTCCTGAATGCACAATACTTTGCCACGGATGACGAGCTTTTGGCATCGATTTCGCCGTTGTCGGTTCCAAAATCTGATGTATCAAAAGAGCTCTTCCAAGGCGACACTCTGATTGACGGAGTTCGGAAAGGTCAGAAGAAGTTGTTGATCGAACTTCCACCCTCGGCTGTCATTCCTGACTTCGTTGTAGTAATACATGGACGAAAAATTACATCAATCATAGAGATCAACCAAGGCGTTGCTATTTATGTGGGCAAGTTGTCGATATTGGAAAAGACTGCAAAAATGGAACGGACGATGTCAACCCTTCACCGACTAATGAGATCTCTAAAGAGGAACAAAATCGACAAAAGGGGCTAGATCATATTGAGGATGTCCCATGTGGCCGCAACTCTGTCGGGCCCGTGATGACTCCACTTGAAGATGTTGTAGATGATGACACCGGTATAACTAGCTGTGATCTTCAATCTGATAGGGTAACAACGCGATCGAAAACTAAGAAAGAACGAAAAGACACTACATACGAGTATATACGTCGAAGCAAAAAGTCCCTCTGACCCTCCCTCCATTCCAGTCCACCTTCTGTCTGTCCTCGAATCTGCAGGAAAATCAAAGAATAAATCGCCAATCTTGGCCACCCATTGAAACTACTACCAGAATGAGCGAATTATCCACCTTATATCTGAATTGTAGTAATGAAATGAACAAACTGAATAATTTAAGTGTGCTCCTAGCCAACGCAATGCCCGACCTTTTGCTGCTTTCCCAAACAAGATTGCATGCGGAAATTTCTTCATGCGAAGTCGAATCCCATGGGTACAAAATGATCAGCAGGAAAGACAGATATGATACCTTAAGAGGGCGTGTTGGGGGAGTGGCGATACTTCTCCGCAATCATATTGATGCCGTTGAATTAGAAGTTGATTTCCCATATGCTTGTGGTGTTTGAATTGGAAGTATCTCATTATATTGTGTCTATTTATTGCCAAACTCAACAAATAGTGAAAGAGAAATCACTAATTTGTGGTTAGAAAACACTCCTCCGGGTCGCATAATCGTGGGGGACTTTGATTACCCCTGTATTGATTGGCATAGCACGATTGGCCGGTCGAAAGAGGACGCAAGGTTCATCGAGTCCGTTGAAGGAAACCATCTAGATCAGCTTGTCACCTGCCCTACTCACGTGGGAGGAAATATTTTGGACCTCGTGTTCAGTGACTCGGGACATTTGCTTGGACCCGTGAGTGTTCGTCCTGAGCAAGCGATTAGCGATCATTTCCCCGTCGTCTTTACTGTTAAATATCCGAAAAATGCAGCATGTGATGCATTGGATGTCATAGACTGGATTTCCCTATTCGGCAAGGAATCTGCTGAACAGCCTTGGATGATTTTCAAAGACATATTTTTGTTAGGCGTTCGGAACTTTATTCCATGGCTCTTAAGACGTGAGAAGAAGAGACCACCATGGATGACTCAAGATATTTTAGTATTGGTGAAGAAGAGAAACAAAGCGGGACGGAAATCGAACGATGACCGAATCAAGAGAACCGAATTCAAAGAGCTCAAAGCAACCGTTCAAAGAAAAGTGCGAGAAGCTGAAAACAAACTTCGAAGAAAACCTGGCCGATAAAAAGAGCTTAAAAGCGTTGTTTGGTTACGTCAGATCTAAGAAAAACCGAACACAACAAATAGGACTGATCCTTGATGCCGAAGGAAAACTCCATGCAACACAAGCGAGATCGCCGAGATCCTGAATAACTTCTTTAGTAATGTGTTTTCCCCGGCCTCAGGGTGCAGTGAGGTTGCTTGCGAGTAAGATCCTCCAACCATGGGTTGGTCCAATTTCATAATCAAGATGTCTGTGATAAACTGGAGAAGTTGAAGAACTCAACGTCGTCTGGACCGGATGGAATTCCGCCTGTTGTCCTGAAATACCTTCCCAAATCTGTGGTATCTCCACTCGCTTACATTTTTAATCTTTCCTTGACGTCTGGTGAACTGCCTGTCGAGTGGAAGTCAGCAAACGTAACGTATTTCCACTACGCAAATCGGGGGACGTAAAATCGCCCAACTACCGACGTATTTCTCTAACGCGCGTTTCCTCTAAAGTCATAGAGTCTATAATCAAAGACAACGTGGTAAGATACCTAGAGAAGAGTTCCTTCTTTTCACCAGACCAACACGGCTTCCGCAAGGGAATATCGTGCACCACCAACCTCCTCCTTTTCCAAGATACTATTTCGGAAGCACTTGAGGTGGGAAAGCGTACGAACGCAATACATGTTGACTTTGCTAAAGCCTTTGATAAGGTGAACCACGATATTCTCTTAAATAAGTTCCGTAGATCTTGAATCGTAGGGAGTGTTGGGACCTGGATTGGAGAGTGGCTCCGGGGCAGACTATAACGTGTAACCTTGAAAGGATCTGCTTCGGGGTGGGTCGGTCTCTCTTCGGGCGTTCCACAGGGAAGCGTTCTGGGACCAATTCTCTTCTTGGTTTTCATCAATGACATGGGATCGTCAATCGGTCCGAATGGGTCCGCAGTTTGGAAGTTTGAGGATGATGCAAAAATAGCTAGAGTGATCAATACACATTTGGATGAGCTCATTCTTCAACGAGACCTTGATGAGATGACAAGATGGGCTTCCAGGAATTTAATGTGACAAAGTGCAAAATATTAAGGTTCGGAAATGGATCAGTGGCTCAATGGTGACCATACACCATAAATAACGTCGCCATTGACGAGGTGACATCCCATAGAGACTTGAGAGTAACCTTTGACAACAAGCTTTCGTTCGGTGAGCATTGTTAAAAAATATCTAATAAGGCCAATGCTATGCTTGGGATTATTCGAAGAAACACTCCGACTCGTAAGCCGAACGTCCTCGCCCGTCTTTTAAACGTATATGTGCACCCAATGCTTGAATTTTCATCACAAGTGTGGTCGCCGAGGTTTAAACATGACAGTCAAAGAATTGAATCCGTTCAACGTAGTTTTACGAAAATTCTGTCGGGGACTTTGAACCTGGCCTATCCAGATCGCCTCGGACGTCTCGGTCTTGTGTCTCTGGAAGAGAGACGACGAAACCAAGATCTAATTGCTCCACAATGTTGATGAGCGCCAAACTGTATTCTGTTTGGGACGGGAATGCACTTTATCATTCAGATGCGCTACTCAGATAACAAGATCAACAAGTCAATTCAATTTAGAGGTGCCGTTTGCCAATTCTCATTGCAGACTTTGGTTCTTCTTTAGTCGAGTCCCCGCAATGTGGAATCGTCTACCCATCCAAGTGCGCCAGACGTCCTCACTCCAATCGACGCTTAACGAGGGCTAACTCGAGCCCTTGATGTTCACACTTAATGCCACAGTTATCTTGATCTTGTCTTTTTCTCTCCTTTGATTTTTATTCATTGACCCCTTTTACAATAAATACCGTATACTCTTTTCATCTTTTGATGCATGAGTGGGTGATCGATAAACAATAAATAAACATTATGCTTAAAAATTCCTTGCCACTAAAACTGTCGTTATTTCACTGGCGAACGGTGTTGGATGACCCCACGCATGTCAAAATGGACCCCTTGCCTTCGGAGGGACCACCACCTCTTTTCGCCCAAGTGACCATGGCACCAATGTGGTCAGATAAATATGGTTTCGCCCCCAGCCTTCTGATCATTATTTTCTCTCATGTGTTAAAGTAATCAGAATACTATACGGCGCTGTTTATAGCCGGCTAGAGATGCCATGGCTTTTCTTTTGAGCGCGAAATGGGGTTTGTTAACTTTGAGCCAAAATTTCCAACTTAAGATTAAAAGGAAGAAAATCTGCCAGTGTTTTTCATTCGGAACTCTTTTTGCGCAGCGAGTTTGGCAACACTGTCCAACAGTGTATTAGTCATCGCAACAGCTGTAGTAGACACAGCAGCCGCGGCCACAGGGGCCGACTCAAGTCAAATCAAGTCCTGGAGCTCAGTCAGGGTCCAATCCGTCCAATCCCGCTCCTGGAAAAGGAGCAAGCAAGTCCCGCACTTCCGCAGGCCTCTGCACCCTCTGCACCCACTCAATTGGTACGATCGGAACGGCCAGATAGATAACAGGCCCATCTATCTATTCCTTAGAGCACACACACACACACATACATACATACAGGTACATACATACACACACACACACACACACACACACACACACATGCACATGGTAAACACGTCCACACAGAGGCAGGCTGACACTCACACACTCACCCACGTATACGTACATGAACATAGAGACGGACAGAAGCCCGTTAGCAAACAAAACGCTGACAAATCTCTATTGCCAGAGGATGAAAGGAGACTTGTTGCCTTGTCTGTGGCCGTAGAACGTGTAACCAACGAGCAATTTTTCATTACCATTAGCCTTCGGTTGATTCGTAGCCTTCCACTACGGCCCCGTGGCTCCGGCTACGCGTGTGCTCCAATTGCTACTCCCATTCTCAGCCTCACTCTCACTCCCTTTCTCAGGTTGACGTTGATTAGGTCAGCATCCAAGGTCGGAGGTATTGACCATTCCTTCCCGTCGCCCGCCTCAATGGAGAGGGAACCCGCCCACAAGCCCACCCACGAGTCTGATGCCCTACCATTGGCATTTACGGTCACGTTTGGCGATGACAAGAACCAGAAGCTTGATCTGCGAGGCGGACTCCAGCAATTTGCACCTAACAAAAAGCTTGCCAATCGTAATTTGAGTGCCAAAAGCAAGCGAGTTACCGTACCACCCGTAGCCGTAGTCAATGAGCAACACACCGAAGATGCTCCTAAATTCGTCGCAAAGGCTCGTGATAAAGACATTTGCCAGATTAAAAACCCGACCAAGAGCCTGGCCGCCTACGATAACAACAATCATCACCACGATGACCACCACCACTACCATCATCATCATCATCATCACCAACGCCTAAAGCAGCCAAAGCAGCAACCACACCCTCAAGGTACATACAAGAATAAAGGTATCATCAATAATAACAACAACAATGATGTCAGTGTTAATGATGATGATGATGACAATACAATTGGTCATGTGGAGGGATCGGCCCAGTCTGACGAAAACTCCGTTCAAATAGAACGCCGTGATACCGGAAGTGATACAGGCACGTATACCATTGGTGAGGATGAACCTGTGGTCCAAGACGATCGAGCCAACATTGGAGCGGTTTTTGGTGTCTCAGGTTCTGCCTTAACCAACGAAGAAAAAATCCTTCAATGGGCTTCGGGTTCTTCTGCCAGTGCCACTCCAACTCCGTCATGCTCCTCAAATAGCCAAGTCAGCGGACGTCGAGATAGCCCCACCCTAGACAAGGATGACGCCTCAAGATCAAGACGGAGACTACCTCCTACACCTGGCCTGACAAACGGCAGCGAAAAGCGAGTGATATCGCCCAACTCGTCGAAGATAAACCCATCCCGTTCAGACGTGAAGTACCGGTCTCCTCCAGACTCGACACTTTTTCGGAGAGATACACCTGAAACTACTGACACTTTTCTGGCAGATACAATGTCAGTCATGGTTGCAATGGAAGCGCGGATCGAACAATGTGGCGACTCGATGACAAGGAGTAGACAAGGACCAAGTGAGGGTAGCTTGGAAAAGGTCAATCCCGACTTTAGGCGGAATGACAGGATGTTTCAAGATCACAGTGAGCGCCAATTTCGCTCGATAAGAAGCGAAGATACTGCCAGCGATTCATGTTGCTCCAGCACAACGGATGCATCTCGTCAATTTTCTCCACATAATTTTGATGACAAAGGATCCAAAAATTCATCACCCCGATCAACGTCCAATTCCACCCGAACCAACCGTGCCTTTGCCTTAAGGAGAAAGATGAATTCTGCTAAAGGCTCGATTCCAGCTAATGTTCAACCAACACCCTCATTGCAAGGAAAAACGAGCCCGTTTGACACTCATTCAAGGAGTCGCCAATATCCGAAAGCCAAAGCATTTTTACCTTTGAGGTCACAGAAGAAGCCCGCTATTACTGAGACTAGAAGTTCATCAAGCCTATCGGCTCGTGAAGCAAATTTTCAAGCCTGGAAGCGAAGACAAAGTTACAAACCAAACTTTAATGTAGGCAATTTTAATAAACCTACTCAAACGTCGACAATGGCCGAACAAGGATGCTCAAGAAAGGACGAAAGACGTGAAGGCAATTCTCTTACTGTTTCAAGTGATGTCAAAGGTATGCCAGTTATGACACGCTCGGCCAGCTTTCATTATCCGGATGGCTTATCAAGACGGCAAAACAATGTCTATACCTCCGAAGATGAGTCAGATGACTCTCTGGCTGCAGAAGCTTTGTGGTCAGGTCGAAATCTTCTAGAAGTAACAGAAGATGAATTCTTCTTGCCTATTGAAGATAAATCATCTAACCAAATGGGAATTCGCAGCAAACGAAGTCATAGCAGCACCCCTCTAGAAACCTTAGACAATATTGTGATATCGACCATTTTCTCCGTATCGGCCAAATTATGTTTGAATACCTCTTCAATCATTCGAAAAATGAAGGCTCAAGTTGATCCACTGGAAGAAGACCACGTGGTCCTTGACACTTTGGTAAGTACATGTGTTTAATCACGTCATATTCAAAAGCTTCTCTACTGTAAACATTTAGGTGTGGTTAAATGTTAATGATTTGGCCATCAATTGAAAAAAACTAGCTGGTTAGGGCAGCAGTCGTATTCGCCTTGTATTGATGCGCCAATGATTTTTTATAACGTGTCTTTTTGTCTTGCTGCAGCTCTACGTTTTGGAAGATGTGGATCTACCGGCCAGTCCAAGCAAACGAGTGTCACGAGAATTAGCAGGAACGTTGAAAAATTTAAAGAAAGTTGAACAAGCGTTGGCTTTGGTGGAAAATCTGACGTTAGATACCGAAGAATCTGTGTTAGAGTCGAACTCTTGAGTAAATAAGCTGAAGGGAAGAAAGTCCTTTTATACGAATGCATTTTGCTTTTAAATGAATGTATATTTTTTATACCAAACGTCAACGTATTGCTCTCTAATCTCCGAAGGAAATATTTATGAATATATTCAAGGATGTCTCAATGAAGGATAGATTACATGATTTGGGACGGACATTGCACTCTTTGTTGGAAAAATTGGACGATGAGATGGACGGCCTCGCTGATCGGGCGAAGTTCACCCCTCCGACCTTAGCACCCACCAATAAAAAGAAAAGATCTTCATCAGTAGACTTGAGTCGAAACTGGGGAGCCGAGGTCATTTTTCATCGAACTATTTATTCTGCTGTACTTAGGCAAGTCAAGTGTAATTGACCTTTTCCCGTAGGTCGTCTTAACGGATGAATGATAAAAGCATAAAGTAACACTGCGGGGTTTCACATCACGTTTCGATACCTTGTCAGTTTGTCAGAGGCTCCACATCAATAAGGTTCGTCAAAAACTTGCAAGTGAGGATTAGATCCGACTTTGTCTTTCTAGTGAGTTTTGACCTCCATTTGACCGTGTTTCTCACACCTCAGAGGCGTACTCCTGGATAGGACTCATGTAGGTATTAAAGAATTCGGTGAGCACTTATGAATTCTTAGTGGTGAAGCTTCTACGAATCAGTCCCAACGTTTGGTTCCCACGCTTGCCACAAACCGAGGTGTGCAAGGTGAAAGGGGAATTTTAGTTCACTGTCCACGACCTTTCCAAGATCCTTGTGAGTAGACTTCGAAAAAAAGGTTGCCTTTTTAGCCTCTTTTAGACTCCTTGCATTTTAATATGTTACAAAATCTACACACCCAACTGTATTTACTAACCTATCCCTTGAGTTTACAAGATTTTTGTTCGGACAATGTTTGACATTAGGAATGTTTTCAATTGATACAGATGTCATGGCAAACAATTGACTCTCTTCTGGAGCTTACTGTTTTGGTGCTGAAGGTGTTTTTGTTCATGAAATAATTTTGGGTCGGAGCAAACTCACGACGGCAGATGTAGCTCAACTGTAGCTCTTTTTTTGTAGACTTTCCCAAACCAAAAAAGGGAGTTGAATTTGATGTACTCGATTCGTTGGTAGACCAAATATTGTATAAAGCTTAAGTGGCAATAACTAGACAAATTACAATCTTTCATTTTAATTATACCGGATTGCGTTCTTTGCAGCGTCTATTAAAGCTAGTGATAACCCAAAAAATCCTTCATCTGATCATGCTGCGCAGAATTAAATAAAAAGGTGACAAGGATAGATCACCTCGTCCAGTTGCTTGGTATACCAGGGATTCAGCGTTGGACAAAATCAAATCTAGACTATTTCCATTGCTGTTGGTCGGAATCATTACTAGGCAAGCTTGTTTCATGCAACAATTGATAATCTGTCAAATCATCGTGTTCCAGAGATGGGGTCGACCATCACTCAAAATCCAGTGAACTCTATCTAAGGTATGGCAGGCTAGAAAGGTTGGTCTGACTAACGTCAAGTTCTTTGATGAACATTTTCGGTTGATTTTAGAAAGGTTAGGAGAGCTGAACCTGGTTTCAATTCTGAAACAGGGATCGTCCAAAGACGAGATGATAATAATATTTGAGAACGTTTACTCCACTCAAGCAATCCCTGAATGTGTTTCCAGATATGGAACACAATAATCTTCACAATATTCAGAAGAATAGAAAGCAATTGTTTAAAGAGAGATTTACGCAAAGAAAAAGGATTCCAGAGCAATTTGAATTCAGTAGTTGTGGCTAGCCTTCAAAGAAAGTTAGATTTAATTCAAGGTAGGATTAAGTCCTCTATTGAGAGCAATCAGTTGAAAACGGAGATTAGAGGAGGAGTAATGGGAGGTCAGGTCGAATCCCAAGGCTTTTTTCTCTTATATGTTGAGTAATAATTAGAGCTTGGGATAGACTAAGGTCCGATCAGATACTGTTTTAGTCAGAGAAGATCCAAGTTATTGAATTTGCGTTCCAGAAACGAATTTAATTATGACCGAACACTTTCTTAGGGGAAAAAAAGGCGTATTTTGGCTAAAGGTCTAAACGGTTTGGGATTCTTCTTGTGAGAAGTGGTCTCGGTGAGATTGTGGGAGAATTCAGGTCAAGTAGATGATTCCTTAGTATTTGTGTTTGGAACGAGATGGCGACGATGTCTCACGTACCGTCGACCCTTCTCTTAAATGACATATGATCTCCCGTTGCCTTGAACTTCTTGATTTTTTGCGACCGATTGCCATTTTTCAGTTGCAGGATGCTGAGCCCAGTTTTTTTAAAGCGCAGGAGTGAGTCTTAGATCGAGAATAGGTCGTACTACACGTTGGATCTTTCCTCGACCTAAGATTCACTCCTTGACTTAAAAAAACTGGGCTCTGGACTCTCACGATCCGACGTGTTATGGTGGAATTTCTTTGGAGTGTTCGTCTCGCTGAACTTTCATGGAAGCGCTAATTTCTTCTCTTTTATCCTGTGAATGTATCACGTCTAGTTCTGTGAGCCTGAGAGACTTGTTTGAGTGTGCAGGATTTAGGGGCGTTGCCATCGGCTGAACAACCATTGCGTTGGGCAAAGACCGTCAGATTTAGGATGTTCCTCCACTTAAGAAATGCAGATTGAAAAGCGACCCAACCCCATGAACATTTCTTGAGTCCGACCTTCATGGCCTTAACACCTGCTTCCGCTTGACCGTTAGATTCAGGTATGGGGCAGACAAATCGTGGGTGACGTTCATACTTCCACACCACTCGTCGAATTCCGATCCAAATTGTGGGCCATCATCAGTCGGAATGATGACAGGGATCCCGTACTCCATCATACAATCCAATAGAACTGTAGTCACCACACAGGTGTCGATTTTGTTCATCTTTGAAATGCATGGTCACCCAGAGTATCGATCCGCCATAACAAGATATGCTCTCCCTGCCAGTGAGAAAGATTGACAGAGACAGATTCAAAAGGACGATTGGATCGTGTTCGGACAAGAGGCTAACAACGTTGTCATGGTTTGCATTTGGCTATCCTTTGCTCGATGTCATTATTAATAGCGGGCCAGAAGCACATCCCACGAGCGTGGGCTTTTGTTCACCGAAGCCCTTGATGAGATCGGTGCAGTCCCAACAAAACTTTCGATCTCGCAGCATGTGGAAGAACGATCCGGTGGCTATGAAAGAGCCACTGTCATTGTCCCAAGAGAACGAACCGCAGGATCATCAAGGGGTCCGAGCATTCTAACCAAGACGTGGTTCTCTTGTTCTCCTATTTCTTCGCCGTTTATGTTGAAAATGGGAGATCTCGATAAGCCATCTGCTATCTAGTGGTCTTCCCAGGCACCCATCCCATTTCAAATGTATAAGGCAAGAGTTTTTCCAACTTTTATTGAAGGCGTGTATTGTCAATTGCGTCCAGGTTTGATCTCTTAGAAATGCCGAGAAGCGGCTTGTGGTCAGTGCTAACCCGAAATTTCAGGCCAATAAAATAAAGTCGATAACTGAATATTGCCCAATGGATGGCAAACCCCATGCCTTTCAACTGAGATGCATCAGTGAGTAAGGTGGTTGGTAGATTCGGGTTGAAATACGATAGGATTGGCCCATTTGGGTCTGTGAGAATTGCCTTCACTGTTTTCTAATGCCTCTTGTTGTGGTTGGAGCCACAGGAGGGCCGCATCCTTTTTGAGCAGTCCTCACAAGAGCCGAGTGGTCTGTGAGAAATTGTGAACAAATTGCCCAAGTTGATTGGTCAGGTCAAGAAAGGAACAAAGGCCTGTAACGTTCTTTGGAGCAGGGTACCACAAGATGGAAGCTACCTTGGTTGGTCTGGCTGGAGCAGTCCCCTCGTCAGATATTACGTACCCTGCAAACGTCACAATCTACCAAATTTAATTTTCTTTACGCTAAATTCCTTGCATTTTTCAAGCACATTCCCCATCCTCTCACGGAGCTCCTTAATTGTAGACGCATAAACTAGAATGTGATCATTTTCACACCAACCAAAACGGCTAGGGCATGGTCCCCACGTGCGCAGTATTCGTCGCCAGACGAGTGGGGCTCCATTGAGGTTCAACAAAAGCAAAATCTTCAGAATGGTGGTAAAATGGTGGTCAGATGGCGTGATGGTTGACCTTACTCCACCTGCCAATATTGCGTCAAGCATCAAAAAGGGTAAACCATCTTGCAGTTGGTGATACCGGCAATGCTGTGTTAGGCTTCTGGGTTGCAACCAAAAAGTAGTTAAATGGTGACTTGATAACTGAATTTATTTCTCTGACTAGTATTGTTTTTATACATTTGACTAGAATATGGAATACTTTGGATGAGCATGATCATCATGCTTGATCCACAATACATAGATTCTAATTGCTTTGGCGAAGGAAAAGGATGCACAGGGCGTCTCATATACTTTTTCAATGCACTATAATCAACCACCACTCATGTTGAGCCAACAGGTTTTGGAACTTCAATTGCCAGACTAAACCACTCTGATGGTGCGTCAGCAGGTTCAGTTAACTCAGATTTCATCATGAAACTTAACTCTTTCTCATACTCTTCCATTAGCAAGTATGCTACATTGTGTACAGGTGTTGTAAATATAGGTGTGATTTCGATATTCTGGTATCTTCATTAGTCTTAACCCATTGGTTGTGTCTAAAAAAAAACAGGATACAAGTCAATCAAGTCTTGTGACAACCAATCTGCATAATTCAGAAATTCAGGTTGTTTTTTAGTCTTTTCATGGGAGATGAGTTCAGTGATGTGAACGACCACGCTGTTGGGAAGCAATGGAAAAGTCTCCAGAATCGTACCAAGTGGTATCATGTAGTGCCAGAAATGTGAAGTTGGTCCTCCATGTCGGGCGCGACAAATGCTGTGACGTCCGTTCTGTATTTCCTCAAGTGCTCCACCTCAAGGTCTACTGCCATATATGTCTTGTTAGCAGCAACTATCCTTCTTTTGGGATTGGGATTTACAGGCATGCCGAACCGCCGAACCAAATCAAAGGACAAGAGCATATCTGTTGCCCCTGTGTCCGGTAACACGTTGGCTTTGAATGGGCGTCCCTGTTATACTCACCCAATATGTATCAAAGATCTTTTGATTGCGCCCGCCCCTAAAAACACCATCCTCGTCCATCACCAGTCTTTCATCCATTCAATTTGGTCGTTAAGAGTCAGGTTTTCGGACACTTGGGGTCATACAGATGTTTCCATAGTGACCGATCCTTCCACATTTCCGGCATTGATGTTCCTCCTAGAACAGTCCTTCTTTAAATGGGCTGATGATAGTGCTCCGCATCAAGAGAATTTTCCCCTAAGGTCGTTCCAGTTTCTGGGTGAAAAATGTCTTGCATTTATGCTCATCTTGTTTGATGAAACTGCATGGATCTCGACCGACTGTGATCCCAGCGAAATAGAATTACCCACTAGGACTGCCGTTTCTCGCTATTGAGCAATTCGAACTAGAAACTCAGAAGTAAGAGGTTATTTTACTTGAAGCGCTGTTCACGTAATTGAACGTCACGTCACTTCTGCCTTTCACTAATCACGGTGTTCAAAAAACCCTATCAAGTTTCCAGAGAAATTCCCAAACACAAATTGGCATTTTTCTACCTCAAGAAGTCATAGGGAACAACTTTAATTTTATTGTTTTATGGAATTCTAGTCCACATAAAAAACTTACATACCTAAAAACATTATAAAAACTAAGATTTTCAAAAACCTACTCAATGTAAATTAGAAGCACACTTAGTTAGCTCTTGAATGTAATTTACGATATCATCTATTTCACCGCTACTTAGTTACATCGGATTTAGTGGTCCAAATTTCATCGTTTTTAGCCCCAAAATGCCCCGGTTAATTCAATTTCCCAAAGATATAATATCGATTTTCACTATCGCAAAAATGAAAGAATATTTTTCCATTTCTTGCATAATTTCAAATTAAGTTAAAACCTTGTACAACCATATCTAAAACCTTCATTTTTAAAAGCGTCCAAGGTACATTTAGTTGCGTGGTCACTGAAAATTTCACAAATATCAATGAAGCCTTAAAGAAGCTATTTTCAATCAGTTTCAACATAGTCTTCAAGAAACGACAAAATCTATAACATTGTCTGTTGTATGTACCGTCTTCAGAATTCAAGTGAATGCATAACTAAGTGGACACATGATGATTGTAAAACACATTTTCAAAGATTACACTTTTAGTGTGTTTTAAGTGACATTATATAGCATTTTTAGCTATTGTGAGACTATGTAAGAAGAGGAAAAATATTCTTTTGTATTTGTGATATTGAAAATCGATATTAATTCTTTCGGAAATTGAATTGACATATAACCGGGGCATTTTGGGGCTAAAAACGATGAAATTTGGGCCACTAAATTCCATGTAACTAAGAAGCGGTGAAACAGATGATATCATAATTTATGTTCAAGAGCTAACTAAATGTGCTCCCAACTTACATTGAGTAGGTTTTTGAAAATATAATGTTTTTAGGTATTTAAGTTTTTTATGTGGGCTAGAATTTCATAAATTAATAAAATCAAAATTGTTCCCCATGATTTTCTGAGGGAGAAAAATGCCAAGATGTGCTTAGGAATTTCCATCAAAACTTTAAAGGGTATTTTTACCACTGTGTAATCTTAGACTGAAGTGATCGTCGAAGTGAATATTCTCGAGTTCGGCTTCTTGGCCATCAACGTGAAGTCTTAAGTACTAGTCACTGAAAGTTTCTCCGACACCTTGGTCACAAGGAAAGAACTTCAATCCTTACTCAACGGTTTGGGAATTGGCAACAAAAAACCGTCGGAGACAGTTCAAGCACCCATCGTCAATGTAGAATTCAATGTATCGAATTCAATTTTCAATGAAGGGTTCTGCTGAAGCTTTAAGTCTAAGCAACAGCGCAGAAACCCTTGTTGTTCGGATATAGAAAAGTGTTCCACACGATTATAAAAGAAAATGGCGTCATAATTCCTGCTCCAAGCTCGGAATTCCTTTAGGGTAGCCGAAGATAGAACCTTTTTCGGCTTCAACACACTCTTGATGGTCCTCGGGATCTCAGTCTTAGGATCACTGGCTACCCTGTCATCGGCATCGGACGAGCTCACAGTATTTGTAGAGTTTGACAAACTTACTTTGGTGACGTAGATTTGGACCTGCTCCACAAGATCCATTAGAACATCCATAAAATCCACGTCTCGTTCGGCAACTAGGCTTGCTTGAAATATATCTGTGGCATCAGGACAACCTTGGCAATGAGTTTCGAGGTCAGTTATTACCTCCACAGGAATATGGCCTTGAGTTGGACGTGGGGAGTCAAAAATGCTCTCCAAGAGCCTTTTGTAGCCTCTATAGCTTGCACAGGCACGGTCCCCATAAGGGTATATTAATCCTAGGAACTGAGCCATGTTGAGTAATTCTTAGAGCTTGAGGTAGGCTTGAGCAAAATAAGGTACAGCCTTGCCCAATACTCAAAAATCAAAGGATAACTCAAAGCAGGGCTCACTTCATTGATCAGGTAGGCGTGTTTGAAAAAGAAAATCAGTTGAATACATACATGCAGTGTTAAATTACTTGTTTGTTTTCGAGATCAAGTAAAATATTTTTGTTTGTTATGGCAGAAGGAAAAGTTATGTCAGGAACCTCCCACGTTGATTTGAAAAAAAATCCTTAAGTTCGCCCAATAGCCCGTTGTTTTTATACAGGCAGGCTTGTAATTACTAAAGCTCGGAGAAATAACTTGTTTTGCAGTCGAGCAGCAAATCTAAAGATTTGAATGCGAGTAGTTGTCTGCGCCCAAGTTAACTCGAAGAAAACTGTTAACTGTGAAGAAAACTAGTTCTGACAACCATCTGGAATTTAACTTCAGCAAAACAAGTTATTTTTCAGACCTTTGATAATTACTGTGAAAGTCCTCTCTGCCACTGATGAAGTGTTTGGCTTTGCTTGTGATATAAGGGGTATGTCCAGAGATCATATAATGACAATATCTGTTTTATGTCATTGAGATGATCAAGCGACCCAACAAAGAGCAACTCCCTAAGAATGTGAAGGCAATGAAGTCAAGAAATGAAGTCCCATGATTAAAATAATCCTGTGAAAGGGGCCTGTAAAAAGTTATAACTAGACCTTGAAAATAAGAGAAAATACGAAAAAAGTTAAGAAACTATTTTTTAAAAAATGTCGCAACCAAAAAGATTTGTTGCGAAAATGTGCGAAAAAGGTGTAAATATGCAAACGCAAGTTGCAATAATACAAAAAGAATTGTTACAATGTGTTGTCCCCTGGTCGAGTTAGCCAGTTGAGTTGTCCTGGATCGGATTGTCGTAGAACAATGAGGAATGAATTTGGAGGTTTAGTGATTTCCATTCTTTTCTTAACGCCGGCAGTAAAAAAAACGACATGGGCTGTTTGGCCTGGTTGCGGCTGTTCGGAGTTTGAGCCGAAACGAGTTTTTTTACATGTATTAGCAATACCATGGTCTCTATCACGGTTATCATGATTTAGAATCAATACAGAGACACCAAGGCATGCATACATCTTGTTCGAAATATTTTTAATTGATTACTTGCAAGTCCAATATCTGCATTTCAAGTATCAAGCCATTAAATCAACAGAACTGATTCTCCTCCTCTAGTACTGTCTCAGTGGGCAAAGCTCTGCTCAACCCAACAAAAAGCTCCGTCGATATAACGAGATGCTGGTACGAGAAACACAGAAATTTGTCAAGCAAGTAAGAATATTTTGAATGGAATGTATGCTTTGGTGCCTATGTAACGGCCCATTTCGCTTTTTTTACTGCCGGCGTTAAGAAAAGAATGGAAATCACTAAACCTCCAAATTCATTCCTCATTGAAGACCCTATTGTCAGAAATCGTGACCCACACGAAAACAGTCATGTGTTTTTTTAAATGTGGTCTGCCTGGCTGCTCACAACGGACTTTTCACAGAGAGTAGAGTGGACAAGGAGCTAAGATTAAATCCAATGGCTTTTTTATCTTACTCGGACAATAAGGCAAGCGCTGGTACCAGCAAACAAACTTGCCTGTCAATGCCAGTGTTGCAAAATTGGCGTTTCAAACTGGTTTTAATGAAGCTGACCTTTCCTCGTATAGCACTGTGAAAGAAGGGTCAGCTTCTCAAAAACGTGTTTGAAGCCCCAAACTTGCATCACTGACACTGGTACCAGCAAACAAACGAACCTGCCAGAGCTTGCCTAAACCTCCCCATAAAAACTCTAAGAGGAAGATGAAACACCCTGTAGGACCCTTTGAGGTCGATGGTGAAGCCATTAACAATGTAGAGTTTACGGGAGATCAGTTCTCAAGCGTGTCTTCAACTGCACTGAGTTTAGATGCAACAGCTCATTGCTCTAATGAAGAGTCTGTTGAGATTGGCGATGTTAGTCAAATTGAGAAACTTGATGATCTTGTACTTCAATGTAGATCAAGATATTCTAGCGGCCATCAGGGACTTGAGGCTTTCAAGCTCTCCTGGCCCTGATGGTGACATCTCAGTTTCTGATGAGATGCTCACAGGTTCTTGCTCCTGTTTTCTCGTACTTGATGTGCTGCATCTTGCATCAGGGCAAGTTTCCATCTTCTCTGAAGTTAGCTCATGTTGTTCCCCATTAACTACGTATAGGCCTATTTGTCTGACTTCGAACATTGCAAAAGTGTTCGAGAGGAACATGAAGCCCAAACTTGTAGACGTTTTTCAGGTCCATCAAGTCCTTCCTTGTAATCAACAAGGGTCTCGAGCGCATTTTAGCACAGTTACCCAACTGATTAAACTTAGAGCACAAACTATGGAGCGACTAGAAAGGCACAAGTCAGCTGATGTTGTCTATCTTGATTTTGCAAAGACCTTTTATAAAGTTGATCATGGCCTTTTGTTGAATAGACTTCACGACATTGGGATCCAAGGAAAGGTTTTTGATTGGTTAAGGAGGTTTATTCATGATAGGAGGCAAATAGCGAAGGTTGAGGGATCCCTTGGTGACATGCATAATGTCAAGTCAGGTGTTCTCCAGGGCTCCATTTTGGGTCCTCTCCTTTTCTAATATTCATTGTCCCCTTCAATATGATTGCCAGTCTCTCTTCTTACGCTGACGATACAAAGTTAGTTCTAGTAGGAAGGGCCAAGATTCCAGTAGCTGGGAAGGGACCTAGATAGACTCTACTCTTGGGTTACTGAGAGTAATATGGCCTTGGACGAAATTAAATTCCGCTCAATGACCTTCAGGTCAGCTCCTTTGAATACTCCATTCGTAGATAATGGTGGTAAAGATATTGGTAATTAATATATAAAGGTATAGCCCTGTAAGATGGAAAGTTCGATGAGCATATCCATTTGAAGGTGGGTAAAGCTTTTCAAATGCGTGGTTGGATATATCGCACGTTTAAGTTCAGATACTACGATACTAACTCTGTACAAATCGATTGCTCAGCCACATCTTGAATATGCTTGACCTATTTGAGCTCCAATGAGTTCAGTAGGTTTGCAAAAGGTCGAGCAAGTCCAAAGATGTTTCACTAGGAACATCCCAGAAATGAGAGAGCTCTCATATTGGGAGAGACTAAACAAGTTGGGACTGTACAGTGTTCAGAGAAGGTACGAAAGGGATTTGATACTGTACGTTTTCAAAATCATTCATGAGCTTTGTCCCAACCCAGGATTTAGGGTTAATTCTAGTGACCGCAGAGGCTTAATGTGCGTTTCGAGAGCACGGCTAGTTCGAATCCAGGCTAGTTCGAACAAAGCAGTCCACTTCTCTTCTTTCTCGGGCTCCTTCATTGTTTAATTTGCTTCCCTCTAATATTCGTAGTGAATACGTAGGCGTTGCATCTTTCAAGTCAGACTTGGACAATTCTTTAGATAGCATTCCAGATCAACCCTACATTCAAGGACTAGCTCGGGTTGCCAACTCAAATTCGTTGGTACACCATATATTATAATTCCTAAGTAATATTCCGTTATAAAAGAGAAAAACTTTTTTTGCGGACCTCATTTCCGCTTCTGGGAATGGAATTCCCTGCAGCTCAAGACGAAAAAGCATCCATTTTGCTTAACTTTGTATTCATACATAATATCTGATCCACCAACGAATTAAAGTTGTCGGATTTGGTTAGCCCTTGAATATAAGGTTGATCAGGACTTTTGGTCAAAAAATTGTCCAAATCTGACTTAAAGGATGCTACAGGATCAGCACCTACATACCCTCTATAAATATTTGAGGGCAGCAAATTGGATAGCGAAAGGGCTCGAGAAAGCAGAGGAGTGGACTTTATCGTTCGAACTAGCATAGATACTTTTGAATATACACATTTTACATCTAAGACATTTATGTAATGAAATTTAATACTGACGCGTGTACTCAGTAAATATTTCAAAACATGACTAAATGTTTGGAAACCACTTTTGAAAATATTTAATAGAATACACTCAAAGATGATCATATTTGAAGTGTTTGCGAAGGAAGTTTTGAAAAACAACAAAAAAATGAAACCAAAGTCACCAATCATATTTCTTAGGGTTGAATTTTCAAAAAAAAAGATTTGATGTTACACAACGTATACTAATTTATGATACCATAACCAAGGAAGTGATCTAATGTACTAAAAAACAATTATTTTGGCTACTTTTTCTTTATAAATATTTAACTTGCATCCCAAGTTTTAAAAACCCTTGAGGCATCACACTTAAAAAGATTTAGCTCAAATGCCAGGACTTCTAGCTGCGTTTCTCAATGTTAAAACAACACAAGGACCAACTTTGTTAAAAAAAACACCATTAAAAGTATTTCTGATGAATATATTTATCCACTGATGACCTATAGGAAAATAGTATTTTTGAAAACGTAATTGAAAGATATTGTGAGTATCTTTGGCTACGTTTTCAATTGAAATTTCAGAAAAAATCATCGAGCAGACAATGAGATATTCAATCTTCAAATGTTGTATTTTGCATCAATTTGAACTTAAAATGCTCCGGTTATGTCCCAAAAATAAATAATATTGATATGCTATTGTGAAGCATGAAGAAAAATCCAAGAAGAGTTCATTTTATCACTTAAAACTTACATAAAATAAACATTTCACAACTATGATGTCTTCATTGTCAACCACGAGTCCAAAGAGCAAGAAGGTCATAAAAACAATAATCAATCAACTTTTGTTCTAAAAATCACCATAATAGATGAATAACCAAACAAATGAAACACTTTGTTTCACCTTTTTCTTACTTATTTTAACGTTTTCGCAACTTATTTTGACTGATTTTCATAACCTATAAAAAAATTGGGGGGGACCAAAATCACAAAATATTTCTTTCGATCCCTAGTAGTAACTAAGCATCTGCTGATTAAGTGTTGACGTGGATGATATTTTTTGACTGTTTTTGGACAGCAATACTTTATGATGTATTTAAAGCGGTTTAATATACTAATATGAGCTAATTTCAAAGCTGCTCATTTAACAAAAAAATATTCCTTTGGTTTCTTTATCAAAGGAAATTGCAAGTAAAAGTAGGGTCATTTAAGCAAACACTGAATCAGAAATGATAACCACCATGGTATGTTATCCCCATAGGATTGATTCTGTTGTAGACATTAAGGTGTTCAACTTTGAAGATTAATGATTTTCCTGTTATGTATCTTACCAAATATACACGTTGACAAGTAAAAGTAACGCCATTACATTCTTGGCAAGCAACGGTTGTGGAATAAATTACTCTTTGGCCAAAGTCGTTGTACCTGTAATCTGTTCCTTTTCTGAGGAACGGCTAACGAACACCTTGCATCCTTAGCTTGTCAAATAGTAGGGACTACCATGGTCAGATGTATTTGCAGGATTGAGAGATGATGAGGAAGTTTAAAGAAAATATGAGATGCTCCTTAAAAAGATACCATGTTAATTACCAAATGCTGGTTTCCATACCCCCAATTCGTCACGGCTGGTTTCGACTTTTTTTTATCATCCTGGGGTCACTAGGAAAAGGAACCTCGCTCAGTCGTATTTTGGCCATGAGACCCCTCCTTTGTAGGTACCGATTAGTATGTAACCAGCGTGTATATTTTTTATTTGGAAATTCAAGCCATTCTATCAAAATGGGAGATGTTAATAAGCAATGTAGTAGGTCTCAATGTTTGATGTTGATGACAAAGTTATTGAAAAAACCTCAATGTTACCACGGAACGTATTTCAGGAACATTATTTCATGTAGTTCCGACCCATTCGTTTTTGCAACCCAGCCAATCAAAGGCGAATTGTCCATTCTGAAAGAGGGACTTTTTAAAACTATGAAGGTGCAGTTAGTTTGATCACATCTGGTACGTAGTTCGTGGCATGACTTTCAAATCCTCCGTCAACTAATGATACTCGATGCCTCTTAATGCAACTTTAGCCTTGTTTATACCGGGTGGGCGGCACTCCCATTTGTTTCTTTCGATTTGGACTGGAATGACGGTTGTTAAGAAGGGAATACTTGAAAGGTCCAAAGGAGTCCCTGTGTATAAAGATTACTGTGCCATTTGGCTTTTTCTACTATGTTTTGATTTCATTGATCCAATAAATGCGAGTTAAACGCCGAACGAAGGCTCCGAGGATATCATTGTTGGCTTTGGAAGACCTTAAATTTGACAATCAAGATTCATCCTAGCATTGTTGATATTTTGAAGGGTAAGGGTTATAATGTAATGAGAAACCAAATTTTGTTTCTTGACTCTATGTAAATCAGGGTGGGAAATGGTGCAGAGTCTAATCCAAATGAACAGACTGCCTCCTTCCTTGAGGTCTGTCTTATGGATCAGTCTGTAAATTGACGCCTAAGATGTGAAAATGACTATTTCGTGAGTACGTATGACTTATTTGAATAACTGTGTACGCCCAGGTGGAGTTCGTTTGATGCACCAATCATCCTGGAGTCTACGATGTGGTGGTGTGTTCATATTCCTCCTTTTTAGGTCGATTGGGCGTTTAAAAGTAGGAGATTGAGTATGAACAACCAAGTCCCCCCCTCATTGGAGGGCTTCTGGCATATCAAAAATCAATTCAATTGATCATCGCACTCCGTGAGCATCTTCATCATAATAATTATTGTCATTGATAGTGTGCCAGTGCAAGAAACGCAGGAAGGAGCCTGTGCTAGATTATGCTAGTGGGTCACCATTGAATTGTGCCAGATTTGAGTGAGCTTAAGAGTGACTCCCTCGCTCATCCACTCACTCACTCACTCACTCACTCACTCACATACTCACTCACCAGTCGATACCTTAATGATAAGAAATGAGCGAGTTCGTGGACAGTCCCCGCCCCCTTGCGTAAAAAAGCTCCTGAGCGGCGTGATTCTATTGAGCGCTCTTCGCCAACCGAAAGCGTGTCGACCTTTCCGCGTGGAGAAACATTGGGGGATAGAGACCACAAATCTCAGTTCGCTCGGTTTAAATTAGGATGGAGAGAATGTGAGTGATTCACGGCTTAGAAATAAAGGGAAATCGTCGCGGCTGGCGCTCAAATCCTCACCTCGATGCGTTGGCAGCGATTTTTCTTTTGATTCACCACCAGCTACGAAGAGCACTACCACCGCCAGTGCCAGCGCCCGCCACTGCTACTCCTCCGCCAAAACCCTCGTATACCGGCTACGGCCTAACGAATGCCCGGCGACGGTGTGTTTGTCTCCACAGGCACAAACACAGACACAGGCCCACTCATTCCCTAAAAGATCGGGACTTGTGAGTCTCCTCTGGCGGCCGGATGTACGGCGTGAAACCCCAACCAACTTGAGGGACTTCCATCGAGAGAGCCCCTCTTGAATCGGGAGAGACAGCAGCCATGAAGCCGTTGAGCCGTTGAGCCACTGAGAAAAGCGGAGGAGAGACTTGAGAAGCGACGGAAGCTCCCTTCAATGATGGGATAGCTAGCTCGGGAACGCTTGGCTGCTCGGGGCGATGCCCTCTTCAGTGTCGATCCTGGGATCAAAGGAGCATGAGTTATTAGCAACAAGGAAATCGGATATCCCTCCCCTCACCCACCACCTCTTCATTCATCGAATCGTCTTTGAGATTGCAATCAAAAAAGACAAAGTGCAAATGGTGAATCAATATTTGATAAGTGGATTGAAATGACAGTGACCTCTTCAAAGGAAGATTCTACGCTCGCCAATAGCCACAGCCGATTCGACCGGAACATCTCGAACACTGACAGACTGGAATTGCATTCCGTAATGAATTCGCCTAATCATGAGGAAGTAGCGGAAGTTGAACATCAGCGGGACGATGAAGAAGCCACTTCAAACGTATCAGAAACAGGCCAAACGAGAACCACGGTGGCGTCCCGCTCATCAGGATTCATGATCACCGATATCTTAGCCAACGCCACGAATCAAGACGATATTCGGGCCAGGTTGAACTTTGCAGCCGCTTCCGCTGCAGCAGCGGCTGCGGCTCGTTTTGGGACTGTTCCCGAGTTCTTGGCCGATCACTCGGGACGAAGTCCCGTTTTTCATGGCCACAGTCAGCACAATCCCATCCATCACAACGATTTGAGTGGGGATGATGAATTGAGTGAGGATGCAGAGTCGGGTAGCACAAAGGACAACTTGTATGAGACAGGTTAGTAATGACATCAAATCACCAATCACCAATCACCCATATCTCTAGGCATTCAATAATAATTGTCCACTCTAATCTGAGCGTGAGGGACGAAACTGTGCCAAGAATAGAGGCCAATAACGGACAGCTGTGAGATTGCATCATTTTGGGCATGAAAGTAACGTCTCATAGGATTATCATAATCACTTACAAAGTTAGCATTTGTACATCTTAACCCGGGACATGCAAAAAGTTCTATGCTCTATATTGAACACCAAATTTTGGTTAGCAAAATCACATTGCTGACAGAATTTTGATTTGATTTTCAGACTGCAGGCAATATCATTTGGGCGCTATTGAAATCAAGGGATGTTTTCTTCAAAGCTCATATTAATGAAAACCGAAGCTCGAAAAAAATTCTCCCAAAGTTTTGAGCAATAGTATTCAGTAAAGAAAACACTTCAGTTCGAAAACTGTTTTATGCCCTACCCACTTAAGCAGCAAATGATAGCGATTGCATTTGGTCTCTAACTATATTGATTTGATTTCCTCATCCTGATTAAAAGAAGGATGAAAGATGACCACCCTATTCGGTATTTATGAATAAAAAATGCGAAAAAGTGTAAAATGAATAAGCTTGAGGCAGACTTGATGCCCACAGGAAATTGAATTCATGTGTTGAAATTCAGACATTCGCTTGAACTTTTGAAGAATTGATGTATGTACAGTTCAAGTGAAATAAGGCCAGTTCATGATCGGCTGTAGGGAGCAATTCCCTCAGGCAGGAGTGTACCTTTTGTTTCAGTACTTCTGCGGTAGTTGATTTTGTTCTGCTCGTCTGATTATAATGTCTACTAACCTATCATAGAGCTTCCTCGAAGATATTCAGAATAGCTCCAGCTAAATCATTGAGTCGAGAAATCATGAAGTAGTGGCGGGATATTTCTTGCTTCCACATTCAGTTTTTTACATGAAATCAGTATCAAAATTTGGGTTACTCATCAAACGACATCCCTAGCCACGAGATACGAGACGTATGACCTTCATCTTGTACAATGTCATTTTGTCTAAAGAAATGTTCCATGAACACGACCATTTCAAACTTGGATTGGTGTGACTTAGTTGGGTTTTTAGCGAAATGTACTTATGACTTGTACTCAATTTGCGGTCACAAAATGCTTCGATACAATAGCAAGGGTGTATGTACATAGAAGATTCTTAAATGATTGTCAGCGAAATTTTATGAAACTCATCCCCGCTACAAGTCAAGGAGTGGTCGTCATGATCCAAGATTACATTTACTGGCCTATATTTGTACCACATGATACAAAAAGCTCCCTTCAATATCACTGAGTTAGCTCGATTTTTTCAATGGGTCCCAAAATTCAGAAAGAGACGATTTTTCAAACAGTTTAAGGCTTCCACTAAACTGGAATTGGACTACCTACCCCTGTTTAAGGAGAGATTGGAGTTGCGGAGGAAGGAGAACTTCTTCCGTCGTCTTGACTTGAATAGAGTGTAATAATTTAATTTTTCCTTTAAATTTCACCAGTGTCAATTCCTCAAAAATAGGACAGGTTCGAAGGTGGACTTTTTATGATGTTGGTTAAGAATGTGTGAAATGTTGATAAAATATCTGTTCCAGTTGGTTGAATCCCTCAAGAGGACAACCAAACGCCGAACTCGCTAATTGCTGATCAAGTCCCCTGAAAGTGACATGAAAAAAAGAGATTGCTAACCGAAGCCATGCGGAATGCTCAATTCTTTACGACATGTGACTTGAATGGCATTTGATAGCAAGTAAAAATGAGTCCACGGGGTTCCAGTAATATGGACAGTGAACAGCTTTCCCGACAAAATTGACTCTCTTTTCTTGATTGATTTATAAAATCAAGAACTCACAAGCTGATAAAACTAAATCTAATCTAATAACTATGGGCATGGAGCCTTTTAAAACATTTGATGTGAAGGGGTTCATTCAACAGTTACATCTTTAAGAGGACCCCAAAGATCATTTTTTTATATAATAATTGATAGATAACTTTGACCAACATGACTATTTCTTCCGAGTTCCCAACAGACAAATTTTGGACCCAATTTTCGCCAAATCTATTCATTTGGCTAGATCTTATGATCATATTGGAGGCCATTTCTGGATAAGATGAATGAGAGGGAAATGTACGACTTTTGCCACGGATTTTTGCCAGTTTTGCTGCACTGAGATCATGCATTAATCAAGGGTTGAGATGTCAAATAGTATAGGTTTTCAAACTGTGTCTCGTTTCTTTTTTGCTTTGTGTAAAGCTTGAATTTTCGTAGGTCGATTAAAGTTTTCATCATTTGCATCGATATTGCTCATTCATGGTGCAAACTGGCCGTTTTCAAACTAGCATTTACCAAGTAAAGGTCTCTCCTCTTGAAGATATGGACAATTTGTAAGTCCACAAGTAATTTTACTGATACGAAAAGAAAAGAGATGGGCAAGACTTTGTCCCTTCGCGAAAAAGATCGGGTGAATCGACAAAGTGTTTGGGCTTTTCAAACCAATTCAATTAAGGAGTTCGATTCGGAACAATGAATCAGCATTTTATTCCATGGTAGAGTCTTTCTTATGTACTGTTTTGTGCTCAGCTTTTGTGAGATTCATTTGCAACGTAGAAACCAATAACAACAAGGAGTGCACGTTTTGTTCCAAATTGCATTGAATACAAGCAAGGTTCAACTCATGAGAATATTTTGCTTTGACGTTGCTTCCGAAGTCTTGTCACTGTGAATTTGCAATTAGTGTGGTACCAATGTCCAGTCTTGGATTTTGTTGCGATTGGGAATCTATTACTTGATCCAGGATATCAAAATTAAGCAATTTACTATTTTTAGCCTCTTTGCCATTTCAAAAGATGCCACGATTTACATGAAGCGTTAGAGATGGCTTTTAATTTTTGCTTGCCGATTATCATCTCTGAATTTGATGATTTTTAGTAGTTCGCTACAAAAGGGAAGATGCAGCGAAAAAGAGAATGATCGCATCGAATTGGTTTTGGGTGCACAGCAATTAAATACTTCAAAATGTTAGATGTTGTTTCTGTTTGGGTTATTTCTTGGGTAACAATTTGACTATTGTTTCAATGACTTAAGAATGTACAATCAAATACCAAATTTCATGGTATTTCATGGTATTTCATTAAAATATAAAAAAGTAGGATCATCCAAAGCTAGTCATGTCATGATATCAGTAAAGAGTTCAGAAACCAACACGACCACATGAGGACACCATTAGGAATAATACTTTTATCAGAGTTGCTCTCACCGCTGGAAGGAATGTATTTGTCCTTTTCATGGGCAGAGGTAGCGCCCTCTGCTTCGTCTAGGTGCGGACAAACTAACATAGAAACAAGAGAATACGCTCTAAAATGACAAAATTTATCAGGTTATTATTCGCTAAACAACTTATTGCTTAAGCATTGGGTCTCTCTTTTGGGCAACATTCAAAACCCTGCATTGATAACATTCCCAACACTTATGGCATCCAGATAAAAATTGAGCCAAGAGTTTTACACTGTAGGCTTGACAGCGCATCAAAACTTTTGCAATCGTCATTTCCCATAAGATTGTACAATGCAAATGTGTTTCAAATTATTGGTAAATAATTTCAAAATCCATATTATTGCTCAACTTATTTCTCCCCTTTCGCAAGAATTGGCAGTTATTTAAGCAACAGTTATGCCTGATCATGTACCTAACCTAAGAATAACGAATAAAAATTTGCATGTTAAGCAAGCATTAGAAATATGCTTAATCAAAATCATGGAGAAGACATGTAATTGACTAATAATAATTCAAGTGATGTAATCTAACATTCACGTTCACCCATGGCTTTTAAACACAATTCTAGAAGTCCTTATGGTTACGGTTTAGCAAGTGTTATTTTAACCAACAGAACACTTGGATTACAGATATTTGGAGGGAACTTTTTACCAATTTTATCAAGTTTGGGATGTCTCAAGATTATCTGTGACATCTCATAAGCATAATGTTTGGCTTTTCACGGAGAAAGTGAAGGTTCAAATGCTGGACTCCTTTACTACTGTCTGAGCTGTTCACGGTTGTTTGTACGCACTTCGACGAGGCAGAGGTCGCTGTTCAACACGCTGATAAGCTCTATAGGCACTAAGGAAGTCAATTGGACTTATTCGTGGGAGGCAGTTTGCCAGGCGGGACAAAGATCGATTTCGAAGAGCGGAGCAGGCTGCAATTCTTCAAGGAGAAAGGTCCTAATTTGGTGCCGAACTGTTGAGAGTTATCATAATGGGGGCAAAAATGGACAACAATAAGCCTTTTGGATTTCTCGAAAATCCTTTAAGTTATCTATACTCTGGCCAGCTGAGGCAATCCAAAAGTATCGGAAACTGTCTTTTTTGATGTCTATAGAATGTGTTTGCCCGTGTTTTAGCTCAAGTTGGATTTGGGTGAAACTCCAGAGCTCTTGATAATCTGAGTATTGATGATGATCGACAGAGAAAGTCCTAGCGAGGACCGAATTTATGAGCCTGTTCCAACCGTAAAGGTCGGCTCACCTCATATTACGTCAAATGATCTTTAGCTCTTCGACCTGTCGAAAAGCAAACTTTCAGCAGCAGGTCCTTGTTGATTGCATAGGTCGTGACAAGAGTTGAATGAAGGTCTTGGCTTACATGCGTGCGTACATAAGCGATATGTTAAGAATCAAATCAACGAAATGAATATGTCCTGTTCGAGAATAGAGGGTTGGTCAAAAATATAAAGGGTGAAACAAATCAAATAACGAAAGAGCCCTTGAGCACACACACACACATTTACGATAACTCAGTAGAGCTTTTATTGCTTAGAGGTCGTCAAAAGCAAACATGCTTAAATCTGGAAGACCCTTGGAGAGTAAGTTTCCTTCTAACCAAATTGGAAAGTCTGGGAAATTTTTGTCGAGCGTGTGAATTTGTACTTTCTGATCTTCTGGCTCATTTGATCCCAAGTATTCATTTTGTGTTGTATATTTTGTGCCATAATTAGACCGGTGTAATTGAAAGGGATCTAGCGGAGTGAACCTTATTGTTGATCCAAAAAGTTTCATCATAATCACACGTGTGATGTATTTCTCATACTTCAGGTCAAATTCTAGGATAGTTAAACATTTCCATGTACATCACATTTTTGCGACATCACTTTTGATTTGATTCGCCTTGTTTGCTTTCAGATGACGGCAATCCTGAGGGAGGCGGAGAAAATGGTGGCGGGAGATTTCCGAGTGGATCGCAATCCTCGTCAGAACATTCTCGAAAACAAAGAAAGGCTCGAACTGCTTTCACCGACTACCAGCTGCAAACTTTAGAGCGAAGCTTCGAGAAGCAGAAATATCTGAGCGTCCAAGACCGGCAAGAGCTGGCAGCTAAACTAAATCTTACCGACACCCAAGTGAAGACATGGTATCAGAATAGGAGAACAAAATGGAAACGTACTACTAGTGTAGGACTTGAGCTATTAGCTGAGACTGGTAACTATTCAGCACTTCAAAGTCTCTACCGTGGCGCCTCTCCGTATGCTTTGGCGGGACTCTCGAGCATTCCGTATCAACCCAATACGGCCCTACTTGCAGCATCATCCGGCATATCTCCCTTGGAGTTGTATTACCGTCAAGCAGCCGTAGCCGCAGCCGCAATGCAACAACAACAACAGCAGCAGCAGCAGCAACAAACCCAACAACAGCAGCAGCAGCAACAACAACAACAACAACAACAACAACTCAATAAACCTCCTCAGTCTCCACATTCTCACGGCCCAGTTGTTGTTTCTCCTCCTCAGCTCGCCTTTCCTTTGGCAACATCACTCTTGCCTTCCAGCCCCACATTACTAAATACTCAAAGTAGTCATCATCCTTCAACATCCCCAGGTCCCTTGTCATCTTGCAATCTATCAGACCATTTGCGAAGACCCTCGTCATCGGAGGTTACTCCAAGTTCGATCTCAATATGTGGCCAATCTCCCGGAGGTGTGGGGCGAACGTCAAGTTCCACTATCACCACTGCAATGTCCCCTGCTTCGATTAGCTCCGTGGGCGGTTCATCTTTGCCCTTAAAACCAGTTCCATTGTTATTTGGTGGCCCCTCGGCCGCGTCCCATCTCTCGGAGTCCAATGATGATTCGGATTAGAGCCCTGGTCGAGGACAGTCGGGTGAAATCTGCACAAATTTAGCTCCAGAGGTGCTTCTCTGTTTTCCCTTTGTCTCTTGATGGTTTGAAAGGATCTCCCAGGTCGTACATAGACTTGCTCATCTTGTCTCATTTTGTCCAGATCGAGTAACAAACCCAGAAAGCGTCTGATCTGTCATTTCTGGGTCGATTCGTCAGCGGCATTTTGGAAATTGATTTGTTATCTGTTACTTGTTTTGTTAACCCTTTTCACCACCAGCTATCACCTTCACCTCAGTGGAGTCTCTATTTGCCGCCGATACCGCCGCTACTGACGCCGCTGCCGTTGTTGCTTTATTGATGTGATGCTGCCATATTTTATTCTATAGACGAACAATTAAAAGTAATGTGCCAATGCGATTGGTCGTCTCATCTTCTTTAATGAGGACATATTCGTCCCTCCATTCCTTCTCAACAGCCTAGATTCCCTTGGCCGGCTAATCAGTTCCCTATTTACTGTATTAACTAGACCTAGTTAATCTTCATAAAGATGTCTTATTGTGTGACAAAAAAGGCGGATTCCAATGCTTCAATTGTGTGAATGATTGTAGCACAGTCACCTTCTGAAATGGTGCGATGATTTTTAAGCTGCTCCGTGTAGCCAAACTCGATCCGACAAAGGTGACAACGTAAAAGCCCAGGTGAGAAAATGAAATAAGAGTCAAATGAATGCTGGATCACGTTCCAGTTTGCTCAATAGCTTTTCAACTACTTTGAGCGGACCTCTCAATAAGCAATAATTACTCTAATTACTCTACCTTAGACGCCTCAACATTGTCTAGCAATAAATCAATTTGGTCCCGGACTGACCTTTTATCATGGCGTATTTGATGGGTTTGCCAAATGACGAGTAATGCTTCAAAGTTGATCATCAGCCTTGCTCAAAAGAAGGCCCTATCTTGGGCGGGTGTTTTGCCCTAAAGCTCATGGCCTTAGTACCCATAAGTTCATGAGAACGCCATGCGAAACTTCATTGTTAAGGATGAGACCGTTGCGTAAACATAATTAGTGAGTTGAACAGAGATTTGGTGCAAAGATAGTCAGTCAGTCAGTTAGTTAGTCAGCTAGTTAGTTGTATGTAGTTTGTTGTCCTGTTGGCTACTGTTCCAAGATTTCCCGGCAATGCGCCACTTGGCGCCTCGCTCTGTGTGCCTCGAGTGTCCATTCGTTTCTTAAAGTTCCTTCATGTCTCACTCACTCTGCACGTCCGATTGTACTACATACTTTATACATCTACATATCTACAGTACGTACGTACCTCCCTCCCTCCCTCCCTCCCTGCCTGCCTACCACCATGGCTGCCTACTAACCTGCCTACGAACGTACAGGCTTAATTGGAGGGCAGAGCGTGGTAGAACGCACTGCCGAGCGAGAGCAATTCTAATTAGAACAATCTTATTTGTCAAGTGCAATAATGGAGTCATAACAGGTCTGATAGCTCCATGTTCATTCACTTGTGGGTGCTTGGTTGCTCTTCATGGAGGATAGAAATGTGTGCATGTTGCCTTGCTAGTTGCTACGCACTACTGGATGGAGTAGTCAGTCCATGGAATGTACGTACAAAACATAGTGGTTGGTGTGACTACTATTGTCGCTGTCGTCGTCTATGTTATTGTTGTTGTTGTTGTTGTTGTTGTTGTTGTTGTTGTTGTTGTTGTTGTTGTTGTTGTCGGATGATGATGATGATGATTCAGTCAACCAAAGTAGGACCATCGTATCGTGCCACCAGTTTCTGATGAGGGTGATAATTTGCCTCCTCTGCACGCATGCACGTACGCACGCACGCAAAGCTGCCTGGTTCGAGCTTATTTGGCCATCATGAATTAGTTGTAGTGGTAATCCACGAACGATTCACGGGCTACTCTCTCCCTAATGTGGAAGCGCGACGATCCTAATCTGATTGCTCTCCCATCATGTGGCATCTTTCAAAAGGGAGGGAGACATGCTTGCTCTCTCTCTCTCTCTCTCTCTCTCTCTCTCTCTTCATAAGCACACACACGCACAAATACACTGACACAAACTCATATACGCCCACACGCACCAACAAACGAGCAGGGAGACACTCATAAAACGAGAAGGCTTGTTGGTTCATTGTTTGGTTGGTTGGCTGGCTGGCTGGAACCTCCTTGGGAGGGTATTCACTCTGCTACTCTGCCAGACTGGCGTCCCTACTCTCATGCGTGTGTATCTCTGCTTGATGATGGTATTCATGAGGTTCGGGGCAAAAGCTCAAGTAATCTGGAAGCAGCACTCAGCCAAGCACGAACGTGGAACGGATATGCTTTTAGTCTCCGGACTCGAGGAGCGACTCGTTAAGTTAGCCGATTCTGTGAGGATGCGTCCGTTGGCCTCCTTGGCCTCATTGGCCTGTTCGCTTTTTCGCCCGTCGCCCGTCGCCCGTTCCTCCACTCGCTCACCCACTCACTCACCCGCTTGCTCACTCTCTCATTCGGTCGGTCGGTCGGTCGGTCTCTTCCCCTCGACTTCTCCGATTCCTTCTCTATCACGCATTTGCTCTGCATTCATTCTCTCTCTTCCGTTTTTTTTTCTCCTTCTTCGGGCTTTACCACGAGTAGACACATTATCCGTACACTAGTGAACTTCGTTTCCTCTCTTCGCCATGGTCTTATTGCACAGTCCAAGGGTAGTGTAGTGATCTGCGTACACTACCTACCTACCTACTTAATGCATGTTGACAATTGAGTGTTTTTTTAGGTCATTGAGGCAATCCAATTGATAGATAGATAAAAAAATTGATAGACAACATTTTCACCATCCGAATGAATTTGTTCTTGAGTCATTTGGTAGTTTTGTTACAAGCTTGTGTTTGCCATTTACCACAATTGTGCTTTCTTAGACGTGCGAAATCGCGTTATCCCAAGACTAACATATCTTTTTATGTATTCGCCTGCCTGCCTGCGTGCCTGCCCCCTCGTTGCTTCTCTTCTTTGACGAGACTTAAGATTGCAGGTTTTGTTTGAAGCCAATTAAAATTGAGTTGGTCAGGCACCATTTTATTAAAGCATAAGACTTTAATGTACATCCAGAGGCAAACTATGTATGCATACGTCCGACTATCAAGGGAAAAATTGGTCCTCAGATCGATTTGGTTAGTATTCTCAATTCAAAAGACTTTATTGTGTGCTTTAGGTTCAGGACTACATGGTTGGCTGATCATTGTATAATAATGAACTACTCTACTCGCCATTGCAGCAACTTAGGGGAAGGCAGAAATCGAGAGAGGGAGAGAACTATGCGATTCTACCACCCAACTGGTTGTTCCGCTGGCGACTGCCCTCATTTTTCCTCGATCTCGGCTAGTATGGTATGTACAAAAGCATGTACGTACGTACGTACATTAGACGCTCTGCGTTTAACCGGCTCTTCTAGCCGCCAGTAGCAGTCCAATGGATTCTCTACATTTTGCACGGTTCTGAATTAATACCACCGTTTCTACGACGAAGTGGATTTTAACTCTCCTCTTGACATCCTAATGGGCTGATAAATCCAAAATGGTTTGTTCTATTGATTGGGGATAACTTCGTCATTGCCGTGTTCAAGTTTCAATCGAATGTCAATTTATTGTAGGCCGCAATTGCTGACACTGTGCGAGGATTGTGAAACTGTCGTGCGTTCGTACTCGACCCAAGAAATAACGAAATGGAAACTTGTTTCTCGTCTCCGAGTCCATTAGACTAATTAGATAAAAGACATAAGCTTCATCCTGCGCCTTGAAACTGAGAGCCAGCCGAGCCAAAACGTATTAGTCTACAAGCGCTACCTACCAACCACCAACCTGCAAGCAACCAGTCAGGTACACTAAATCGCTTTTGAATGCCTTTAGGCAGTTTCTCATCGACCAACGACCTGGGACAGGATTTGGTGGTTTATTTTTCCGTCGCAAGTGCTACTAGCTACCTACCTATCTACCAACCAACCAACCAACCAATCTACCTACCTACCTACCTATCTACCTACCTACCTGCCTGCCTACTTACACAGGCACACTAGCGCAAGTGATCTAGTGATCTACCACTTGAGCAGGACGACGACAATGATGATGATGATTATGATCATGATGATAATGGCCAACTTCCAACTCACTAGTTCTCCGCTTTCCACGAAAGTCTTGCCGAAGAGTGAGGAGGATCTAAAATCCTGCCGGCACAATTCATTGGTTAATCATTGCGCAAAATTGCATAAACATAATGACTTTGATGTAATCTTGTTCACAGCTTGACCTTCCAATTCAAACTTTGTAGGAACTCGTCTGGAATTGACCTCAAGTTATTGAGTCAGCATGCAAGTTTGAGTGTGGCAGGAGCAATTGTCTTTGAATCATTGATAGTCACAGATCAAAACTCAAAGTGGGAAAAAACAACAACTGAACAGCCTGCCATTATTTGATTCATTGTCTCTTATCCGTGGGTTCAATCGCCTGGAGGAGTAATGGTTTGAACTGAAAAGCTTTGGGTTTTAGCTCAACAGGAAGTTCTCATGATAGTGGTCGTTTTCAACTCGATACGGGTAGATAGTGAGTGCTCCCGCCTACGGAGACCAGCTAGTGCTACGGACACTACTACCAGCACTACATACTTGTGCAGTAGTCTATACTACATTCATAGTACTGTACGCGTACGTGGTTCTGTAAGTGGCGACGGACAGTTGCCACCGTACTCGAAAAATGAAGGGCACTAGTGATTTCTGTCTGGGTGGGTCGGTGGGTAGCCGGATTGGTAAGTGAGTGAATGAGTGAATGAGTGAGGGAATGGTTGGGTAGTTAAGTTGGTTGGGAAGGAAACCTCAACGGTAACAGTCAAAAGCTCGCCCATGGCTTCGAGAATAAACTCCCTGGTTACTCACTCATGGATACACTCATTGACTCGCTCTCTCACTCTTTCTCTGTGTCACCTAATACAGGTTCACAGCCGACGAAAGAAGTGCTTCCATTGCTGTTAAATTGTACCCCGACCCACATGTTGATGGATGGTCTCGGACTGATTGGATAAGATTACGCGAGAATATGAGAGAGACACAGAGAGACAGAGAGAGAGAAAGAAAGAGAGAGAGAAAGAAAGAGAGAGAGAAAGAACGAAAGAGAGACATTCAAGTGCACACCCACACTCCACCCGCTCTCAGGGCGACTCAGAATGCCCTGTATCCTCTATTCTGCTTGACAGAATCATCACCGTTCGCCATTGAAAACCAAGTAGGACCACGACGAGAGAAAGAAACAAAAATGAACGAATGAGCGAGCCTCTTTCCCCATATGTTTCGTTCGTTCATTCATCGGTTGATTAATCTTCGATTTATGAGGATTTAAATCAAATCAGGGTTTTTAGCATATAATACATTATTGCATATACGAAACCTGATCCTGAGACCCTTGACCATCCATCTACTCCTTGTATCTGTATGTACGTATCACAGGGTATAGTTGGTTCCTACGAGGTAGCCAGTCTGGCGTGTTTGCTTCACAATTGGGTGTCGGAAGGAGAGAAAGAAAGAAGGAAAGAAAGAAAGAAAGAAAGGGAGAGAGAGAGAGAGAGCTTCTTCCCCTGGCCTCGGTTTCAACGAGAAAGAAGATCATCAATAGAATCATCCAATCCTATGGATGTTCACAACCTATCCGGCCAAGCTAAGCAACCACCAAATGACTCCTATTAAGTTCATTTCAAGCAAATTAAAATCTTTTGTAGTCCAGCATTGTTCGAGGAAGCAGAACGAATCTGTAATTGTAAAATGTATTTTCTTTAGCCAAGTCTTTACCTAATCGGCTTTTCAAACACAAAAGTGAGGAAGACCCCAAACGTGTAAGAAACTCTACACCAACATGGTCCAATAAAGAAGATTTTAATTCATCTGTGCAATGACGCTCATCTTTTCTTGTTTATGAACTTGTTGTTGGGTCAGGGCGTGGACACCTTCTCCATATCCATGGTAAGGGACAGTCCTGAAGGACTGATCCAACTTTGCTTTTCCTTCTAGCTTTCCTCTGTGTTCAGATATGGATTTAAAACTGTCTCATTTGAAATCATCTGAGATCATCTGAATCCTGATACCTTTGCCATTACCATTCTTCTGTATGGACTTCATCGTTGTGCTCTACTGTTCATTGACAAAGAGCTAACCACCTGTGTTGGACTACGCTTCAATTTCCACCATCAAATTATCTAGAATTAGCCCTAGGTTGTTGTACACTACTTACTACAGACGGAGTACCAACACAGACCGACGGGATTGAGCGGTTGATCCTCTGAGTGGTCGGCGGCTCCACACAAACGTAATATATTATTGGCCTTCAAATTGAACGACAGATTCTTCTTAGCGCTAGCCAATAAAAGGAAGAATAAGGGAACCAAGAGCTCGGCAAAAGTCATACTCAAGTTGTAAGCTAGTGGAAATTCGACATTACCCTCAGATGTCAATAGCTTATAGAAAATAGTGCATCATTGATGTTGCCACATGGGGCACGGGGATGTAAAAGTGGTTATTATTTAGCCTTGGTGAGAGAGATTTCACTCGGTAAAATAATCTCCAGACCTTTTTTGCCTTCACAAGACATTTTGAGAGACCATATTGTTTTTCAGAACAGATTCATTACAACTACCAATGGTAGAACCAATGTCAGCTGGATTTGCCAACAACAATCCAAGTCCGTGCAGACCCATCAGCGTTACAAAAATCGTGAAAATTGTAATTGGAGTTCAGCAATACCCAACCTCAAATAAATTTTTCCGAAAAGTCCATGTAAAAATCAAAGTAAGTTTTTTTAAACCAAAACCTGTCAGGGCCAAAACTATGTGACTCATTTATATCTGGATCTGATGATCATGGCATTTGTTGTGAAGCGCTGCTCTCTTCGTTCACAAAGGCGGGAGAATAATAGAGCGGAAAACGGTTTAAGGGAAGATTGGCTTCTACCTAAACACGTCCGGTGTGTAATTTTTGAAGTTAAGCCTACCATGAATGCATTACATCCAGTCCACGAGGTAACTATAGAAGCTCGCTCCTCTGTGGATCAGCAATGAACAAGAGCAGTTCATTTCTCGGGCAGTTAGTTTGTTTCACCCTTAAAGTAGTACTTGACGGCGTACGATGCTCTAGGTTTGAATCAGTTATTGCTAAGAGAGATAGATGTTCAGCAAAAGTTTGATCACCAGAGGTGCTGAAATTTTCATCGAAGAAGCAGATTCAATTGAATGGGGTCAAGTACTGCTAGTGACATTTTGTTTTTTAAAGCCGTTTTTTACTTCATGTTTTACCAATCATTCATGAGACAATTATTGGTCGTAAACGCAGTGTGTACCCATACGTATTTTTCTTAAGAAACGGTTTTCAAACTGCCGTTCATGATGTTTGTTAACCTGGTCGAAAGATTTATCAATAAATCAGTGGAGTGTAGAAACTCATCAATCAGCTCATTGCTTCAGCTGGACTCATCTGATTGGAGTCTAATGGCACTGAAGTAACTAATGATTGTCATAAACCACTCTCTTCGTGTGTCTTCTCTTTTACCTACAATATTATTGCTCCGGCTACTAACAGCTCCTGTAGTCTGTTGGAGTTGGAGTATGCATACGCCATACAACCAAATCCACCACCCCCTCTCCGCCCCACCTGCCAACCCTAGTCAAAGGGGCTTAACACGAGCACACGCAGAGCTTCGATTACAATGAGTGTAAGTGTACTACTCATTGAGAACAGACGCAGGGCCGCTATGGATGGAGACTTTATATCTAAGCTGAAGAGTGAATGCTTCCAAAAAGGGTTCCAATCACCTTAGTTTTGACAAGGGCAAACTGAAATATTTTGTGTGTGCTTGGATTGCTACTATTATTACTTCAAAGGGCTTTACGTGGGCTATTTCCTTGGTGGAAATTAGCTCACATTACTCAGAAAATAACTTACTCATTACTTAGGCAAAAATGTCCAGATTGGTACTTAAAAGTGTGCAGTCAAGTGTACGTCAAAATTAGAAATAACCATAAAATCTTGGTCCAAAGAAGATATACTAAATGGGAGTACAAGATGATTCGGCAGAGAAGCCAGTTTCCAGAGCTTCTGATTTACATTGGCTAAAACGTAATAATGGCCAGTAATGAGACATAAATAAAACCAGCGAATTGATAACCAGGTTAGGGGAGCTTGATCTTATTTCAATGCTAAAAAAGGAATCGTCCGTAGATGTAGCCTTAGACAAAAGGATTCTAGTTTTTGAGGACGTCTGTTCCACTCTAGCAATCTCTGAAAGTGTTCCACAGGGCGGAGAACAGTCTAAAATTACGAGGTAAAGGTCCTAGACCAAATATACTCTTGGGTTGCTGCGAGTAACATGGCACTAAATGGAAAAAAAATCCGCTCAATGACCTTTGGGTCGACGCAATTAGACACTCTACTATAACATGATGAAGGTAAGGGCATTCAGCACGTCTCATCCATGAAGGATTTAAGGGATGTAATCCTCCAAGATAATGGAAAGTTCGATGAGCATATCTAGTTGAAAGTGGGTAAAGCTTTTCAAACATGTGGATGGATATATCGCACGTTTAAGTCCAGAGATAGTATCACGAAACTAACTCTGTACAAGTCGATTGTCCAGCCACATCTTGAACATGCCTTGCCCATTTGGGCTCCAATAAGTTCATCAGGTTTGCAAAAGCTCAAGTAGGTCCAAAGATGTTTTACTAGGAACATTGAGGATATGAGAGAGCTCTTGTATTGGGGAAGGCTTGCGAGGTTGGGATTGTACAATATGCGGAGAAGGTACGAAAGGTATCTGATACTGTACGTCTTTAAAAGCATTCATGAGCTTTGTCCCAACCCAGGATTTGGATCAATTGCAGTGACCGTAGAAGCTTAACATGCGTCAAGCCCTCGAGAATCCAGGCTAATCAAAAAAGTCCAACTCTCTTCTTTCTCAGGCTCCTTCATTGCTCAATTTGCTGACTTCAAATATTCGTAGCGCGTATGTAGGCGTTGATCCAGTAGCAGGACTTAAGTCAGACTTGGACAAGTTTTTGACTAAACTTCCCGATCAACCTTATATTCAAGGGTAACCAGATCAGCCAACTCTAATTTGTTGGTTGATCAAATAATTTATACAAATAAAAGTTAAGTGAAATGAATATATTTCTCTTCATGAACTGTTGGAATTCCAATCCAAGTAGCGTTGAGGAATTCCGCAAAAAAATTAACTTAATTCTGGCCTGAAGAAGATACAGCCCGAATCAAAAGCCCTGAGGATAGCCGGGAGACAGTTTTGTGAGGGATACCTTAAGAGAGGCCGTATTGTATGTATGTATGTATGTATGTATGTATGTATGTATGTATGTATGTATGTATGTATGTATGTATGTATGTATGTATGTATGTATGTATGTATGTATGTATGTATGTATGTATGTATGTATGTATGTATGTATGTATGTATGTATGTATGTATGTATGTATGTATGTATGTATGTATGTATGTATGTATGTATGTATGTATGTATGTATGTATGTATGTATGTATGTATGTATGTATGTATGTATGTATGTATGTATGTATGTATGTATGTATGTATGTATGTATGTATGTATGTATGTATGTATGTATGTATGTATGTATGTATGTATGTATGTATGTATGTATGTATGTATGTATGTATGTATGTATGTATGTATGTATGTATGTATGTATGTATGTATGTATGTATGTATGTATGTATGTATGTATGTATGTATGTATGTATGTATGTATGTATGTATGTATGTATGTATGTATGTATGTATGTATGTATGTATGTATGTATGTATGTATGTATGTATGTATGTATGTATGTATGTATGTATGTATGTATGTATGTATGTATGTATGTATGTATGTATGTATGTATGTATGTATGTATGTATGTATGTATGTATGTATGTATGTATGTATGTATGTATGTATGTATGTATGTATGTATGTATGTATGTATGTATGTATGTATGTATGTATGTATGTATGTATGTATGTATGTATGTATGTATGTATGTATGTATGTATGTATGTATGTATGTATGTATGTATGTATGTATGTATGTATGTATGTATGTATGTATGTATGTATGTATGTATGTATGTATGTATGTATGTATGTATGTATGTATGTATGTATGTATGTATGTATGTATGTATGTATGTATGTATGTATGTATGTATGTATGTATGTATGTATGTATGTATGTATGTATGTATGTATGTATGTATGTATGTATGTATGTATGTATGTATGTATGTATGTATGTATGTATGTATGTATGTATGTATGTATGTATGTATGTATGTATGTATGTATGTATGTATGTATGTATGTATGTATGTATGTATGTATGTGACCACCGCGTTGACCATTGCGACAACCAGTTTCATCATGGTGAAAAAAGGCTATGTACACGTGGCAAGGGAATAGACATAGCGTTCCAGGCCGCCGTCTTGGAACACTTCAGACTTACGTGCCACACTACTAGGACAATAATAAGCAAACACATTCTGCACAATTATAGTCTTACCTCCATGGCATAACTTCATCATGTTCCATAGGGTATTGGCCGTTTAGTCGGGGAGGACAAGCTCTCGAAGTACAACTATATTACTATAACTTTGTTTTGGTGAGAATCCTCCTTTGTCTTAACATCCACGTCCTTGAAAAATGGCCTCATGAGTTTTATACTTGCAAGAGGCGTGCCAGGATCTTTTCTTGACGGCTGGCGTCAAATCTGACCTCGATGTTTCAATTGTAGCCAAGAAAATTCTCAACAAATTTTGACATAAACTTCTGCGACGAGAAGATCCAAAACTCATTGCCGCTTTTGCTTTTGCTTCAACATTTTGAGTCCCATCCAAGGTATTCTTAGCGTCTCTCTTCAAACTTCTGTTTTCTCACCAGAGTTACTGAACTTAGCCACCATTTTCATCCATAAATAAATGGTCCAAGGACATTCTAGACAGTCGCCAACCATCACCTTGGGGAAATCTTTCTTAACTTTAATGTCCACCCTACTAGCTGCATGCTGCTCCGGAGAAGTCGCCCTACAGCACCCACTTTCCTGTATGAAAAAGTGGACTCTGTTATCAGAAATAAGGGAAAAGTGTGCCGATGCCTTTTGGAGTCCTCTATAACATTGGACACTGATAAAGTATTTCTCAATTTAGAATAACCCTATATATCGAGTTTAATCTGGTTGGCCAATATCTAGTTTGGACCCGGGGACCCAGAGGCCTCATTTATTCTAATCCCCACACTAATTCGTTTCTTTTTGTAGTCTACCACTTTCATGCATGGACAGAGGTGGACGCACGGAGCTTTACACTCTTTAAAATAGTGTGAAAGTTGAAATTTCTTGGTCAACATTATTTTAAAAAAGAAATTAATTTCAAACATTTAGAATCAAATAAAATTGGGTATGACTTATTCAAGGTGTCCTTCTCCCTCGTGAATAATAGCTGCAATTCGGTGATGGAAAGATGAGCAGACCTTGTTGATGTAATTGAAATCCAACCACTCTTACTGCTGTTCTCAAAAGCCTTGACGCTGCAATATGGCTTGGCACAGGCCTTGGCCTCAATATGCGCCTAGATAGGCGTCCAATGGGTTCGCATCAGGAGAGGAGGGTGGTCTAATGTTCCTTTCCAAAAAATCCGGAAAATTGTCTTCAAAGTATTTTTGAGTGATATTCTCCGTATGGCAAGGAGCACCATCATGCGTCCACACAAAATCGTCCCAAATGTTGGCTCTAGCCCAAGGCAAGACGCGACGGTCAAGGAGGTCAATGTAGGAGGCGGTATTGAACCTCTCTTTCTTGTCCATGAAGATCAGAGGGCCGCCCTGGAAACTTCTGGATATTTTGTGCAAAGCTTGTGCTTGACATTGGCAGGGCTTTCCCTGATGCCCTTATCAGAGATGTAGCGGTCGTTGTTGGGGTTGCAGAGGGCGTCCACGGTAAAGATTTTTCGTTGCTGAAAAGCAACTCTTTTTCTTTTGGTTTGCACTTCAAAAAGTTGAGAACCCTTTTGCTCCGTTTGAACTGGCTTTCCTTGGCCTAATTGGTGATCAGTTGTCTAGGCGTTCTCTTTCTTGACTTAGCATTAAGGTGTTCTTTCAGGAGCCGGCCCATGGAGCGACGAGACATGGCGTACTTCTTGGTCAACCTTGAGATCTTCCGAATTGGCTTGGGCTTGATGGCGGCCATAACATTCCGAATCTTGGCTAATGATCTGACAGTCCTCGGCATCGTCATGCGCTCTTTGATGATACCGGTCACATTTCAGAGCTTTCTTATGTTGTAAACTGTCGCCCAGGAGTATTGCAAGGTCTTGGAAATGTGTTCTATCAGTGTAAAGTTTGGTGTGCCCATCCCTGTGTCCGAGTTACCTAAAGCTCATACATACCAAGGCCCCCTTCATCAAACATTTTCTGGAACTGTACAATAACTGGTTCTCTTGACGGATTCTGCCGTGGAATTTGCACATATACTATGTAACCTGGGTAAAAGGAAGTACTAGCAGACGACATTGTATCTACTGCGAAAACCGTAACAGCTTTGTTACTTTTATTGTAAAATGACACCGATAAACTCTACGGCAATTATCTTACAGAGGTTTTGCCCCGTTTGCCCCGTCAAAGTGGACAAAGAACAGTTTTCTAGCAAGTTTACATATTTCGCTCTTCAACGCCCAAATACAATGCTTTGTAATACAAGGCCTTTTTACTTTTATTAGTCACCTTGTAAATCATTTTCATTGAAAGGTCGGCGCGAGAGATGCTCCACAACTGTGTTCTGGGTTGAAGGGCGCTGAATAACGCCAGTCGCCAGCGTTTTGTTCGTAGATCCTATGTCAAGATGGGGAGAGCCATGGGCTAGGGCAAGGACGCTGTCACCACTGAACAGTTTCCGTTCACACAAGTTGACTTAGTTGTAGACAGTTTTTACCTCAATCAAACGTCTGTGTCTAAGGTTATGAGCATTTAAAACTCAGATGGGCACATATTGAATGAGCTATCACCACCTTGGTAAGATCTTACCAACGTCGAGCTAAGCAAGCCATTTGGGCCCCATGTACTGAGTTTTAAGACAGTTCAGCTTTTGACACACGTTTGATTGAGAACGCTTTCTGAGTCAACTAGAGCCCAACTTGTGAGAAGAAAAATGGATTCAGTTCATGTGAATAAAAGTTACGTTTCCCCCACCCCACCGTCTCTGTCCAGTGGTGACGTCGTCCTTGGCTAGGGTAACCTCATCTTTAAAACCGAATCAGAGTGACCGGTTTGCTCGTGGTCCAATGAGACATGTGCAGGGTATGAGTTGTCAAAAAATTGAGGAACCTGTCCCGAAGTAGTGTTTGTTATGAAGCCCTAGGGTCTATTATATGGAATAGAAATTGGTGCCAAAACAATTTCAAATCATCCAATACTGACCATGAAGATTGATGGAAAGTACGTGGAAGTTTTGGTGGATACTGGTGCTTAGGCCAACTTTCTACCAACCGACATGTTTCAACCTCATTTCAAAAGTCAGACGTCTTTTAGAATGGCATCAGGCAATGGCATGAAAACCAATGGAACCAGGCTATGTCATGTGGTGGTGGATGATTGTGAAGCAGAACACACATCCTTTGTGGCTAGAGTAACGGTTGTGTAATGATTGGAATGGACCTTTTGGCATAACCTGGTGCGCAAGTTGACGTCCGTGATGGTCATTGGTCAAGCGGCCATGGGAGGATTCCCTGTAGAGGGTCATCTGCAAGGAGATTTGGCTTTTCTAGCCAGTGTGGAACAAGATGACAAGGTGGTGCAAGCAGAAGAGTTGATCCAAGAGGTTGGAATTCGGGAAGAAGCTAAACAAGTTACACCAACAGAGGTCGAGGATCTTAAGGCTGAGTTTCCTTCAGAATTTTTGGGATTACGCCATTGTTCAATTGTCAAACAAAAAATAGAAGCGGGGTCGGCTAACCCAATCAGCGTGTCAGATCATTAATATACCATAACACAACACTCCATAAAACATTGCTGTGACTGGTCTTGTCTCCATCTNGCATTTCCCAGCTTTTTTTTCACTGAAAAATTGTCCAAGAAAGACAAAC